>NC_072483.1:83485000-83808888 GCF_027574615.1 Eptesicus fuscus | reverse complement strand
GGCGTCCCCCCAATTTGTACTTCTTAATCCCTTGAATTCAGTCAACTCTACTGAAGTCTAGCGCTGCCGGGAGGTGCACGGAGAGGGCGCCCGGGCCTCCATCCGGTGTGCGGGGCACGCGGCCCGCGGCACCAGGCGCGCGGGGGCTGCGCGGCGGGGACGGGTGCTGGGAGGCCGCCGGGCTCCGGGCGCCGCCGCTGCGGCGGCGTCCCCAGCGTCCCGGGTCGGGCGGCCTGCGGGGGCGGCGGAGTTGCGAAAGTGAGTGAGTTTCCCAGGGTTTCGCCCGGAATCACAGTTAAGTCTTGATTGTTGTTGGTGTCACTGGGAGGAATTGTCCTCCAGGCCAGTTGGCCGTGAGGACCCTCCCTGTCTATACAGGATGAGCTGCTGTGCAGGAGACATGCCCGTGGGCCGGGTCTTGATGCAGCAACGCCTTGGCGCTCACTGAGTCTGCCTCTAGAATGCCTCCCTTATGCAAGTGATTGAAATCCGGTGCCATCCCACACCAACCACTAGACGCCCTCGCTTCTGGGTCTCCAATGTAGTGCGGGCCAGCCACTACCTGAGGCACTCAGCAGGAAAAAGCTTCTGCTCAGCTTGGCTGGGGCGGAGCTACAGGGTGGAGCCCACAACCCTGGCCTCCTGTCAGCCCCGCCCTATGAGGCCCCTGCGTCTGTGTCCCTCTGCACTCCTTGCAAACACCTCTGAGAGAAACGCGCCCTGGAGTTTCGCCCACTGCCAAACAGTCCAGTCCCTCCCCCAATGAATCTGGACTCCCAGATTCTCGCCTGGAACCGGGCCTCAGTGCAGCCGGAACTGGGCCCCAGCGCAGTCTGGCGTCCCTGTCTCCTTCCCAGCAGGGCCACCCAGTGGCGCAGGCAAAAGTCCGTCCTCTGCGCACCTTCCAGTGCGCGCGTCTGGAGCCGCCGCTTCTCTGTGCCCCCGCCACCACAGCCCAAATTCATTCCCCCAGCGTGCGCCTGGCTTCCCAGGGCTTCGCCCGGAACTGGGGTTCAGTGCAGTCGGAACTGGGGTTCAGCACGGTCCTGAGCTTATGTCTCCTTCCCGCTAGGGCAGTTCAGTGGCGCAGGCAACAGTCCGTCCTTTGCGCCCCTTCCCGTGCGCGCCTCTGGAACCCTGCCATCCCCCGCTCCTCTGTGCCTGCGCCCCACAGCCCAGATTCATTCCCCCAGCCTGCGCCTGGCTTCCCAGGGTTTCGCCCGGAACTGGCGCTCAGTGCAGTCGGAGCCGGCGCTTAGCGCACTCCGGAGCCTTTATCTCCTTCCTGCCAGTGAACGCCGGCCAGGCCGTCAGCCGCCCCCTCCTCTCCAGCTCCATCCTCCCCGCAGGCGCGCGTGCTCGTGTCTCCGCCAGTTTCTCCATACCTCAGGCTTTTACGGCTCCCCCGATTGTCCCCGTGGCCTTCTCCTTCCCCCCAGCTGTGGGCATTTCAGTCCGCCAGCTCTCCTGTGGTTCTGGACGATGTCCGTTCTGACCTCTAGTTGTGCCTTTGAAATTGTTGTGCCCGGCTGCAGGTCAGGTGTTCAACCCATGGCGCCATCTTGGTTTCTCCCTACGGCGTTTTTAAAAAGTCCCTATTTTTGGAAAGAATCTTTATTAAAAATTGTTAAAAATTGGGACTGTCCTGCCAAAAGCGGGACGATCTGGTCATCTTACTAATATGTTCTGAAAATGCCGCCCAAATATTTAGTTATTATCCTGCAATGCCTGGTACACACTTGTTCCCACTTTGCTTAATGACTCATCATCTAGAAGAGAACTTTGCCAACACCAGAGGTGTTGGTTTGCGAGGGTTGCCATAGCTACTCACAGACTGAGTGACTCAGACACCACAAACGTATTCCTGAGAGTTTGAGGGGACAGAGTTCAAGGTCAAGGTGTCAGCAGGTTTGTTTCTCCTGAGGCCTCTCTCTTTGGCTTTTGGACGGGCCATCTCCTTGCTGTGTGCTCACATCACCGTTCCGCTGTGCACACCCATCCCTGGTCCTGGTGTCTGTGTGTCCAATTATTCTTAGAATGGATTAGGGCTCATCATAAAGGCCTGGTGTTAACTGAATGATCTCCATAAAGGCCTTTTGTCAAAATATACTCCCATTCTGAGATCCTGGGGTTAGGACTTCAGCATTAGATTTTAGGAAGAACAAATTCAGCCCATACATGGGATGTTTTCACTTTTCAAAATCTTCTTTACTTTTCAAAATCCTCTTGACTTGCAAGTGTGTTTTTAACAGAGGTGTCTCACAGATATTTAGACTTCAGAGACAGTGAGTAACCCTTAGCTTCCAAAAAGCCTGTACTTCTGTATTGTTTTCTTACAACTTTTCCTCTTCTTTTACAAGATACACTTGAAGAAAAACAACAACATAGTAGGAAGAGTAGTGGTTATCCACATTTATTAAATCTAAAGTAATTAAGATTACTCTATTACATTCCATTGGCACAAGGATAGACTCACAGAAGAATGGAGCAAAATAAGGAGTTCAGCAACAGGTCAGTATACATAAGGCACTTAAATTACAACATAATTGATGCCGCATATCATTGTTATTAGTCAATGGACTAACATGGAAAATATTAACTTTTATCCCCATTTCATAGCACACACAAAAATCAAGTCCAGGCTTATTGTAATCTAAATGTAGAAAGTGAGCTTCTCAAAGACAAAGTGGTTTTCAAAGTGTGATCCTCAGACCACAGAATCAGCAGCATCTGAAAGTTGTAAAAAATGCAAGTTCTTAGGCCTCTTTGCTGACCTAAAGAACTAGACATTCTGGAGGTATGTATAAAATCATATCTTTTTAAAGAAAAACAAAACAGCTCCATGATGATGCTGATTTCCACTCAAGTTTGAATACCACAGTTTAAGGAGAATATCTCATGACCTTGGAGAAGGAGTAAATAATTTACAGGAGTAAATAACAATCATCATAAAGAACAATATTAATCATTGTATCCCATTAAAAATTCTTCCCATCACAATACAAGTTTAAGAGAGTAAAATGTAAACCAGAGACTGGTAGAAAATATTCACAATACATATATTCAGCAAAGGACTAGTACACAGACATTATATAGAACTTCAACTCAATAAGAAAAAGACCGACGTCCTTCCTCACCACATACACACACACAAACACACACACACACAAACACACACACACACATTGATCTGTATCTTCAGACAGATCAATTCTTCTTCATATAAAAATTATACACGGTAAAAACTAATTGGCAAATCAAATCTTGAACTTTACCTGTAAATGGTTCGCTTTGGAAAGTTAACTTTTGTAGCCATTATTTCTACAAAAATTCAGTTTCCTCTGATTGAATTGTATAGATCTAAATAGTGCTATATGCAGTTGTAGCCACTAAGTATTTTACCTTGTTTGGTTTTGCTGTTATTTATATTTATTTTAGGATGTAGATAAAACAAAAATAGTCTTTTGTTTTGGATTAGTTTATTACATTGCTAATTAGGTTCTCCAACAAACTTTGCAAACTGTGTACTAACTATGCAGACTCTGAACTGATGAAAGAGCATATAGAACAGGAGTAAGTGTTCTCTGTTATATAGACTATCATGTCCTCTACAAATGAAGATGGTTAAGCTTCTTGGTTTATAATCTTACGGCTTTAATTTCTCATATTAATTCTTAATGAATAAGATTGGGACATTCACTACAATGATGAATACAAATGTCCTTAGAAGAGAAGCCAAAAATGTCACCATTTAGTAGGATGTTAGCTGTTTTGGGGTTTTTCCCCCCTTTATGAAATTGAGAAGGTGCCCTTTCATTCCTAGTTTTTGACAGGAGAAGGTGCTCAATGTTTCCAATGTTTCATTTCTACCTATTGAGATAAAATATGATTATCCCCTTCTATTCTGTTACCATGGTGAATTATAATGATTGATTTTTAAATTTTAAAAAATCTTCCTTGTCTGGGATGAACCCAAATAGTCATCATATAATAACCTTTTTATATACTGTATATTCTATTACATTTTGTTAGGAATTTTATATTGATGTTTATAAGAAATATTGGTGTATAGTTTGATTTTCTTGCAATTATCTTGTAAGTTTTTAATGGTAGAAATATGCTGACCTCATAAAGTAAATTAGGAATGCCTTCTTCATTTTCTAAAAGGTTTTAATGTAAGGCAGGTATTCTTTTTCAAATGTGTGAATTCAACAATCGTTCTGAGCCACAGGTTTTCTTTGTGGGAGACTTTTAATAACAAATTATTTTAATATTTACTATTATTTGTGTTTGTCCACTATATTTTATATATGATATTTAACAATTATATTACATATTTTATTAATACCAACCTAATCAGATGTTATCTTCTTACCTCAGTTAAAACTGTGTTTTAAGGAACTTTTAAAAACAATTAAAACTTAATTATTGAAAAGTATTATATATTATATATCCCACATTTCCCCCCAGTGACCCCTTCTAGAATGCCCTCCCCTCTCCCACCCCCTCATCCCCCCGCCCCAGGCCTTCATCACCCTATTGTCTGTGTCCACAGGTTATGCATATATGCATACAAGTTCTTTGGTTGATCTCTTCCTCTGAGATTCTGCAGTCTGTTCTATGCTTCTATATCTCTGGATCTATATTGTTCATCAGTTTATTTTGTTCATTAGATTCCACACATGAGTGAGACCATGTGATACTTGTCTTTCTCTGACTGGCTTATTTCGCTTAGCATAATACTCTCCAGGTCCCTCCATACTGTCTCAAAGAGTAAGAGACAGTATGGAGGGACCTGCTGCATGGTATTCCATGGTGTAAATGTACCCCAGCTTTTTTATCCACTCATCTACTGATGGCACTTGGGCTGTTTCCAGAGGTTAGCTATTGTAAATTGCCCTCCTGTAAAGGTAGGGGTGCATATATTCATTCTAAATGGTGTTTCTGGTTTCTTAGGATATATTCCTAGAAGTGGGATCACTGGGTCAAATGGCAGGTCCATATTTAATTTTTTGAGGAAACTCCATGTTGTTTTCCGTAGTGGCTGCACCAGTCTGCATTCCCAGCAGCAGTGCACGAGGGTTCCTTTTCTCCACATCCTCGCCAGCACTTGCCATACTTCTTATAATATCAATCCAGAAAAATAATTTCACATGAATGTGTTTTTGTAATGCTTTTTAAAAAATCCTCACCTGAGGATATATTTTTATTGACTTTAGAGAGAGAGAAACACTGATTGCTGCCTTCTGCATTGGCCCCCTCTGGGTTTCGAACCCACAACCTCAGTATGTGTCCTGACCGTGATCAAACTTGAAACCTTTCAATATATGGGACAATGCTCCAAGCAGCTGAGCCATCTAGCCAGGACCGTTGCGATTCTTTTCTCATATTTTATTTGGAGTAATTTGTCAAGAAACCAAGTACTATCCAGTAATGATATCATCAGTTATTTCTTTTCAAAAGTAGTAACTGTCGCCCTAGCCAGTTATACTCAGTGGTTGGAGCACCGTCCCATACACCAAAAAGGTGGCGGTTCCGTTCTGGTCAGGGCACATGCAGGTTGCAGGTTCAGGCCCTGATCAGGGTGCAAGGCAACTAATCAGTGTTTTCCTCACATCGATGTTTCTCTCTATTTCTCCTTCTCTCTCTCTCTCTCTCTCTCTCTCTCTCTCTCTCTCTCTCTCTCCCCCCAATCTTAAAATCAATTTTTAAAAATAAGATTTAAATTTTAAAAGAAGATAGCTTCAAACAAATTAAATAATTAAAAACCTAGGACTCACCCAGCTGGTGTGGCTTAGTGGTTGAGCATCGACCTATGATCTCTGTCAGGGCACATGCCTGGGTTTCGGGCTCAATCCCCTGTAGAGGGCATGTAGGAGGCAGCTGATCAGTGATTCTCTCTTATTATTGATGTTTCTGTCTCTCTCTCCCTCTCCCTTCCTCTCTAAAGTAAAAAAATATATATATTAAAAAAAGAAAATTAGCCCTACACATTTTGGTTCAGTGGATAGAGCGTTGGCCTGTGGACTGAAGGGTCCTGGGTTCGATTCCGGTCAAGGGCACGTACCTTGGATGCAGGCTCCTCCCCTGCCCTGGCCCTGGCCAGGACTCATGCGTGCAGGAGGCAACCAGTCGATGTGTTTCTCTCATATTGATGTTCCTCCCTGTCTTTCCCTCTCTCTCCCACTCTCTCTCTAAAAATCAATGGAAAAATATCCTCGAATGAGGATTAAAAAAAAAAAGAAAAACATACTCAGATAGTAAAAATAGAGGAGTGTGTCCTCTTAACAGCAGCATATCCAAATACATTTGTGGGCCTAAAAGTACTCCATGAGTTAAGTTTCTATTTTATTCAAGAAACAACTTAAATGATGTAATTTTTAAATGTAATAATATGTTTCATGTAACCCAGTATACCAGACATGTGTCATTTCAACATGTAGTCAATATAAAACATTCATGAGATACTTTGCATTCCTTTTACATACCAGGTTGCCAGAATCCGGTGTATATTTCACGCTGATGGCACGTCTCAGTTCTGACTGGCCACATTTCCAGTGTTCAGAGCCACATGGGGTTCATGACTTTTCTGGTGGACAGAGCAGATCCGACCCTTCCAGGTGAGGCGTGGGGCTAGTATCTCCATAGTTCCCACCCAGAGAGAGGCATTGCCATCTATTGAACACATACTGTGTGCCAGGCACAGGGATTTATCTCATCAAGTCCCAACGACAAGGCTTGGGGTTAGGGGGTGTTCAACCCATCTCATAGCTGAGACAACTGAGGCTCAGAGGGGTGACGTCACACAGTGGCTGGAACCAAGGTCCGCTGCCCCAGGCCTCTGCTGCCAGAGCCCTCAGGTGGAGGCTTAGGCCACGAGAGGACCAGCGAGGTGGCAGCTGGAGCTGGGCCTGTCTTCATGAGCCATGTGCTGAGAAAAATTGTAGTCTGGAGAGGAGTGCTTACTAAGTCCTCACCCGTCATCGGAAGTTGGTTTGAAAGTCAGTGAGCCAATAGGAAGCTACCCAGTGTTGATTGCTAGCTAGGAGTGAGGAGCCCCTTTGGTTTTCTGCACAGTATTTGTCACATGATCTCCCTTTACCACAGGTATCATCCTTCCTTTCATCATCACTGTATCATAGCCCCAGAGATCCTAAAATGACGGTGCATGGGTTTCCTCCTTTGCTTTTGTGATGTTGTTGTCTTGTGGACTTGGTCCGGGTTAGTAGTTTGCCAGGAGCAGAATCCATTGAATAGCAATCCGTAGTCAGAGACTCTTGCAACTGACATTTTCTTTATGTAGTTGGCACTGAGATGTTACCTACAGGTTTTGCTAGTTGTCTGTCCAACATTCCACACAGTGGGGAAAACAGGCAGAGGAGAGCTTTGGGGAATAAGCATCAGGAACCTTTGAAAAATCCATCCAGTTTTGGAGTTAGGCTCATCCTAATACAGTTACTGCCAATGTCATGTGTCGACAGTACGTCATGTGTGGGTATGTGGGAGTAAAATGAAGGAGCAGCTCTTTTAAAAAGTGAGTTTCAGCAAACTGTGTTGGTAACAAGCATCCTTCTGAGGTCTTCATATACTACCTTACGATGCAATGATTTAATGTTCTGATACATATTAAAGGGAGAAAAAATTTAAATACTTGTTAAAGGGGTACAGTTTAGAGGGTTACTATGTCAGTTTATCCAGACATATCCCATCAAGGAAGACCTAGTGGTAGCAATACATCTTCTGAAAGGACTTCTTATACTCATGCAACTTTAAAATATCTAAGTAATCAAAAGCATGCCCTGTTCAAGTTAAAATGGAGATGTATTTAGGGAATTTAGATAAATTCAAACATAAGTCTGTCAGGTGAGTTGGTGAGACCAATGAATTTTGT
This sequence comes from Eptesicus fuscus, assembly GCF_027574615.1. Classification (NCBI taxonomy): domain Eukaryota; kingdom Metazoa; phylum Chordata; class Mammalia; order Chiroptera; family Vespertilionidae; genus Eptesicus; species Eptesicus fuscus. Next base: position 83,800,997 of record NC_072483.1, on the reverse strand, counting down.
TTCCTTTTTGTTCAAAACTAATTTACTTGCAATTAGTCCATGTGGCTTCTAAGTCAGTAATAGCCCAGTTATTCAGGATGTAAATGTTCTGGTTGGTTTACAGAGAACTTTGATTCTTTGCCTTTGACTTTGCCATTTCCCCAGAGAACTGCTCTCTCAGAAGTACAGGAACGGTAAAACTGAAGTCAGGTGAGTTAGTCTAAAAGGCAGGAGAAGAAGTTAGAGACAAGGTTGAAAAACACACAGGCCTGTTTTTGGATGACTTGAGTTCTATTAAATCCGCGTTCTTTTCTTTGCCTCACACTTAACTTTCTTGTGTCTCCATCCCTACAAGTTACAAGGGTATTTTACAGCTAGAATGCCACTTTGTAAAGTTTTTTCTTTTACTCTGTTGTGCATGTTTGTCTAATTCACATTTTTCTATAGAGTTTCCTATATCCTTAATCTAAAGTAATTTAAAATAGGAATGGGATAACTTTATTCTTCACGTAATCTTGTAAATGGAACTTGTACTGTCTGGTTGTAAGGACGATGTGAATTTGTAGGTAAATGAATTGTATGGCAACCAAGCATATCCCGTGGTTTGGGAGAAAGTGAGCCTGAGATTTGAAGAAGAAAAAGGTACAAGATACAAGCAACTTTAACTTAGTGCCAAAGGGCTAATTTTAAACATAGGAACTTTATCGCAGTCTTGTGAATCAGGGAAGGCCCCCATAAAGAAGTGACATGTGAAATGGGCCTGAGATTCATCAGTTTTTCAATATGTACAGGTTGCTAGGATCTCATTTTATCCAGAGTTAACATAAGAGTTTTATAATCTCAGAACCAGGGCCCTAACCGGTTTTGCTCAGTGGATAGAGCGTTGGCCTGTGGATTCAAGGGTCCCAGGTTCAATTCCAGTCAAGGACATATACTTTGGTTGTGGGCACATCCCCAGTAGGGGGTGTGCAGGAGGCAGCTGATGGATGTTTCTCTCTCATCGATGTTTCTAACTCTCTATCCCTCTCCCTTCCTCTCTGTAAAAAATCAACAACAACAAAATAATCTCAGAACCAGGTCAGAAAGCAAGTCCTGCAAGATTACCTTTAGCTTATATTAATAACTAATCATTAAACACACAAATAACAACACATGAACAACCAAAGTTGTACATGGAGAGCTGAACGGACATTATCGCCGCGCTGCGTTTAAATATGTCTGGAACCCCAGGGCTGCTGGCATCTCACTCCAAAGGAAGAGGAGTGGCAGGAGGCTCACAGTGTGACCTGATAAGAAGAGAGAGGAAAGTCACTCTGCATGAGATAGAGGTGAGAACTGAAGGGTAAAAGGAAGGGGCTGAGGAAAGAAGAACTAAGAGAGAGAGAGAGAGAAGGTGGGAAGACAGGGAGGGGGTGAAAGAACAGGAAAGAGGGGCACAAAAACTCACCAGCGCTTCCTAAGCCCAAATGCAAGAGCTGCCAGGAGCACCAGGGGCACCATCACTGCCACGATGATCCAGCCCCTGGAGCTACGGTGACGTTCTGTGGGTTTGGGTGCACACAGGTGTCATTTCAGACCCACCCCGTTTACTGCATTTCCCTGGTCTGCCTTCTTTGTTAGAGCGCTCACCTCACTAATCTTTGTTCTTGTTTCCTCTCTGCTCCCTCTTCAGAGTTGAATCTTTCATCTAACCCTCAACATCTTCCTACATCTGCAGGTCTCTCATTTTCAACTCTTCTATTTATTGGATTAATTCTCTTCATTTTGGGGTTTGGAGGTCATAAGTCCCAAATGTTTTACTTGGCTCTCCTGCTCTGCTGGTGGACCATCCACTCCCATTCCCAGTGTGGGCCCCAGTGTCTTCTTACCCAAGTAGAGGATGATGTCCTGGCCTCCTAGGCTGCTATGTCTCACCCGGCAATATAGGCCAGATGTCTCAGTGGCTTCCACCTCCAAGAAAACCTGAAGGTACCATGTCCCATCAGCATTGGGCAAGATACCACTCTGTTGTTTGCCCTGCTGTACCTGTTCACCTCGCATCCACTTTACCCAAATTGGCTTTGGATGGAAGCCAGAGACATGACAAACCAGCATCTGATGGTCAGGACCAGGATTGGGGCCAATGGACAGCCAGGCCTCTGGTTTTACTGCAGAGGACAGGAAAGATATTCAGATAAGGACTCTGACACAGACTTGGAGGGTCTTATCTTCACATCAGCTTAGAGCAGTGGTCGGCAAACTCATTAGTCAACAGAGCCAAATATCAACAATACAACGATTGAAATTTCTTTTGAGAGTCAAATTTTTTAAACTTAAACTTCTTCTAATGCCACTTCTTCAAAATAGACTCGCCCAGGCCGTGGTATTTTGTGGAAGAGCCACATTCAAGGGGCCAAAGAGCCGCATGTGGCTCGCGAGCCGCAGTTTGCCAATCACGGGCTTAGAGGAACACATCTATCACATCCTGGGAATTCACGCATTATCCTTCTCTCTCCTGACCCCTTATCCTCAATTTAAAGGGATGGTGGGAAGGTTTAATTTTAGAATAGAAAATTCTTGGAGGAAGGATATGGGACTGACCTCTCTGGAGATCTGCCTTCCCTGCATCAAGGATACTAAAGAGGAAGCGTGGGCAGGTGTCACTGAGAATCCTCTGTACTATTTTCTTGCTGTCATGGCTTTGATTGAATAGTCTGCACACATCTTGAGCTCTTGTTCCACCCTTTGGAGATGGCAACAGTGAATTGTTCTGCAAGTGCAGTAGCTCTGATCCTTGATAAGCAAATCGATAGAAGTCTACTATGGCTCCCCCAGGGTGCAGCTCACAGCCCATTGTTATCTGAATCTCAAAGGGATCTAGGAAAGAGGGGTTGTAAATTAGAAGAAAGAGGGAATAAAAAGATGAAATTAGTGGAAGCAAAAAAAGGAAATAGAAGAAGTTTGGGGGCTTTGAGATAATGGAACAAACTTTGGTTTGATCAGAAGTTCAGAAAAAGTTTATTGGTGATTGTTGAAGTTGGAGGAAAAAAGGACTTTTTTTTGGAAACTGAAGTAAGCAAATTGTTGAAATAAGGTGACATAAATGGTGAGAGCAAGAGAATAAGGAAGCACTTAGTGTGAAAAAGTTGTGATTATAATAACCCAGGGCGAATGAAATGCAACAGGTTACAATAAATGTACAGACAGGGAATGCTGAAGAGATTGAATGTGGGGGAAGATTGGAATAAGGAACTCATTGAAACACACACGCCTCACCCAGCACATTGCACCTCCCCATTTTGGGAATTGAACTTACATTTAAACTTCCATTGACTGGCATGCTTTTGAATTACTTGAGGCATTATAATGGAGAATGCACGGAAGAATTCTTCAAGTTCTTTTATCTCTTCCTTGCTCAAGTTGCCCTTGGACCCAGGATGCAGGAAAACAATACTGCCAGAGTTGCTGTCCCAGCCATGAGTCTGAAAGTCATCCAACCAAGCAGAGTTCCGACTTTTCACCCAGGAATGGTTGTAGAAGGATGAGCTGTGGATCATTTTGAAGGAGATGTCCTCCTGGAAGGCTTTGGCAACAGAACAGATAGAATGAGGAGAAGAAAAGGCATCGGGAAGGAGAGAGAATGAAGAAAGGTGCCAGGAAGGAAACACTCAGAATCTGGACATAAGGGAAGCCATGGCTACCTCAGCAGCATTCAGCTGCCCAGGGCCCCATGCTCTACAAACAACCTTCAGAAGGGCACAGGGTCCCAGAGTTCGGGATACTGAGGACTGTGCTGACATTCTCCTCTCCAGGTGTGTTCTGAGGACGCCGCCCCACAGAAACACACACACACACACACACACACACACACACATACACACTCACACACACACACACACACACACACACATACACACTCACACACACACACACACACACATATACACACACACACACAATCACAACACACACACAATCACAACACACACAATCACAACACACACACACACATACACACACACACAATCACAACACACACACAATCACAACACACACACAACACACACACACACACAAAACCATTTGTACCCAACAGGGCAGTGGCCAGAGTTCTTACCATCTTCATTGTCACCAGTTGTGAGGAGAACAGCTAGCAATGGAATTTGCAGAAGCAGCATTTCATTTACAGATGTTATTTCTTTCTCAGGAAAGTTTGGCTTTGGCTTCTGTCTCTATTCTGACTTCTTTCTTCTACCAACAGGCCGGGGGGTGGGGGGCGGGGGGGGGAGTGCTCCTTCCCTAAACTCTAGGCACTGATTCAGCCTCTCATTTCCCCTCCACTTCTAACTTTCAACTTCTCCCCTTGTTACCAGCCTTCATTCATCTTTCTCTAACTCAGCCTCTGTGGACTAAGTCTCATGTGGCATTGAAAAGTCAGTTTACCTCTGGGGACATTTCCTTCTCATTCAGACAATGAAAGCATGAAACTAAATGGCTTTCCAATTCCTACCTGATGTTCTGTTGTCCCTGCTCTTCCCTGTCACTCTGTCCTTTTCTCGCCAAATTTATATTTTCTTCAAATACTCTCTTCTTCTGTCTAAGCCCCACCCCACCGCATTCATATCTCTGACATCTCATTGGTTATTTTGATTTTCAGAATCTCATATGATTGCCTTGTATAACAGTATAAACTACTACTCCATTATCCTTAGGGAAGAACCAGTAGCCATCACAGAGACCACAGGAACCTGGAAACATAAAGAAAAATGTCCTCTGACTTGCACTGATATATACCCCAATGAATACTTACCCAAAAGTCACTTAGCACCTGCCTGGATACAAGCATCTTGCGACACTCGGGAATATCTAGTGGTCTACAGGCAATCACTTTATTCAGGAGCTTTTATTCTACTTAAGAAGGAAGCACACAAACTGAGGACTAGAAGCCTTGGTGTGCTGGGTTTTATTATAATGTACAGACTAGAGAAAACAAGCCTCTTGAAACAAAGTCCCAGCCCTTAACTGATGTTGTCCACTCAGAATCTTGGCTCCAGTGATGTGCTCAGGGTGTTAGGTCCGTATACCTCTGCTGTACTGAGTCCCCAACTCTAGCCGAATGCCTCCGGGCAAGGTGCTCAATGAGTAAGTTTGAATGATTGAATAATTGGGTTCAGGCATCCAATTATTTTTTCCATTACACAGATTTTTAACATTATTGTTTAAGGTATCAGAAATCTTTTCTTGTATTTCTAATTGGTGAAATGACAATCTTATACAGATTTATTTAGGATTAAAATTTTTGCTAATAAGCCTGAAGTTTACACAGAGGGTTATGCTGTAAATCTCCTATTATAATTTTTAAAAAATAGTGATAATTTGTGGGAAATTAAATTAATAGAATATTTTGGAGTTCTTTATCCAAGTTTTCCTTCTTATTTGCCCTGCTGGGATCTTCCAGCTTATTTTATCATACACGGGTCTTTGCTGGCCATGCTGACCCTGTTCTTCCATGCTTATCATGTTTATAAGGCTCTTAAAATGATGTTTTCCTTTGGAACTTTAGATAAGTGTTCTCTGGCTATTTTGTTATTTATTTGTATACAAGTAAACAAATTATCTAAGGCTAATTCTTAAAATATTTTGGAAAAAAGTTAAGATTATCTTATCCTAAAACTAAAAAGACAAAATTTAAGGCAATAAGGGTTAATTTGGGATCAAAATATTACAATTTGGGAAGCACAGATTCAAGCAGAAACCCACATAGTGTCCTGATTACAGGGTGAGAGGAAGGGAATTTTAGGAGAAAAGAATGGGATAATTGCATAAATACAAAAAAACCCAAAAACTTCTATTGGTGCTAACAAGCTGATAAGCTAAATTACTCCATAGCTATTGTAGGGGTTCAGAACAGGCCTCCCAAAATGTGCCACTTTAGCATTTGTCTTATTTTGAGCCTTGGCGTTTGAATTATGTTGAGCCAAAGACAATTAAGACCCTGCAGGCTTATGAGAAACTTTTACTTCTCCCTTGAAGAATTTAAATACGGGGACTTGCCCATAATAAGCTTTCAGCAGAAACATTTTAAACCAATCTACATGGCAGGGCAGACTACTAGTTACTGAACATCTCTTATTACCAACCTTTTGAAGCCCCACGCTTCCCTACCTCATCTTTACCTCAGACTTGCCTCTCATACCTCAGTTTCAGAAAGTGCCATGTGGTCAGTCTGACAAGTTCAGTGATGGAAAGTAACCTCACAGGGTGGCCTGATCATCACTCGCTAACTAGGCAGGTCCCGATGGGCAGTCATGCTCCAGGTCTAAAGGTGTATCTTGGCCTTAAGCAAGCTCTGTCCCTTGTTCTTGTGCATCTGGGTTAACACACCTTTGAAATGTCAGAAGTACTCTTTTCCAGAGCCCTCTCAGGTGTGACCACCTCACGGAGCACATCATCTTGTTAACCATCCTGCCCCCCATTTGGTGCTGGGGACTACACCCCATGAACTGAGCCACACTGGCCAGGGCAGGACGCCCATGTTCCCCTGTGCCCTCACACCTCCCTGGAAATCCCTCCTCTGGATCCACTGGTGCTCAGGCTACAGGCATGCTCATGTTCTAACAGCTCTTACCTGGTGCTTCCTCAAACACCACCAGAGCTCTGGAATTTCTCTGTCCTCTAAAGCTCTCCTCAGAACCCAGATGGGGAGCTCCCCTCCCACACAGTCTCACACACTCATCTGAATTCCCACTCCCCAGCAGCAGTAACCTCAACTTCCCTGCTAGAGAAATCCACTGCCTCTTACAATCATGTGCCTTTTACTCAGCTTCTTCTTTTCCTTCCTACTTGGCTTCAAGGTTCTCTATCCTCTTTCTGGCATTCAGCATCTGTGTGTATCTGATGTGAGTGCTTCTTGCCTTTCACAGCAAGTCTCTTGCCCTAAAAGGATCTTAGGACTGAGAGTCAAGATACATTCCTGGAGGAGACAGCTGCTGGATGCAGTGAATTGGAAAAAACACATCAGCATTCTGGCCTCAGTTTTCTTATCTGTAAAATAACTGGGTTCAAAGAAGTAAATGTTTTCTAATCTTGTCTCCTTTCCCTCTAGCATTCTGTGCGTCTTACTGGGCTCCCTTTTCTACCCATCCATGCCCCCCTTCTTCCCACTCTACTTTTCCCTCCTTTTTTTAAACTTTATTTTTCAATTACAGCTTACATTCAGTATTATTTAGTATTAGTTTTAGGTGTATAGCATAGTGATGAGATAATCATATCCTTATTAGGTGTTTCTATTTAGTAGTATTAGTTTCAGTTGTACAGCATAGTGATGAGACAATTATGTCCTTACAAAGTGTTCCCTTTAATATTTTCAGTACCCAACTGGCACCTTATCTACTTATTACAGTATTACTAACTATATTCCCTGTGTTGTACTTTACATCCCTGTGTCTATTTTGTAACTGTCAATTTTACTTCTTTAAAAAAATATATATTTTTATTGATTTCCAAAAGGTAGGAAGAGGGAGAGAAAAATATAGTAACATCAATGATGAAAGAGAATCATTGATCGGCTGCCTCCCACACACCCCACACTGGGAGTGAGCCCACAACCCTGGCATGTGCCCTAACCAGAATCAAACCATGACCTCCTGGTTCATAGGTTGTTGCTCAATCACTGAGCCACACCAGCCGGGCTCAATTTTACTTCTTAATCTCTTTATTTTTTTCACCCATTCCTCCAATCTCCTCCCCTCTGGCAACTGTCAGTCTGTTCCCTGTATCTATGAGTTTGTTTCCATTTTGTTCTTTAGATTCATGTATAAGTGAAGTCATGTGGTATTTATTTTTCTCTGACTGGCTTATTTCACTTAGCATAATACCTTCTAGACCCACCCATGCTGTCACAAATGGTAAGATTTTGTTCTTTTTTATGGCCGAGTAATATTCATTGTATATCTGTACTACCACTTTCTCATCCACTCCTCTGTTGATGGGCACTGGACTTGGTTCCATATCCTGGTCCTTCCTTGTTTCTCCTTCTGCATGTCTTAGCAGTCATTCTCCATTTAGCCTCCAGCACAGTCCCAGCCTCCTCTCCATTCTCTCATAGTCCCTGTCCATTCAATATCATCTCTATCATCTCAGTCTTTCCTTCCTCACTCACTTTCAATGCTAAAGCACTGTTTTATTGCCTGACCCTTAAATTCCTGTGTGTAAATCACAGTTATGGATTTTATTTCAGAGTGATGGCACAAAACATAACTTGAGAAGACTGTGATAATTCTCATGTGAGGGAAAGTACAGGGACGGAATGAGTCTCAAATGTTTTCTCTTTCCAGCCAGTGTGGCTCAGTTGTTGAGCACCAACCCATGAACCAAGAGGTTCCAGGTTCAATTCCTGGTCAGGGCACATACCCAGATTGCAGCCTCAGTCCCCATTGTGGGGACGTGCAGGAGGCAATTGATTGATGTCTCTCTCATTGATGTTTCTATCTTGCTCTCCCTCTCCCTTCCTCTCTCTCTCTAAAAAAAAAATCAATGAAAACATATTTTTTAAAAATCTGTTTTATCTACTATATATTTGCAATACTTATGTGGCTTTGCTCAATCTGGGCACCAGAATATTGGCTGCAATGATTATGTCAGACCTGGGCAGTGAGACCCGTATATCCATGAAAATATTTCAACTGGTTTTTAATTTATAAAGATACCTAAAGTGTTAAAACTAAACCTATACAACAAGCAACAATACACAACACCTGTGTGTTAGATATATAACCTAACTCCTCAATTAAAAACTGATGAGAATTCTTGGTCCATGAACATTTATTGGTTATACTGCCTAATGGTGCTCAACTGTTCTAGCAATCACTAGATAGTGATAAAATTCACATACCTGCTAGGTGCCCCTTTTGGTAGATTGCATTTAATATTTTCTTTCTTTTTCTAATTTATTTTGTCAGGGCTCTTATTATCAGATAGAAAGTAGGTGAAAAAACTCTTTGTTATATAGTTTTTTTAAAAAATATATTTCAGTGATTTTTACAGAGAGGAAGGGAGAGGGATAGAGAGTTAGAAACATCTATGAGATAGAAACATCGATCAGCTGCCTCCTGCACACTCCCTACTGGGGATATGCCCGTAACCAAGGTACATGCCCTTTACCGAAACGAACCTGGGACCCTTGAGTCCGCAGGCCAACACTCTATCAACTGAGCCAAACTGGTTAGGGTTTTGTTGTATGGGTTTTTTTGTTTGTTTTTAAATATGGAACGCTTCACGAATTTGCGTGTCATCCTTGCGCAGGGGCCATGCTAATCTTCTCTGTATCGTTCCAATTTTAGTATATGTGCTGCCGAAGCGAGCACTTGTATGTTTTTAAGACGATTTTGATATTTCCCTAATATGTTCTGAAAATGCTGCCTAAATATTTAGTTATTATCCTGCAATGCCTGTTACACACTTGTTCCCACTTTGCTTAATGACTCATCATCTAGAAGAAAACTTTGCCAACACCAGAGGTGTTGGTTTTCGAGGGTTGCCATAGCTACTCACAGACTGAGTGACTCAGACACCACAAACGTATTCCTGAGAGTTTGAGGGGACAGAGTTTAAGATCAAGGTGTCAGCAGGTTTGTTTCTCCTGAGGCCTCTCTCTCTGGCTTTTGGACGGCCATGTCCTTGCTGTGTGCTCACATCACCGTTCTGCTGTGCACACCCATCCCTGGTCCTGGTGTCTGTGTGTCCAATGTGTTCTCAGAAGGATAGTATTCAGAATGGATTAGGGCTCATCATAAAGGCCCGGTGTTAACTGAATGATCTCCATAAAGGCCTTTTGTCAAAACACAGTCCCATTCTGAGATACTGAGGTTAGGACTTCAGCATTAGATTTTAGGAAGAACAAACTCAGCCCATACACGGGATGGTTTCACTTTTCAAAATCTTCTTTACTTTTCTCCTTTACTTTTCAAAATCCTCTTGACTTGCAAGTGTGTTTTCTTTTTAACAGAGGTGTCTCACAGATATTTAGACTTCAGAGACAGTGAGGAACCCTTAGCTTCCAAAAAGCCTGTACTTCTGTATTGTTTTCTTACAACTTTGCCTCTTCTTTTACAAGATACACTTGAAGAAAAACAACAACATAGTAGGAAGAGTAGTGGTTATCCACATTTATTAAATCTGAAGTAATTAAGATTACTCTATTACATTCCATTGGCACAAGGATAGACTCACAGAAGAATGGAGCAAATTAAGGAGTTCAGCAACAGGTCAGTATACATAAGGCACTTAAATTACAACATAATTGATGCCACATATCATTGTTATTAGTCAATGGACTAACATGGAAAAAATTAACTTTATCCCCATTTCATTGCACACACACACAAAAATCAAGTCCAGGCTTATTGTAATCTAAATGTAGAAAGTGAGCTTCTCAAAGACAAAGTGGTTTTCAAAGTGTGATCCTCAGACCACCAGAATCAGCAGCATCTGAAAGTTGTAAAAAAAATGCAAATTCTTAGGCCTCTTTCCTGACCTAAAGAACTAGATATTCTGGAGGTATGTAAAAACATTTCTTTTTAAAGAAAAAAAAAAAAACAAAACAGCTCCATGATGATGCTGATTTCTACTCACGTTTGAGCACCACAGTTTAAGGAGAATATCTCATGACCTTGGAGAAGAAGTAAATAATTTACAGGAGTAAATAACAATCATCATAAAGAACAATATTAATCATTGTATCCCATTAAAAATTCTTCCCATCACAATACAAGTTTAAGAGAGTAAAATGTAAACCAGAGACTGGTAGAAAATATTCACAATACATATATTCAGCAAAGGACTAGTACACAGACATTATATAGAACTTCAAATCAGTAAGAAAAAGACTGACGTCCTTCTTCACCACACACACAAACACACACACACTCAAACACACACGCACACACAAATAGCTAAAAATTTAAACTGGTCCTTCACAAAAGAGTGTATCTAAATGGCTAATGGCATACGTTAAGTACCATTAGTCAACAGGAAAATACAAACCATAAACAATTAGATAACCATAAATACCCATACAAGAATGGCTAAAATTAAAGGGGTTAGTAATCTATAATAATAAAAGTATAATATGCTAATTAGACCAGATGTCCTTCTGGAGGAAGCCAGGGCTGTGAGGGAAGCCCAGGTCTCAGGTGCCAGAGGGAAGCTGGTGCTGGCAGCCTGGGGAAGGAAGGCCTACTCTTGCACTAATTTCGTGAATCGGGCCTCTAGTCTCAAATATGAGTGAGTGTGTGAAGATGAAAGGGAGACCGGTAGAAGCACGGTGAAAACCTGTTTCTATTAAGTATAAAAACATGTCCCTCCTGTGACCCAGCAATTCCATTTCTATGTATATTCCTATGAGAAATGAATGTGTATGTTATCAGTATACACGCACAAAAATGTTCAATGATCCGCACTCCACAAAGTCAAGGTCTGTCACTGAGGTGTTAATGCCCCACATCTGCAGTTTTGAGCACCCACACCTGATAGTCCCTTCTCACAGGTGTCCCGACCACGTCATGTAAAAGCCTTAGGACACAATGCACAAGACTCCAGTGCAGCTCAAGTTCGGGGCTGTTGCCTTGCAGTCGCTGGGGGGGAAATGGACTGAGAAAATGTGAGGCAGGACAGAAGAGGTGACGGATACAAGCAGCTTTTTAAAAAATTTACCTTTATTACAAGCAGGTTTTTATGAATAAACATATAAAATATAATATATACACAAAACCAATTATTTTTTATAGGAAATCTTCCATAGGCCGGTCTGTTCAGTAACTGTTTAACTCCCAGTTATTCATATACAGACGCCTATTCAAATACAGACATTCACAAGCATCAAGTTACAGCTCTTTGATGCTGTCTAAAGAGAAATTCCTGTGAAACTCTGTTTCTCCCCTTCACTCTATTCGATATTAAAGACCAATGTCTGCCCAGCTGGTGTGGCTCAGTGGTTAAGCATCGACCTATGAATCAGGAGGTCGGGTTCGTTTTCAGTCAGGGCACATGCCCAGGTTGCAGGCTGGATCCCAGTGTGGGGTTTGCAGGAGGCAGCCAATCAATGATTCTCTCTCATCGATGTTTCTATCTCTCCCGCTCTCTGAAATCAAGAATATATATATATACACACACACACATGTATATAGAGGTATATAGATATAGATATATAGATATAAAATATATTTTATTGATTTTTACAGAGAGGAAGGGAGAGGGATAGAGAGCTAGAAACATCGATGAGAGAGAAACATCGACTGGCTGCCTCCTGCACACCTCCTACTGGGGATGTGCCCACAACCAATGTACATGCCCTTGACCGGAATGAAACCTGGGACCCTTCAGTCCACAGGCTGACACTCTATCCACTGAGCCAAACCGGTTTCGGTCAATAAAAATATATTTAAAAAAAAAAAGACAATGAGTTCAAAACAAAACACCCTTTGCCTGATGTGCCGCTGTTCACCTGCAGTAACAGCTGTTCATCTGTTGGGACCGTTACCCTAACCCACCGCTTTGAGAAGATAAGGCACACTCAGTCTGGCACCTTGCAAGTAAACTATTGATGTGGGAAGCTCCACTCTGGTGTACTTACCCCATGTATGTTCCCCATAGTTACAGACAGCCTCACATGAAATCTCTATATTGCACTGTAATCTGAAAGTCTTAATTTCTCCCATTTTTGTTAGTTATCTCCTCTAATCTCCAAATTTAAGTATGTATAAGAAATTGTATGGGAAAAAACAAACAAAAAAAAAACAGAGAACACCAAAATAAATAAATAAATAAATAATAAATAAAACATTAAAAAAAAAGAAATTATACCAAGTAAATTCCTGTGAACAATTTAATTTCATTATTCTAAAACCCCATAATTTTAATTACATAATTTCTACTGATCCAACTTGCATTATATTTTAATTGAAGTATTTTCAGACAGATCAGTTCTTATTCATATAAAAATTATACACGGTAAAATCTAATTGGCAAATCAAATCTTGAATTTTACCTGTAAAAGGTTTGCTTTTGAAAGTTGTCTTTTTCAGACATTTTTTCTGCAAAAATTCAGTTTCCCCTGATTGACTTGTATAGATCTAAATAGAACTATATGTAGTTGTATCCACTAAGTATTTGACTTTGTTTGGTTTTGCTGCTTATTTATATTTATTTTAAGATGTAGATAAAGCAAAAATAGTCCTTTGTTTTGGATTAGTTTATTACATTGCTAATTAGGTTCTCCAACAAACTTTGCAAACTGTACTAACTATGCAGACTCTGAACTGATGAAAGAGCATATAGGACAGGAGTCAGTGTTCTCTGTTATATAGACTGTCATGTTCTCTACAAATGAAGATGGTTAAGCTTTTTGGTTTATAATCTTATGGCTTTAATTTCTTATTTTGTCATATTAATTCTTAATTAATAAGATTGGGCCATTCACTACTATGATGAATACAAATGGCCTTAGACGAGAAGCCAAAAATGTCACCATTTAGTAGGATGTTAGCTGGGTTTTTTTTCCCCCCCTTTATGAAATTGAGAAGATGCCCTTTCATTCCTAGTTTACTGGAAGTTTTTGACATGAGAAGGTGCTCAATGTTTCCAATGTTTTATTTCTACCTAGTGAGATAAAATATGATTATTCCCCTCTATTCTGTTACCATGGTGAATTATAATGATTGATTTTTAAATTTAAAAAGATCTTCCTTGTCTGGTATAAACCCAAGTAGTCATCATATAATAATCACTGCTAGATTCTATTACATTTTGTTAGGAATTTTGTATCTATGTTTATAAGAAATATTGATGTATAGTTTGATTTTCTTGCAATTATCTTGTAAGTTTTTAGTGGTAGAAATATGCTGACCTCATAAAGTAAATTAGGAATGCCTTCTTCGTTTTCTGAAAGGTTTTAATGTAAGGCAGGTATTTCTTCTTTAAATGTGTGAATTCAATAATCTTTCTGAGCCACAGGTTTTATTTGTGGGAGAGTTTTAATAACAAATTATTGTAATATTTATTATTATTTATGTTTGTCCACTATATTTTATATATGATATTTAACAATTATATTACATACTAGAGGCCCGGTGCACAAAATTTGTGCACGGGGATGTGTGTGTCTCAGCCCATCCTGCACCCTCTCCAATCTGGGACCCCTCTCACAATCCAGGACTGCTGGCTCCCAACAGCTCACCTGCCTGTCTTCCTGATTGCCCCTAACCGCTTCTGCCTGCCAGCCTGATCACCCCCTAACCACTCCCCTGCCAGCCTGTTTGCCCCTAACTGCCCTCTCCTGCAGACCTGGTCCCCCTTAACTGCTATCCCCTGCAGGCCTGGGTCCCCCCCAATTGCCCTTCCCTGCAGGCCCGGTCGCCCCGAACTTCCCTCCTCTGCCAGCCTGGTCACCACTAATTTCCCTCCCCTGTAGGCTTGATTGCCCCCAACTGCCCTCCCTTGCATGTCTGGTCCCTCCCAACTACCTTCCTCTGCTGGCCAGATGGCCGACAACTGCCCTCCCTTGCAGGCCTGGTCCCTCCCAACTGCCTTCCCCTGCTGGCTATCTTGTGGCGGCCATCTTGTGTCCACATGGGAGCAGTCATCTTTGACCACATGGGGGCAGCCATCTAGTGTGTTGGAGTGATGGTCAATTTGCATATTATACTTTTATTATATAGGATTAGATAGGATAGCGGCCTGGTGCATGGGTGGGGGCCAGCTGGTTTGCCCTGAAGGGTGTCCCAGATCAGGATGGGGATTCCCTTGGGGCATGGGGCAGCCTGGGTGAGGGGCCTGTGGTGGTTTGCAGGCCAGCCACGCCCCTCGGCGACCCAAGCGGAGGCCCTGGTATCTGGGATTTATTTATCTTCTATAATTGAAACTTTGTAGCCTTGAGCAGAGCCAAGCCTCCTACTCGCTCCATGGCCGCAGCCATTTTTGTTGGGATTTATTTATCTTCTTTAATTGAAACTTTGTAGCCTTAAGTGGAGGCCTGGGCCAGCCAGGGTGTGCGGAAAGCTTGGCTTCCTCCATTGCCCCCAAGCCTCCTGCTCTCTCCAGCTTCGTGGCTGCAACATTTTTGTTGGGATTTATTTATGTTCTATAATTGAAACTTTGTAGCCTTAAGCGGAGGCCAAGGCAGGCCAGGGCAGGCAGAAATCTTGGCTTCCTCCATTTCCTGGGGCTACCTGCTCTTCCTCCAAGCCTCCTGCTCTTTCTGTGGCTGGAGCCATCTTGGTTGGGTTAATTTGCATACTTGCTCCTGATTGGCTGATGGGTGTGGCTTATGGGTGTGGCAGAGGTATGGTCGATTTGCATATTACTCTTTTATTATGTAGGATTTTATTAATACCAACCTAATCAGATGTTATCCTCTGTCCTCAGTTAAAACTCTGTTTTAAGGAACTTTTAAAAACAATTAAATCTTTATTAATGAAAGTATTACATATGTCCCACATTTCCCCCCAGTGACCCCTTGTAGACCACCATCCCTTCTCCCGCCCACGCCCTCCCACCCCAGGCCTTCATCACCCTATTGTCTGTGTCCACAGGGTATGCATATATGCATACAAGTTCTTTGGTTGATCTCTTCCTCTGAGATTCTGCAGTCTGTTCTATGCTTCTATGTCTCTGGATCTATTTTGTTCATCAATTTATTTTATTCATTAGATTCCACACATGAGTGAGACCATGTGATACTAGTCTTTCTCTGACTGGCTTATTTTGCTTAGCATAATACTCTCCAGGTCCCTCCATGCTGTCTCAAAGAGTAAGAGACAGTATGGAGGGACCTGCTGCATGGTATTCCATGGTGTAAATGTACCCCAGCTTTTTTATCCACTCATCTACTGATGGCACCTGGGCTGTTTCCAGAGGTTAGCTATTGTAAATTGCCCTCCTGTAAAGGTAGGGGTGCATATATCCTTTCTGATTGGTGTTTCTGGTTTCTTAGGATATATTCCTAGAAGTGGGATCACTGGGTCAAATGGCAGGTCCATATTTAATTTTTTGAGGAAACTCCATGTTGTTTTCCGTAGTGGCTGCACCAGTCTGCATTCCCAGCAGCAGTGCACTAGGGTTCCCTTTTCTCCACATCCTCGCCAGCACTTGCCATACTTCTTATAATATCAATCCAGATAAATAATTTTATATGAATGTGTCTTTGCAATTCTTTTTTTAAAATCCTCACCTGAGGATATATTTTTATTGGCTTTAGAGAGAAAGAAATATTGATTGCTGCCTCCTGCATTGGCCCCGACTGGGTTTCGAACCCGCAGCCTTGGTATGTGCCCTGACCGTGATCAAACCTGAATCTTTTCAGTGTATGGGACAGTGCTCCAAGCAGCTGAGTCATCTGGCCAGGGCCTTTGCAATTTTTAAAAAATATATATTTTTATTGATTTCAGAGAGGAAGGGAGAGGGACAGAGAGACAGAAACATCAATGATGAGAGAGAATTATGGATCGGCTGCCTCCTGCGCACCCCACACAGGGGATTGAGCCGGCAACCCAGGCCTGTGCCCTGACCAGGAACCTAACCATGACCTCCTGGTTCACAGGTCGAAGCTCAACCCCTGAGCCACCTGGCCGGACTGCAATTTTTGTCTCATATTTTGTTTGGATTAATTTGTCAAGAAACCAGGTACTATCCAGTAATTATATCATCAGTTATTTCTTTTCAAAAGTAGTAACTGTCGCCCTAGCCAGTTATACTCAGTGGTTGGAGCACCGTCCCATACACCAAAAAGGTGGCGGTTCCGTTCTGGTCAGGGCACATGCAGGTTGCAGGTTCAGGCCCTGATCAGGGTGCAAGCAACTAATCAGTGTTTCTTCCTCACATCGATGTTTCTCCCCCTCTTTCTCTTCCTTCTCTCTCTCTCTCCCACTACCATTCTTAAAATCAATTTTTAAAAACAAATATACAATTTTAAAAGAAGATAGCTTCAAACAAATTAAATAATTAAAAACCTAGGACTCACCCAGCTGGTGTGGCTCACTGGTTGAGCATCGACCTATGATCCTTGTCAGGGCACATGCCTGGATTGTGGGCTCCATCCCCAGTACAGTGCATGTAGGAGGCAGCTGATCAGTGATTCTCTCTCATTATTGATGTTTCTCTCTCTGTCTCTCTCTCCCTCTTTCTTCCTCTCTAAAGTAAAAAAATTAATATTAAAAAAAGAAAACTAGCCCTACCCGGTTTGGTTCAGTGGATAGAGCAATGGCCTGTGGACTGAAGGGTCCTGGGTTCGATTCCGGTCAAGGGCACATATCTTGGTTGCAGGCTCTTCCCCTGCCCTGACCCTGGTCAGGGCTCATGCGTGCAGGAGGCAACCAGTCAATGTGTTTCTTTCATATTGATGTTCCTCCCTGTCTTTCCCTCTCTCTTCCACTCTCTTTCTAAAAATCAATGGAAAAATACCCTCGAATGAGGATTAAAAAAAAGAAAAAGAAAAAAACAAAATGTCAGATAGGAAAATTAGAGGAGTGTGTCCTCTTAAGAGCAGCATATCCAAATACATTTGTTACTTCCTTGTTTTCTCCTTCCTTGCTCTAGAACTTCAGGTACCTGATGTTTGTGGTAAATGCTAAGAAAACTTAACACAGGCTTTTATTGAAAGCATATTACACTTTGTAGGTGATACAAATTTTAAAAAGACATAGACGTTGCTCTCAAGCTTAAAAATTAGAAGGTGAAAAGGGGCCTACATAACTGCAACAACGGATAAAAAGTGAGAAGTAGATTCAGCAAAGTTCACTGAAAAGTGTGTGGGAGTTCAGACACTGCTTCCACTTGTGAATCAGGGAAGGCCCCTATAAAGAAGTGACATGGGAAATGGGCCTGAGATTCATCAGTTTTTCAATATGTTCAGGTTGCTAGGATCCCATTATATCCAGAGTTAAAATAAGAGTTTTATAATCTCAGAACCAGGTCAGAAAGCAAGTCCTGCAAGATTACCTTTAGCTTATATTAATAACTAATCATTAAACACACAAATAACAACACATAAACAACCAAAGTTGTACATGGAGAGCTGAACGGACATTATCGCCGCGCTGCGTTTAAATATGTCTGGAACCCCAGGGCTGCTGGCATCTCACTCCAAAGGAAGAAGAGTGGCAGGAGGCTCACAGTGTGACCTGGTAAGAAGAGAGAGGAAAGTCACTCTGCATGAGGTGGAGGTGAGAACTGAAGAGTAAAAGGAAGGGGCTGAGGAAAGAAGAACTAACAGGAGAGAGAGAGAGAAGAAAGGTGGGAAGACAGGGAGGGGGTGAAAGAACAGGAAAGAGGGGCACAAAAACTCACCAGCGCTTCCGAAGCCCAAATGCAAGAGCTGCCAGGAGCACCAGGGGCACCATCACTGCCACGATGATCCAGCCCCTGGAGCTACGGTGACGTTCTGTGGGTTTGGGTGCACACAGGTGTCATTTCAGACCCACCCCGTTTACTGCATTTCCCTGGTCTGCCTTCTTTGTTAGAGCGCTCGCCTCACTAATCTTTGTTCTTGTTTCCTCTCTGCTCCCTCTTCAGAGTTGAATCTTTCATCTAACCCTCAACATCTTCCAACTTCTGCAGGTCTCTCATTTTCAACTCTTCTATTTATTGGATTAATTCTCTTCATTTTGGGGTTTGGAGGTCATAAGTCCCAAATGTTTTACTTGGCTCTCCTGCTCTGCTTGTGGGCCATCCACTCCCATTCCCAGTGTGGGCCCCAGTGTCTTCTTACCCAAGTAGAGGATGATGTCCTGGCCTCCGAGGCTGCTATGTCTCACCCGGCAATATAGGCCAGATGTCTCAGTGGCTTCCACCTCCAAGAAAACCTGAAGGTACCATGTCCCATCAGCATTGGGCAAGATACCACTCTGTTGAGTGCGCTGTTGTACCTGTTCACCTCGCATCCACTTTACCCAAATTGGCTTTGGATGGAAGCCAGAGACATGGCAAACCAGCATCTCATGGTCAGGACCAGGATTGGGGCCATTGGACAGCCAGGCCTCTGGTTTTACTGCAAAGGACAGGAAAGATATTCAGATAAGGACTAACACAGACTTGGAGGTTCATATCTTCACATCAGCTTAGAGGAACACATCTATCACATGCTTGGAATTCATGCATTATCCTTCTCCCTCATGACCCTTTTCCTCAATTTAAAGGGATGGTGGGAAGGTATAATTTTAGAAAATTCTTTGGAGGAAGGATATGGGACTGACCTTCTCTCTGAAGATCTGCCTTCCCTGCATCAAGAACACTCAAGAGAAAACGTGGGCAGGCGTCACTGATAATCCTCTGTACCATTTTCTTGGTGACATGGTACTGATTGAATACTCTGCACACATCCTGAGCTCTTGTTCCACCCTTTGGAGATGGCAGAAATGAATTGTTCTGGAAGTGCAGGAGCTCTGATCCTTGATAAGCGAATCGATGGAAGCCTACTATGGCTCCCCCAGAGTGCAGTTCACAACTCATTGTTATCTGAATCTCAAAGGGATCTAGGAAAGAGGGATTGTAAATTAGAGAAAAGAGGGAATTAGTGGAAGCGAAAAAAAGAAAATAGAAGAAGTTTGGGGGCTTTGAGATAATGGAACAAACTTTGGTTTGATCAGAAGTTCAGAAAAAGTGTAATTGGTGGTAGTTGAAGGTGGAGGAAAAAATTAATGACTTTTTGAAAATAGAAGTGAGCAAATTGTTGAAATAAGGTGACATAAATGGTGAGAGCAAGAGAATGAGGAAGCACTTAGTGTGAAAAAGATGTGATTATAATAACCTAGGGTGAATGACATGCAATAGGTTACAATAAATGTACATAGAATGCTGAAGAGATCAGATATGGAGGGAAATGGGAATAAGAAACTCATTGCGACACACACACACCCCTCACCCAGCACATTGCACCTCCCCATTTTGGGAATTGAACTTACATGTAAACTTCCATTGACTGGCATGCCTTTGAGTTACTAGAGGCATGTCAATGTAGAACAGATGGAAGAATTTTTCCACGTCTTTTATCTCTTCCTCACTAAAGTTGCCCTTGGACCAAGGACGCAGAAAAATAATTCTGCCAGAGTTGCTGTCCCAGCCATGAGTCTGCAAGTCATCCAACCAAGCAGAGCACCAAGTTTTCACGCAGGAACGGTTGTAGAAGGATGAGCTGTAGATAATTTTGAAGGAGATCTCCTCCTGGAAGGCTGTGGCAAAAGAACAGATAGAATGAGGAGAAGAAAAGGCATCGGGAAGGAGAGAGAATGAAGAAAGGTGCCAGGAAGGAAACACTCAGAATCTGGACATAAGGGAAGCCATGGCTACCTCAGCAGCATTCAGCTGCCCAGGGCCCCATGCTCTACAAACAACCTTCAGAGGGCACAGGGTCCCAGAGTTCGGGATACTGAGGACTGTGCAGACATTCCCCTCTCCAGGTGTGTTCTGAGGACGCCACCCCACAGAAACACACACACACACATTCACACACACACATACACACTCACACACACACACACACACCCTTTTGTACCCAACAGGGCAGTGGCCAGAGTTCTTACCATCTTCATTGTCACCAGCTGCGAGGAGAACAGCTAGCAATGGAAAGTACAGAAGCAGCATTTCCTTTACAGATGTTATTTCTTTCTCAGGAAAGTTTGTCTTTGGCTTCTGTTTTAAATAAAACTACTCCACACTACCTCTGTTCTGTCTTCCTTCTTCTACCAACATGCCAGGAAAAAAAAAGTGCTCCTTCCCTAAACTCTAGGCACTGATTCAGCCTCTCATTTCCCCTCCGCTTCTGACTTTCAACTTCTCCCCTTGTTACCAGCCTTCATTCTGTTCATCTTTCTCTAACTCAGCCTCTGTGGACTAAGTCTCATGTGGCATTGAAAAGTCAGTTTACCTCTGGGGACATTTCCTTCTCATTCAGACAATGAAGGCATAAAACCAAATGGCTTTCCAATTCCTAACTAATGTTCTGTTGTCCCTGCTCTTTCCTGTCATTCTGTCCTTCTCTTGCCAAATTCAAATACTCTTCTTCTAACTAAGCCCCACCCCACCACATTCATATCTCTGACATCTCATTGGCTGCTTTATTTGATTTTCAGAATCTCCTATGATTGCCCTGTGTAACAGTATAAACTACTACTCCATTATCCTTAGGGAAGAACCAATAGCCATCACAGAGACCACAGGAACCTGGAAACATAAAGAAAAATCTCACCCTAGCTGGTTTGGCTCAGTGGATAGAGCATCGGTCTGTAGACTCAAGGGTCCCAGGTTCGATTCCCGTCAAGGGCATGCACCTTGGTTGCAGGCACATACCCAGTAGAGAGTGTGCAGGAGACAGCTGATTGATGTTTCTCTCTCATCAATGTTTCTCTCTATCCCTCTCCATTCCTCTCTATAAAAAATCAATAAAATATATTAAAAAAAGAAAAATGTCCTCTGACTTGCATTGCAATATACCCAAATGAATACTTACCCAAAAGTCGCTCAGTACCTGCCTGGATACAAGCATCTTGTGACACTCAGGAATATCTAGTGGTCTACAGGGCAATCATTTTATTCAGGAGCTTTTATTCTACTTAAGAAGGAAGCACACAAACTGAGGACTAGAAGCCTCGGTGTGCTGGGTTTTATTATAATGTACAGACTAGAGAAAACAAGCCTCTTGAAACAAAGTCCCAGCCCTTAACTGGTGTTGCCCACTCAGAATCTTGGCTCCAGTGATGTGCTCAGGGTGTTAGGTCCGTATACCTCTGCTGTACTGGGTCCCCAACTCTAGCAGAATGCCTCCTGGCAAGGTGCTCAATGAGTAAGTTTGAATGATTGAATAATTTGGTTCAGGCATCCAATTATTTTTTTCATTACACAGATTTTTAATATTATTGTTTAAGGTATCAGAAATCTTTGCTTATATTTCTACTTGGTGAAATGAGAAACTTACACAGTTTTATTTAGGATTAAAATATCCTAATATATAAAAAGCCATGGGCTGTCATGAACAAAACAACCAGACAGACAACCAAGCACCAGGATGTGTGGGATGACCAGGCTGGCAGGGGGAGCAGTTGAGGGTGACTAAGCTGGCAGTAGTGAGGAGTGACCAGGCTGGCGGGGGCGGGGGGGCAGTTAGGGGTGACCAGGCTGGCAGAGGGAACAGTTGGGGGCTACCAGGCCAGCAGAAGGGGCAGTTAGGGGTGATCAAGCTGACAGGCAGAGGTGGTTAGGGGTGATCAGGCAGGCAGGTGAGCAGTTAGAAGCCAGCAGATTGTGAGAGGGTGAAATCTGGGCTGAGGGGACCCGCACCCCATGCACAAATTTTGTGCACTGGGCCTCTAGTATGCTAATAAGCATGAAGTTTACACAGAGGGTTATGCTGTAAATCTATTAGTTATAATTTTTAAAAAACTGATAATTTGTGGGAAATTAAATTAATAGAATATTCTGGAGTTCTTTATTTAAGATTTTCTCCTTACTGGCCCTGCTTGGATGTTCCAGCTTGTTTTATCATACACTGGTCTTTGCTGGCCATGCTGACCCTGTTCTTTCATTCTTATAGTGTTTAAAAGGCTCTTAAAAAATTTTTTTCCTTTGTATCTTTTCTGGCTATTTTGTTATTTATTTGTATACAAGTAAACAAAAATTATCTAAGGCTAATTCTTAAGATATTTTGGAAAAATGTTAGGATTACCTTAACCTAAAATTAAAAAACCAAAACACGAGGTAATAAGGGTTTATTTGTATTGCAATTTGGGAAGCACAGATTATGGCAGAAACCACATAGTGTTCTGATTACAGGGTGAGAGAAAGGGAATTTTAGGAAAAAAGAATGGGATAATTGCATGAATATAAAAAAAATATATTGCTGTTGGTGCTAACAAGCTGGTAAACTAAATTATTCTATGGCTATTGTAGGGGTTCAGAACAGACATCCCCAAAATGTGCCACTTTAACATTTGCATTATTTTGAGCCTTAGCGTTTGAATTATGTTGAGCCAAAGACAATTAAGACCCTGCAGGCTTATGAGAAACTTTTACTTCTCCCTTGAAGAATTTAAATGAGGGGACTTGCCCATAGTAAGCTTTCAGCAGAAACATTTTTAAACCAATCTACATGGCAGGCAGACTACTAGTTACAGAACACCTCTTATTACCAACCTTTTGAAACCCCAAGCTTCCCTACCTCATCTTTACCTCAGACTTGCCTCTCATACCTCAGTTTCAGAAAGTGCCATGTGGTCAGTCTGACAAGTTCAGTGACGGAAAGTAACCTCACAGGGTGGCCTGATCATCACTTGCTAACTAGGCAAGTCCCGATGGGCAGTCATGCTCCAGGTCTAAAGGTGTGTCTTGGCCTTAAGCAAGCTCTGTCTGTTGTTCTTGTGCATCTGGGTTAACACACCTTTGAAATGTCATAAGTACTCTTTTCCAGAGCCCTCTCAGGTGTGACCACCTCACTGAGCACATCATCTTGTTAACTGTCCTGCCCCCCTTTTGGTGCTGGGGACTACACCCCATGAACTGAGCCACACTGGCCAGGGCAGGACTCCCATGTTCCCCTGTACCCTCACACCTTCCTGGAAATCCCTCCTCTTGATCCACTGGTGCTCAGGCTACAGGCATGCTCATGTTCTAACAGCTCTTACCTGGTGCTTCCTCAAACACCACCAGAGCTCTGGAATTTCTCTGTCCTCTAAAGCTCTCCTCAGAACCCAGATGGGGAATTCCCCTCCCACCACACAGTCTCACACACTCATCTAAAATCACACTCCCCAGCAGCAGTAACCTCAACTTCCCTGCTAGAGAAACACTGCCTCTTACAACCATGTGCCTTTCACTGAGCTTCTTCCTTCCCTTCCCACTTTACTTCTCGTTTTTCTATCCTCTTTCTGGCTTCCAGACACGATGTGTACCGTATTTTCCGGCGTATAAGACGACTTTTTAACACAGGAAAATCTTCTATATGCCCAGTCGTCTTATATGGCCGAAAATACGGTATCTGATGTGAGTGCTTCTTATTCTTCAAAGCAAGTCTCTTGCCCACAAAAGAATCTTAGGACTGAGAGTCAAATATATTCCTGGATGAGACACCTGCTGGATGCAGTGAATTGGAAAAAACACAGCAGCATTCTGGCCTCAGTTTTCTTATCTGTAAAATAACTGGGTTTAAAGAAGTAAATGTTTTCTAATCTTGTCACCTTCCCCTCTAGCATTCTGTGCATCTTACTGGGCTCCGTTTTCTCCCAATCCATGCCCTCTTCCTCCCCATTTTGCTTTTCCCTCATTTTTTTAAACTTTACTTTTCATTGGTTTCTGTTAAATATTATTTAGTATTAGTTTTAGGTGTATAACGTAGTGGTAAGACAATCATATCCTTATAAGGTGTTTCTGTTTAGTAGTATTAGTTTCAGGAGTACAGCATAGTGATGAGACAATTATGTCCTTACAAAGTCTTCCCTCCAATATTTTCAGTATCCACCTGGCACCTTATGTAGTTTTACAGTATTATTAACTATATTCCCTGTGTTGTACTTTACATCCCTGTGACTATTTTGGAACTATTAATTTTACTTCTTTTTTTTAAAAAATATTTTTATTGATTTCAGAGAAGTAGGGAGAAGGAGAGAGAAATATAGAAACATCAATGATGAAAGAGAATCATTGATTGGCTGGCTCCCGCACGCCCCACACTGGGGAGCGAGTCCACAAGCCAGGCATTTGCCCTAACCGGAATCAAACCATGACCTCCTGGTTCATAGGTTGTTGCTCAATCACTGAACCATGCCAGCCAGGCTCAATTTTACTTCTTAATCTCTTTACTTTTTTCACCCACTCATCCAATCCTCCTCCCCTCTGGCAACTGTCAGTCTGTTCCCTATATCTAAGAGTTTGTTTCAATTTTGTTCTTTAGATTCATGTATAAGTAAAGTCATGTGGTATTTGTTTTTCTCTGACTGGCTTATTTCACTTAGCATAATACCTTCTAGACCCAACCATGCTGTCACAAATGGTAAGATTTTCTTCCTTTTTTATGGCCGAGTAATATTCCACTGTATATCTGTACTACCACTTTCTGATCCACTCCTCTGTTGATGGGCACTGGACTTGGTTCCATATCCTGGTCCTTCCTTGTTTCTCCTTCTGCATGTCTTAGCAGTCATTCTCCATTTAGCCTCCAGCACAGTCCCAGCCTCCTCTCCATTTTCTCATAGTCCCTGTCCATTCAATATCATTTCAGTCTTTCCTTCCTCATTCACTTTCAATGATAAAGCATTGTTTTATTCTGTGACCCTTAAATTCCTGTGTGTAATATGTAAATCACAGTTATGGATTTTATTTCTGGAATGATGGCACAAAACATAACTTGAGAAGACTGTGATAATTCTCATGTGAGGGAAAGTAGGGATGGAATGAGTCTCAAATGTGTTCTCTTTCCAGCCAGTGTGCTCAGTGGTTGAGCACTGATCCACGAATCAAGAGGTTGAGGTTCAATTCCTGGTAAGAGCACATGCCCCATTTGCAGCCTCAGTCCTCATTAAGAGGACGTGCAGGAGGCAGTTGATTGATGTCTCGCTCATTGATGTTTCTATTTTGCTCTCCTTCTCCTTTCCTCTCTCTCTAAAAAAAAAAAAAAGAATGAAAACATATTTTTTCAAAATCTGTTTTATCTACTATATATTTGCACTACTTATGTGGCTTTGCTCAATCTGAGCACCAGAATATTGGCTTCAATGATTATGTCAGACCTGGGCAGTGAGACCCGTATATCCATGAAAATATTTCAACCGGTTTTTAATTTATAAAGATACCTAAAGTACTAAAACTAAACCTATACAACAAGCAGCAATACACAACACCAGTGTGTTATATATAACCTAACTCCTCAATTAAAAACTGATGAGAATTCTTGGTCCATGAACATTTATTGGTTATACTGCTTAATAGTGCTCACCCGTTCTAGCAATCACTAGATAGTGATAAGACTTTACATACCTGAAGAAAATATTAAATGCAATCTACCAAAAGAGGCACCACATCTGCAGTTTTGAGCACCCACACCTGATAATCCCTTCTCACAGGTGTCCCGACCACGTCATGTAAAAGCCTTAGGACACAATGCACAAGACTCCAGTGCAGCTCAAGTTCGGGGCTGTTGCCTTGCAGTCGCTGGGGGGGAAATGGACTGAGAAAATGTGAGGCAGGACAGAAGAGGTGACTGATACAGGCAGGATTTAAAAATTTTATCTTTATTACAAGCAGGTCTTTATGAATAAACATATAAAGTATAATATATACACAAAACCAATTGTTTTTCATAGGAAATCTTCCATAGGCCGGTCTGCTCAGTAACTAACTCCCAGTTATTCAAATACAGATGCCTATTCAAATACAGACATTCACAGGCATCAAGTTACAGCTCTTTAATGCTGTCTAAAGAGAAATGCCTTTGAAACTCTATGTTGCTCACCTTCACTCTATTCGAAATTAAAGACCAGTACCTACCTGGCTGGTGTGGCTCAGTGGTTGAGCATCGACCTATGAACCAGGAGGTCACAGTTCGATTACAGTCAGGGAACATGCCCAGGTTGCAGGCTGGATCCCCAGTGTGGAGTTTGCAGGAGGCAGCCAATCAATGATTCTCTCCCATCGATGTTTCTATCTCTTTCTCCCTCTCCCTCTCTCTCTGAAATCAATAAAAACATACTTTAAAAAAAATAAGGCCAGTGAATTAAAAAACACACATAACAAAACACCCTTTGCCTGATGTGCAGCTGTTCACCTGCAGTAACAGCTTTTCATCTGTTGGGACCGTTACTGTAACCCACCACTTTGAGAAGATAAGGCACACTCAGTATGGCACCTTGCAAGTAAACTATATTGATGTGGGAAGCTTGACTCTGGTGTACTTACCCCATGTATGTTCCCCATAATTTCAGGCAGCCTCACATGAAATCTCTATATTGCATTGTAATCTGAAAATCTTAATTTCTTCAGTTTTTGCTATTTACTCTCCTTTAATCTCCAAATTAAAGTATATATAAGAAACTAGAGGCCTGGTGCATGAAATTCATGCACTGGGAGGGGGGTGTCCCTCAGCCCAATCTGCACCCTCTCCAATCTGGAACCCCTCAGGAGATGTCCGACTGCCAGTTTAAGCCTGATTCAAAGGACCAGGCCGAAACTGGCAGTCGGACATCCCTCTCACAATCCGGGACTTCTGGCTCCTAACCACTTACCTGCCTGCCTGCCTGATTTCCCCTAACCACTTCTGCCTGCCAGCCTGATCACCCCCTAACCGCTCCCCTGCTGGTCTGATTAACAACTAACTGCTCCCCTGCTGGCCCCATCTCCCCCAACTGCCCTCCCCTGCAGTTGGGGCCTGCCCTCCCCTGCAAGCCTGGTCCCCCCCAAAACTGCCCTTTGCTGCCGGCCTGATGTCCCCCAACTGCACTCCCCTGCAGGCCTGGTCCCCCCCAGTTGCCCTCCCCTGCAGTCCTGATCTCGCCCCCAAATGCCCTCCTCTGCTGGCCAATTTGGTTCTGATTGGTCGGTTTCTATGCCAGTCAGCGTCAAAAGCTCTGCCTCCTAGGCAGCCATTGGCTCCTCACAGTTCACCCAGATTTGGTTCTGATTGGTCAGTTTCTATGCCACTCAGCGTCTCTGGGCCTATCAATGGGGCCTGATGATAAAGGTGGGGCTGATCAGCAGCCCTGGTGGAGGCCTGGAGAAAAATGGAGGCGAGGCTGCTGGTCAGGTCCAGAGAGAAAGACAGAGGCAAGTGCTGATCAACAGCTGCCACAGAGGCTACTAATCAGACCCTGCTTCTCTCTTCAGGCCTCTCTCCAGGCCTGATTCCCAGCCCCCTCAGCAGTCAGTGCTGGGTCACCACGTCAACCTAGCCCTGACTGCAGGACTGACTTCCGGTTGGTCGAGCCTCCAGTCGTGAGGCACCCAGGGTTTTTATATATTAGGATTATACCAAGTAAATTCCTGTAAACCCATTTAATTTCATTATTCTAAAACCACAGTTACATAATTTCTACTGATCCAACTTGCATTATATTTTATTAAAAGTATCTTCAAACAGATCAATTCTTATTCATATAAAAATTATACACAGTAAAAACTAATTGGCAAATCAAATCTTGAATTTTACCCTGTAAAAGGTTTGCTTTTGAAAGTTAACTTTTGTAGCCATTATTTCTACAAAAATTCAGTTTCCCCTGACTGACTTGTATAGATCTAAATAGTACTATATGCAATTGTAGCCACTAAGTATTTGACTTTTTTGGTTTTGCTGTTATTTATATTTATTTTAAGATGTAGATAAAGCAAAAATAGTCCTTTGTTTTGGATTAGTTTATTACATTGCTAATTAGGTTCTCCAACAAACTTTGCAAACTGTACTAACTATGCAGACTCTGAACTGATAAAAGAGCATATAGAACAGGAGTAAGTGTTCTCTGTTATATAGACTATCATGTCCTCTACAAATAAAGATGGTTAAGCTTCTTGGTTTATAATCTTATGGCTTTAATTTCTTATTTTGTCATATTAATTCTTAATTAATAAGATTGGCCATTCACTACTATGATGAATATAAATGGCCTTAGAAGAGAAGCCAAAAATGTCACCATTTAGTAGAATGTTAGCTGGTTGTTTGTTTTTCCCCCCCCCTTTATGAAATTGAGACGGTGCCTTTTCATTCCTAGTTTACTGGAAGTTTTTGACATGAGAAGGTGCTCAATGTTTCAAATCTTTTATTTCTACCTAGTGAGATAAAATATGATTATTCCCTCTACTCTGTTACCATGGTGAATTATAATGATTGATTTTTAAATTTAAAAAAATCTTCCTCATCTGGGATAAACCCCAATAGTCATCATATAATAACCTTTTTATACACTGCTAGATTCTATTACATTTTTTTTTGGAATTCTGTATCTATGTTTATAAGACATATTGGTGTATAGTTTGATTTTCTTGCAATTATCTTGTAAGTTTTTGGTAGTTTTTTGTTTTGTTTTGTTTTTTGTCCTTCATCTATTTTTTTTCAATCTTTATTGTTCATATTATTACAGTTCTTCCTCTTTTTCCCCCCCATAGCTCTCCTCCACCTGGTTCCCACCCCACCCTATGTCCTTACCCCCCCTCCCCCACTGTCCTCATCCATAGGTATACGATTTTTGTCGAATCTCTTCCCACACCTCCCACACCCTTTTCCCCCTGAGGATTAGCAGTCCATTCCCTTTCTATGTCCCTGATTCTATTATATTCACCAGATTTTTTTACTCACTTGATTTTTAGATTCATTTCTTGATAGATATGTATTTGTTGTTCATAATTTTTATCTTTACCTTTTTCTTCTTCTTCCTCTTCTTAAAGAATACATTATAGCATTTCATATAATACTGGTTTGATGGTGATGAACTCCTTTAACTTTTTCTTCTCTGTGAAGATCTTTATCTGACCTTCAATTCTGAATGATAACTTTGCTTGGTAGAGTAATCTTGGTTGTAGGTTCTTGCTATTCATCACTTTGAGTATTTCTTGCCACTCCCTTCTGGCCTGCATAGTTTCTGTTGAGAAATCAGCTGACAGTCATATGAGTGCTCCCTTGTAGGTAATTAACTGTTTTTCTCTTGCTGCTTTTAATATTCTCTCTTTGTCTTTTGCTCTTGGCATTTTAATTATGATGTGTCTTGGTGTGGTCCTCTTTGGATTCCTCTTGTTTGGGGTTCTGTGCGCTTCCTGGACTTGTAAGTCTATTTCTTTCACCAGGTCGGGGAAGTTTTCGGTCATTATTTCTTCAAATAGGTTTTCAGTATCTTGCTCTGTCTCTTCTTCTGGCACCCCCATAATTCTGATGTTGGTACGCTTGAAGTTGTCCCAGAGGCTCCTTACACTAGTTTCATATTTTTGGATTCTTTTTTCTTTTTGCTTTTCTGGTTGGGTGTTTTTTGCTTCTTTGTATTTCAAATCTTTGACTTGATTCTTGTGATCCTCTAGTCTGTTGTTGAATCTCTGTATATTATTTTTTATTTCAGTAAGTGTATGTCTATTTTCTAGTTGGTCCTTTTTCATATCCTCGAGGGTCTCACTAAATTTATCGGCCTCTTCTAGAAAATTCTTGAAAAACGTTATAACCGTGGTTTTGAACTCTATATCCAGTTGTTTGCTTTCCTCCATTTCTTTCATTTGTGATCTCTTTCTTTGTCTCCGCATTTTGGCTGCTTCCCTGAGTTGATAGAGTGGCTTTGTGTGCTAGGTGTCCTATAGGGCCCAATGGCTCAGCCTCCCCAGTTACCTGAGGTGGACACTCTTGGTGCACCCCTTTGTGGGCTGTGTGCACAGACTTGTTGTAGTTAAGCCTTGATTGTTGTTGGTATCACTGGGGGTATTGACCTCCAGACCAATTGGCTGTGAGGATCAGCTGTGTCTATGATGGGAGGACTTCTGTGCTGGAGACACCCTTATGGGGCAAGACTTGCTTCAGTGGGGCTTTGGTGCTCATTGAGACTTCCCCCCAAGTGTGTCCCTTATGGATCTGAGGAGTTGTAATTTGGATGGTCCTACTCTGACCCCTTGTTACACTGGTTCTTGGATCTCCAAGGAGGTGCTAATTTAGCCTCTGCCTGAGGCCACCCAGCAGGTGCTAAGGAGAGATCTGCAGATTTATCTTCTTTGTTTGGGTTTTGGAGATGCCCAGATAAGGCCCAGCTGTGAAGCAATGCAAGCTGCTGCGGGGCCTTGGGCCTTCTTTTGGATGTTCTGGGTCTCTCTGACTCAAGTTGCAGTTTCCAAGGTAAGTTTAGACTTCAAAGGACCAGGCCATTCATATGCAAAAGCCTCTGCATGAAGTTTGGGTGGGATGGAGTTTCAGGGCAGAGCAAACAACAATGACTTGGATGGGGCGGAGTCTCAGGGCGGAGCAAACAGCAATGGCTTCCCATCAGCCCTGCCCTAAGAGGTCCCTGGGTCTCAGAGTCCCGCGGTAATTGCTGCAAGCACCTCTGAGAGAAAGCTGCCCTCAAGTTTCGCCCGCTGCCAGACAGTCCAGTTTCTCCCTGTATGAGTCTAAGTCCCCAGAGTCTCGCCTGGAACTGGAGTTCAGAGCAGTCAGGAGCTTGTGTCTCGCTCCCGCTTGAAAAAGACAGCCGCATATTCAGTTGCCAGCCCTCTCCGCACATGCGCCTCCGTACCTCGGCACTTTACTTCTGCAGCTCCTCTGAGTCTCAGTGTGCTTTTCTCTTCCCTTCTAGTTGTAGAATTTCCACACAGCCTGTGGGTTCTGGATGATGTTCGTTTTGTCTTTTAGTTGTAGTTTTAAAGTGGTTGTGCAAGGCAGCAAGTTCAGGTGTTTACCTGTGCCACCATCTTGGTTTCTCTATCTTGTAAGTTTTTAATGGTAGAAATATGCTGACCTCATAAAGTAAATTAGGAATGCCTTCTTCGTTTTCTAAAAGGTTTTAATGTAAGGCTGGTATTTCTTCTTCTTTAAATGTGTGAATTCAGCCGTAACCGGTTTGGCTCAGTGGATAGAGTGTCGGCCTGCAGACTGAAGGGTCCCAGGTTCGATTCTGGTCAAGGGCATGTACTTTGGTTGCAGGCACATCCCCAGTAGGGGGTGTGCAAGAGGCAGCTGATCAATGTTTCTCTCTCATCGATGTTTCTGGCTCTCTATCCCTCTCTCTTCCTCTCTGTAAAAAATCAATAAAATATATTTTAAAAAAAGAAAAATAAAATAAATGTGTGAATTCAACCATCTTTCTGAACCACAGGTTTTCTTTGTGGGAGAGTTTTAATAACACATTATTTTAATATTTATGTTTATCCACTATATTTTATATATGATATTTAACAATTATATTACATATTTTATTAATATCAACCTAATCAGATGTTATATTTTTATCTCAGTCAAACTGTTTTTTAAGGAACTTTGTACTTTTTAAAAAACAATTAAATCTTTATTATTGAAAGTATTACATATATCCCACATTTCCCCCCAGTACCCCTTCTAGACCACCCTCCACCCCCTGCCCTAGGCCTTCATCACCCTGGTGTCTGTGTCCATGGGTTATGAATATATGCATACAAGTTCTTTGGTTGATCTCTTTCCACACCCTCTCCCGCCACCACCCACCCTGCCCAACACACACACACCTTCCTCCTGAGATTCTGCAGTCTGTTCCATGCTTCTTTGTCTCTGGATCTATTTTGTTCATCAATTTATTTGTTCATTAGATTCCACACATGAGTGAGATCATGTGATACTTGTCTTTCTCTGACTGGCTTATTTCGCTTAACATAATACTCTCCAGGTCCCTCCATGCTGTCTCAAAGAGTAAGAGACAGTATGGAGGGACCTGCTGCATGGTATCCCATGGTGTAAATGTTCCCCAGATTTTTTATCCACTCACCTACTGATGGCACTTGGGCTGTTTCCAGAGGTTAGCTATTGTAAATTGCCCTCCTGTGAACATAGGGGTGCATATATCCTTTCTGATTGGTGTTTCTGGTTTCTTAGGATATATTCCTAGAAGTGGGATCACTGGGTCAAATGGCAGGTCCATATTTAATTTTTTGAGGAAACTCCATGTTGTTTTCCGTAGTGGCTGCACCAGTCTGCATTCCCAGCAGCAGTGCACGAGGGTTCCCTTTCTCCACATCCTCGCCAGCACTTGCCATGCTTTTTATAATATCAATCCAGATAAATAATTTTATATGGATGTGTCTTTGCAATTCTTTTTTCATTTTAATTATTTATTTATTTATTTTGATCAACAAAAGCCAAGTTTGTTTGTTCATTTCTTGCATTTGAAGTAGTCCTCCATGACATCCTTTGCCTGAGACTCTTTGCCCTAGTCCTTAACCACCACGCAACTGCAGCCCACCACTTCCCGGGTTTCCCCTCTCTGTCGGTTTTACAGAGGCCTACCCATTCCCCTCGCTTCTTGTTGTCAACCTTAATGAGGCTGACTTGGTGTTGAGCACAAAGAGCCTCCACCAACTTGACATACCTAGGCTCATCACAGTTGGATGCAAGTACACAAAGATGGGTTTGGCGCTTGTCTAAGGCTTTGGCAGCTTCGCGAATTCCGCCCGCGAGGCCATGGTGGATGAGGGCGGCCTTCAGCGCCTCTTGCAAAGCAGTGTTAACGTCCATGACCCCTCCAGCAGCAATGCCCTCCTTGGCCATGGAGGTGGGTTATGGGTAGAGCCCAATCTTGAACGCACCCAAGCCTCCGCCTCCGTGAAACTCCGCAGTGGCAGGGAAAGAGCTGCAATTCTTTTTTTTTAAATCCTCAACCGAGGATATATTTTTATTGACTTTAGAGAGAGAGAGAGAAACATTGATTGCTGCCTCCTGCATTGGCCCCGAATGGGTTTTGAACCCACAACCTCGGTTTGTGCCCTGACAGTGATCGAACCTGAAACCTTTCAGTGTATGCGACAACACTTCAAGCAGCTGAGCCATCCGGCCAGGGCCTTTGCAATTCTTGTTTCATATTTTATTTGGAGTATTTTGTCAAGAAACCAAGTAATATCCAGTAATTATATCATCAGTTAATCTTTTCAAAAGTATTAACTGTCGCCCTAGCCAGTTTTGCTCAGTGGTTGGAGCACCGTCCCTTGAACTGAAGGGTCCCGGGTTCGATTCCAGTCCAGGGCACATACTTCAGTTGCAGGCTAGACCCCCGGCCAGGTGTATACACTAGCATGGATTAGTCCTGCCACACATGTTTAGACTGTTATGGAGGCTCAGACGCTTAAAAACCAATAGTGTAAGCATTCATCCCAATTCCAGGCATTAAGCAGTTATTTTTCATATTATTGGGATGACACCAAGGAGATGCAGAAAAGCCCTGGACTTAGGGCCACAGTTAGGGGACTAGTTCTGGCTCTGCAGCTTATTGATCGTGGGGCATTGGATGAAAAAGTCACCTCTTTGGAACTCAGTTTTCCTGTTTATGTGATGAAGGAAATGCTGATGACAGTGGTGTCAATGAAACAGGTAGAGAACATGAGAACAGCCAAACGTTCCAAACTGGAAGCAAACACTTCTCTCCTTAGTCTAGTAGGTACGTTTATTCATTCCTTAGGAAAGCCGAAAGTTTTTGGTCATAGAAAATGGTCCCATAGAATTCATTTTAGCTTGTCACGTATAAGATAGTCAAGGCTGTTGAGCTG
This sequence comes from Eptesicus fuscus, assembly GCF_027574615.1. NCBI lineage: Eukaryota > Metazoa > Chordata > Mammalia > Chiroptera > Vespertilionidae > Eptesicus > Eptesicus fuscus. The sequence goes on along the minus strand of NC_072483.1, from coordinate 83,766,827 downwards.
AAATCATCATAAAATTAGGTAACGTTTACTGATCGTTTAATGAGACCCTTTATGTGTTACTGTGTAGCATAACCTTTATAATAACCCTCTGAAGCCAGGTACTGCTGTTTTTACTACCTTAGATAATAGAATTGGAATTAGATTCAGTAATGTATCCATGGTAATACATCTGGGAAATGTCAGAGTCGGCCCTTAAACCAAGACTGACTATAGAACGCAAACCTGACCACAGAGCCGTATGCGGTGGCGTTCTCCTGCGACAGTGACATTGGTAAACAGAGGTGTTTCCGTTTCACTGCAGATGATGGGCCATTGGACCGTTGCCGAACCTGTTTGTTCTCTGTGGCTTCACCGCTCAGTAGCTGGCAGCGTGGTGCAGAGGGCGAGGGAAAGCCAGCTGGGGAGACGCCAGTTCCTGAGCAAGCAGGTCAGTGGCACGGACCCCCAGCTCTCTGTGTTTTAATGTGGGGGGCTCAACTTTTAGAGAGGCAGAAAGGGACTTCAGTTACATTTTTGGTGGTGTGTTTTTTTTACCTGACTTTTCCAGGAAAAGCCTTACAAAAGTAATTCCTTCAATCTCAGTAACTTGGTATGCCCATGTTAGGTGGAGAAAACAATAAAAAAAATCACCTGGACCACAATGTAAATCCCATATGGGCTCAAAGGCTATACAGAATGATGTGTAATGTTAACAGTGGTTATTCCTGGATGATGGGGATGTGGAGTTTCAGTGTTTTTCAGACTGTGGGGTATTACTTTGAAACGGGAAAAAGGAAACCACTTTCATTAATGTAAAAAACAATGCACTTCAAAATCTTACCTGTTCACTCCTCGCAGACCGGTATCTATATAGGCCTTTGGTGTTTACACTTTGGGCCCTGAACGGTTTATTTTTACAACACCGAGAGAAGAACCACGTCTTCACTTTAAATGCCAAGGACAGTTTTTATTGAGATTTTTAGTCTCCTTTTAAATGGCACGTAGAAAATAGAAGAAGATATTTTATGTTGGGCTTGTGGATATGACCCATCTGGACCAACAAACATTTTTTTCTTTTGATACTGTCCCATAGCTTTTCTTTGCCCATTTAAACAACGTATACATTGTACTAGAAGCCTGGCGCATGAAATTCGTGCGCGGGTACGGTCCCTAGGCATAGCCTGCGATCAGGGCCATCTTCCCTGGCTGCCAGCAGCTGACCCTGCCTCCTACCACCACCACCCCCGGTAGCCAGTTTGCCATCAAGAAGTCGGCCATTCCCACCCGCTCGCCGGCCCCACCCCCGCCGTGGGTTGCCCTCTGTGTGTGGGGCGACCGGCGGGGCGGGGGCCTTGGCCTGGTGCCACCCGCATCCCTCGCCACCTACCCTCGGGTCCCTGTTCACCATTGGGTGATGGGAGCCTGCCAGCCGGGGAAAGGGACCAAGAGGTGGTCAGTGCACCTCATAGTGACTGGTTGAGCGGTCCTTCTGGTCGTTCTGCCATTATGGTCGCTGGGCTTTTATTATACAGGATGTTTTAAGCACATGCGTGCACTACTTTTTAAAAAAATCTTTATTTTGAAAGTATTACATATGTCTCCTCTTTTTCTTCCCCCATTGACCGCCTCCAACAGTGCACTACTTTCAATACTGCTGAGTTAATATTTTAAAGTTTGTATTTCCATCCTACTTTAATTTCTGTTTTGTTGTTGTTTTTTATTTGTTTGTTTGGTGTGAGGTTTTTTGTTTGTTTGTTTGTTTTTAGTTTAATTTCTGTATCTGAAGATTCTGGGGCTGCTTTACTTCTCAAGGTAAGGAAATGTGATGCCTGGGGTCCATTCTGGCTTCTGTCTTTTTATTCCTGCCTCAGCAAATCAGGTTCAATGCTACGGCTTAGATTTCATTGGTTATTGCTTCTGAGCTCACATTTTTTATATTGGGTAGTTTGTATTTTGTTACTGAGTATTTACACAAAGAACACATTCTGTTATTTCCCACATCTTCCAGTGCCCCTTCTGTAAGAAGTAAATGAGAAAGAATCAGCCTCACAAGGGTAGTAATTGCCCTGGTTTTATTTTCATTCTGTGGTGGACACACACACCAGTTCAAATGGCCTTCTCACTCCTACGGTCCTCGGGTAAAACCCACGTTTTGAAAACAGGGGAACAATAACGGGATCTACATTGAGTACGTTAGGAAATAAAGTTTTCCGTTTATGCCATCTCATAATATTTATAAAAGAGGCTCAGAAAAATAGAGCACACACTTCATTTGTCCTTATGCTGTGAGAACTCTACATCTCCAGATGGTCTGTAAAGATAGTTATGTGAAATAAATACCCATAGTTGAAATACAAACACTATATTGTGCAAATACTGAAACCAGCTTTGCTAAAATACAGTTTGTCTCTAACCATATCAGAACTATGTTTTACAATTAATGAAAGATTCCAAAAAATATAAAGTTTCACCTTCTGATCTTAATATGCTCTGTTATTCCTGCCTTTCTTGTGCAGTGATGGTAGCAAGATTAGACAAAATCTCATTCTGGGGCTTGTCTAAGGTTAAATGCATTCTTATTTGGAATTAAAAGGTATATCCCCCCCCCGCCCCCACCTTTAATATAGAAAGCATCCATTTACTTGGAAAGCCTACGCTTGGGGTTAAGGTTAATTTGCTTTGTATTCCATGGTTGATCTAGATTTAGACAAATAGCAACTGTTCTGTGTGTTTGTTCTGTCCTTTCCTTCACTCTCTACTGAATATGAGGCTGGCTTTCTTTATTAGCCATCTAGGCACAATAACAATCATATTTCTGTTTCTGGCCCATAATTAATGAATGAGCTTCAAATAACTAATCTTGAGAAAATAGGGTTACCTTCATTTTAATAACAAAGTTTCCAATGTGCTCTTCAAAAACAGAGTTTGCTAAGACCTGCTGAAGGTATAACTAGACTTGCTAAAAAAGCAGTTAATATTGCATTTGGGTTAAATGGACAACTACATACTCTCTTGTGTGGAAAGTGTTAGAGACACAAGAACTGAATAATAAAAATCCCTTGTATTTTTCTTTTCTTGTCTTTTTGTTGTGGTTTGTTTGTTGGTTGGTTGGTTGGTTGGTTGGTTGGTTTGAGAACCTTTGCTCTTGGGAAACTGAGGGCAGTATCTCCTCACATTCACAGTCTGGTATTCGGGATTCTGGCTTGGAGAGACTAGTGCTTTTCCTCCGTGTTATGGTATCTTTGTTTACACGAGGTAACAGGGTCTGCTTCGTATGCATGTGAGGGAGATAGATATATTTGAACTAATGCATTAGTGAAATAAATTAGTAAAGGGAAAATGACACAAACTGAAGACACAGAGTCCGCATTTTCTGAAATACTCAAAGTGAGCAGAGTCACCAGGGGTATAAAATTTAGATTGTGAATTATAATCATAACCCCTGGTGATTGGATCTTTGCAGAACAGACAGTATTGCATTCTGGGGAGTTTCACTGAATAAAAAAACAAAAAGAAGAGTTTAAAAAAAATACTTCTGAAGGGATAAGCAAGTGAAGAAATAGGAAGAAGCATGTGAAAAGATTTCAAGGGAAGACTTCATAGCCTTTTCCTGGGTCCATGTTTCTGACACTCAGATAAGATCCTTCCTGCCTACCCAGTCCTCGGCCACAGCAGTGGGGTTTTCTCGGGAGCTCCTGGGCAGTTCCATGGTGAGGCCAGACCCTCTGGGTGAGCGGTGGGCTGCATTTTACCTATCCTGGTCCATACAGGGACTCCAGCTTGGCAAGCAGTTCTCTTGTAAATAATAAATAAGCCTCTTTAGAACTAAAAGCATATTGAAACTTCTTTGAACAACTAAGTTAAATGTTTTCTTATGGAGATGCAACGGTCTGGATGACAAAAATAACACACTTGGGGAACGGCCCCCAAACCAACGGGTCGGAAGGAAAAAGAGCAGGAAACTGAGTGATTGGTGTGTGTGTACAGCGGCTATGTGTTCATTAGCTGCCACTCACTTCAGTGAAATACCCTTCCCTCTAGTACTCAGGTTCAAATCCCCCTGAGGATAACAGGTTTCCTTAGCCATCAGAGAGAGCCTCAGACGATGCCGCTCAAATGGAAAAGCGGAAGGATAAGACACTCCCTTATGGATCAGCTTTCTGTTATTCCGGCAGGAACTACTCTGTGGTAAAAACATGTCAAGAAATATGTAAACATGCAAATAGGTATGAGGATAGGGTGTTTAGGATGTCTCCCTCCTTCAGACAGAAGTTTCAGGAACACCGTTGTTGGTTGCCTGGGGAGTGTCCGCCCCTCCTTCTCAGGAGGAATGTGAACACTGCCCATTACATCAGCAATGTGTCTGGACACTCTTGTGGTTGATGGCATGGAGAGAGATTTTCCTGTTTCTACAGTGGATGGACTTAGCAAGTAAGTCATCCTGCTACTCCCCCATGAAAACTCGATAATGCATTGAGGGGTGTCCATGATTTTCTACGAAGGAAGAAGTTTACGTAATATTACATTTTAGTCTCTAAGTGGAGAAAACAAGCACCAAGTTTCTCTGTGAATCTAAAGCGAGTTGAGTTCTCAAGTCTTACCCTACCTTTCTAACTAAAGACAAAACTGGCCTGGTTCTAGTGCTGTTTTCCATAACAGAGAAGTTATTATCCTCGCCACTGTTTTATTTAAAATCCAGCCCTACACCACAACCCAATTTACTTGCTGTCTGTTATCCACATAAAGAATTCTCACAGCAGCAAAGCAGCTTGAATAAAAGGCTCTCCAGAGAAAGAAGCCCAACCCCTTACGGAAGAATTCTTCCCAGCTGTTCTTTCAAAATAAACTTCTAAATCTATTTCAAACTAAGTAGTTTCTAATATTTTCCACATATTATCAACAGCTGCAAATCCAAGATATTAAAGAGACAAGTGTATTCAAATGTGGCCCTTACCATCTGTCTAAAGCTGGCTGACAAGGGTTATATTCACAAGCAATGCTTTTGTGAATGGATTCAATATGAACTCCTCTCCACAAAGGCAACATGTGGAGAAACTGATGTCTCAAGGACTCCAAAGTGGCATCGGAACTCCAGTCAAGCATTAAGAAGTTCATCATCCGAGTGTCCAATGGCATCTGGGTTTGAAAGCGGATCCATGTCTGCAAATAGGTTGAACCAGGCTGACATGCCTTGGTTTCCATTGTTGGGAGCTATTAAAAACACACACATGTTAGCGAGTCTCAGGTTTTTGAAATCACATTATTGTACCACTTTCATTATTTTAAAGTAGATGCTCCTTTTGAATAAAAAAAAATTTAAGGCAACTGATAAGAATAAACTATCAATTACATTTTCTAAGGATAATTTTGACAAACTAATGCAGAGAGCTATTCTTTGCTGAGGCTCTGATGTCTAAGTGACTGCCTGCTGCTCTGAGAAAAGGCCTGGTTAGAAGTGCAAAGGCAGCTTTAGTCAAGTTTTCTGTGGTAAGTTTGCACGGTGACAGATGATTGCTACAATTAGTGGGGTGATCACATTGTAAGGTATAAAAATGTCAAATAACTATATTGTACACCTGAAACTAATATTACCCAAAATTAAAATTTTAATTGAAAATTTGCACACACAAAAAGAATGAATACCTGAATTTAATCACGTGGAACCCTCACTGAAATGGAAATAAGAAGCATTCCAGTAAAAACAAAAAAGAGTAGAACAGAGGGACTGTATTCTATTAAAAAGCCCACATCCAAACATTTTTGAAAAGCTGTGTAACTGTTTCAGATTAAACAGGTTAGAGACAAGTGACGTGGCCAACGAATACAACACATAACCCTGGACTTGCTCTACCAGAGAGGGAGGTGCTACAAAGGCCATTACTGGGCCATCTCACCAAACTGGAACACAACATGGCAGATTATAGAAGAGTATTATCTTAATATAAAGTTCCCAAAGTTTATATCATACTTGGTTTGTGCAAAACAATATACCTGTCCTTAGGAAACACAAATACAAGTATTTACAGGTAAATGGTCATGATGTATGTAACTTATCCTCAATTGGTTCAGGAATAAATAACCCAGAGAGGCCTCCATAAAGCGAATGGGGTAAAGCACTAACAATGGGCGAATCTGAGTAATGGGTATACATGTGTACTTTGTGGTATTTTCATTTATGCAACTTCTAAATCTATTTCAAACTAAGTAGTTTCTAATATTTTCCACATATTATCAACAGCTGCAAATCCAAGATATTAAAGAGACAAGTGTATTCAAATGTGGCCCTTACCATCTGTCTAAAGCTGGCTGACAAGGGTTATATTCACAAGCAATGCTTTTGTGAATGGATTCAATATGAACTCCTCTCCACAAAGGCAACATGTGGAGAAACTGATGTCTCAAGGCCTCCGAAGTGGCATCGGAACTCCAGTCAAGCATTCAGGTTCCACACAGGCTGGTGGAACCGCGTGAGTAGAGGAGTTCTCAACGCTTGAAATTCTTTCCAATTAAAAAAGCTTTAAGAAATCAACATCAGTGACTAAGATTAATATGTATCTAAAATTCTGCAAGACAGAATGTGTCTGTTTTCTATGTATACCCATATGGTAATTATAACACGGGTAAGCTCTGCAGACACCAATATGTAAGTACGCAATACGTTAGCAATTACTATGTACCAGGCCCTATGCTAGTGAGCGCCTTGTCAACAGGCATCCTGTAATCAAAGAGCATCTTCTGTCCCCAGGGGTATTATCCATTATCAACGAACCTTCACACAACAAAGAAAAGATTACAGAACTTAGTTTACCATGGCAAGATCACAAATTTCTATTCAGTTATTTCTACGATGAGTGGTATTCAGGTACAGCTTTCATTATAAGTTATAAAGTATTATTTTACTAATTTATATTTATAAAATATTTTTCTGGATACATTTTCTAAATTTATCTGAATTCAACTAATTGTTAATATGATAGCAGAGACTATAAGTAAATAACTTACCTTTTGTTGATTTCTTTGGACTCTGTGAAGGCACTGGCTGACTATCAGTGTGTGAGAGAGGAGGTTCGAATTCCCCTCTGGAGGCCCAGCCTGGGGGGAGCGAAGGAAAGAGTTATCCATTGCTAGTCAAATAGGAAGTAGCATCCGAAAAACAAGAAAAGGTAAAAATATCTAATAAGTCCTCCAGTCTTCATACCAGGGTAAGATTCTACAGTATAAGAGGCATAAAACACTTAGAATTTATCTGCAGTTATATATTTTATTCAAATAATATGTTTAGTCCCAGCTAGATTTAGATTAGACTTCCTTACATTTTTCAAAGTGCTTTTGAAATAGAGTCACGTGCTACATAATGACAATTTGGTCACTGACAGACCCCATGTACCACAGTGGTCCCATCTACACTAATAAAAGAGTAAGATGCAAATTGACCATAACTTTGTGATGCCCACCAGCCAATCAGGAGTGAGTATGCAAATTAATCCAACAAAGATGGTGGGTTACTTTGCATACGCAGGCGTTCCGCACTGCCCCAGTTGCTCCAGGCCTCTGGGCAGCATGGGAAGGTGGAAAGGCGGCTCCGGGCCAGAGCAAAGGCGGTGCCGGCATCCAGGGGAAGGAAAGGCCCATTCTTGCACAAATCTTCATGTATCGAGCCTCTAGTAACATTATAATGGAGCTGAAAGATTCATATTGTCTGCTTCTTGGAGAGAGAACTGGAGGATGTATGGAGGATGGACGAGGGTTTGGGAGATCTGTGAGGAGGACTGTTAGCAGAATCCCAGGAAGCCAAATGAGCCTCTAAGGGGCGCTGGTAGCGGAGGCAGAGAGGACAGTGGGAAATTTAAGACATGTTTCAGAAAGAGAACAGACAGGACTTAGCAACCAATATATATGGAAGTGGGGAGCAAAGTGACCCCCAAGGTGCTGGGTTGGACACAGGCTGGTGGAACCGCGTGAGTAGAGGAATTCTCAACATATAAACAAAGCAGGTGACTCTTTCCTCAGGAAAACCCTGCCCCCAGCTCTCTGCTGCAGTCCCCACGCCGCAGGCTTGCCCGCAAGGCTGCCACAGAGCCAGCCTCCAGAGCTGTGAACCCACAGAAAGCACGCACACCAAGCTTTGAAGAAACCACCTGCCTGCCCTTGGCAAGGGTGACTTAGCAGGCCAAGAGTTTCAGACAAGACCCTGGTTTTCCATGTAGAGAAGATACCTGGGAAAGTCAGTGACGGAAATGTGGGGCTGGTGGCAGGGGCAGGAAAGAAAGCAGCCCCTGTTTCACTCTTGTGGATAGACTCCAGTGGTGGGGTATTTGTTACTGTTCCAGCTGACTGTGTGACTGCAGATTCTACCTAGTAGTACTGAAGCTAACTAAAATCAATCTTATGGACTTTAGCATCCACGTGCAGAATGGTTTGTTTCACAAAGATAAAATAAGTCATGGGTGTCCAGATGTGTCAGAGACACTTACTGTTGGAGGCTCCAGCAGCATGAAGGCCAAGGTCGAAGAGGTGGGAAGGAAGGAATCGTTGGGGGTGAGCAAGAGGCTCGGACCCCACGGAAGGCTCCTGGAATGTGAGGCTCCCAAAGGCAGTCTGGCATTCTTGAGTGAATTCACTAGAACTTGAAGAAGCAGGACTTAGGAGGTTGTTCAGAAATGAGAACTCCTTCTCAAAATCATCTTCCAGTGGATCTCCAGGTAAATCTTTTGCAACTGTTGAATGACAATAAAAACAGAATGGCTTTTTTCTTTTTGAAGGAAAGAGAGTAGGATGTAGGGAAAGCCAAATTTGTTTCATTGCTCTCATATTTTATTAACATAATTTTAATAAACTGATAGGAAGCTTATATAAAAATTATTTCTAATTACATCAAAATGACCACATTTCACAATGCATATATAACAGTTATGCATATCTACATGTAAAATAATTAACCAACCACCTATGTAAGACAGACTACAGGAGATGCAAGGAGAAATACAGATTAATATTAGGAGACTTTAAATATATCACTCAGTAAAAAATAGTCCAAGAGGAGAAAAGATCTAAATAGCATTAGCAATAAAGGTAGTTGTTTTGAATATATATAAACCCTAATAGAAACTATACCTTCTTCTCAAGCACACATTGAAAGTCACAAAAATTAATTATACTAAGGTGCAAAAATCAGTGACTTTCTTAAAGTAGAAATATTACAAACAACATGCTCTGATTACAATGCAATAAAATAAAATCATTTTAAAAGTGAAACCAAAAAACTAAAAGGCTCTTCCACCTATAAATTTTAATACGTTCTATTAACTCTTGGTTCCAAGTGGAATGGAATTTCTGAAAAATAATGATAAAGAAGACATCTTATATAACAGGGTGGGGCAAAAGTAGGTTTACAGTTGTTCATGTGGAAAATAATACAATAATTAATAAATAATGACAAGAATAAAACTTTGTTTTACATACTCACAACTGTAAACCTACTTTTGCCATACCCTGTATAATCCATGGGATACTTAAATAGCAATTAACGGAAGAAAAATCCTGACCCTAAACACCTTTATTAAATAAAAAAGAAAAAGAGGGTTTTCCAGCATGACAGTGAGGAGGCCTATAGACCTGCACACCAGTTTTTAAATAACTGGTGGGAATTATCTTTAAGATAACTATTTAAAATTCTCTAGAACTTGTTCCAAAAACACACATCAAATGAAGAAAAATTTATTCAAAAAAATCAATTAAAATTCAGAACGAGTGAGAGACTGGCTCATGGGTCTACACTCCATCACCGAGCCACGCTGGCTGGGCAGCATATTAACTATTAATTAACAATACTGTATTATTGTTACCTGTGGCTAAGAGGGTAAATCTTAAATGTTCTTACCCCCAAAATAAATATGGTAACTATGAGAGCTGATAGATGTGTTGCCCAATCTTATGATAATAATTTTGCGATATCTATATAATCATTACAGTATACACCTTAAACTTACACAGTATTACAACTCAAAAAGCTAGAAAAAAATAAAGCTAACTCAAAAGCATTTGTACGCAAGAGATTTGTAACGTGACTTAAGGGGAGAGGCTTCCACACACTGGGTGAATGAGGTGAAGGGATTGAGAAGCACAAATTGGTTACAGAACAGGCCCGAGATGTCAAGTCCAGCATAGGGAGAATAGTCAATAATACACAGTGAATAATACCGCGTTAACTACATACGTGTAGTCGATAACATCGTGCTTTACTTGTCAGTTTTTAAAAAAAAATCTGTGACAAACTGTTTTGACATTTAAAATGTGATCGTTTCACATTTTAATGAATTTACCATCTTACCTGATTCACTTCTCAAGCTCACTTCCTCATCTGACAAAACTAACCTAAAGTAAAAACCAAAAAATGTAAAGATTTTGGTTAAAATACATTTGGGACTCATATTCCACAGTTTTACATGGGTGTGTGTGTGTGTGTGTGTGTGTGTGTATGTGTGTGTGTGTGTGTTGTTTTGTTTTCAATTTTAAACTGGTTGTCCCGTAAATCTCTTAAAATCGGTCTCAGACAAATCCTGTTTCTCTATATCCACACAGACTGTGAATATAACCTTTCACCCCTTATTCATTCCGTAAACATTTACTGAGTATTAACAAAGCGCCGGGCACATGTTCAGCACTGCAGGCACTATGCTAGTGCTATATTAGAGAAAACATTTGTCACCAAAGCCATGGAGTATAAAGTTTAGCTTTCAAGCACTGAAGGGTTTTTACTCAACAACACTTGGGAACTAAAGAGAGGGAACAAAAAACTGTAGAAAAAAATGGAGTACTCCAATTTGAACAACAAAGCAATGGTTGCAAAATAACACATTTGCCTAAAATATTGTCAATCCATGCCAACTTTGAATATTTATATCATCTATCTGGTGTAAAACTAAAAAACTGAGACAAAGATGCCCAGCCTGTGTGACTTGGTTGAGCATCGTCCCATGAACCAGGAGGTAACCGGTTGGATTCCCAGTCAGGGCACATACAAGAATCAACCAACGAATGCATGAATAAGTGGAACAACAAAGTGATGTTTCTCTCTCTCTGTATCTCTTTCTCTCGCTCTCTCAAGTCAATTTTAAAAAGTAGGAAAGTATGAAACTAAGAAATTGCTCACAGATTTAGTCATTATTTCTGGAATATAGCCTGTTTTTAGTAAGTTTTTAAGGTTATTTAAAAAGCAATACAGTATTTAATTGCAAATATCAAAATAAGCCTACAGAGCAAATACATACTCGTGACTTAGAAGGAAATTTCCAGTCTACATACATGGCTTTTTAAGCAAGTTGGTTGGGAGAGAAAGTGAAGTGCTTTGGAATCTGTTAACTCAAAAAGGAGGCTCTCATAAGCTGAAGATACTACATGAGGAGATTTGGATGAAAATTTCATGAAATGTGATAATAGAAAAAATTTACTAAGTTAATATATCTAAATATGTATGATTTAACATATGATTTGAAATCTCAATGCAGAAGTAAAGTTTAATTTATAACTATACATTTGGTTATTTCATCTACATCCTAATATGTTTATAAATTCAAGTTAGCCAAAAAATTTGTTTCCCCACAGAGAAAAGAGGGAAATGCTTATATTACAGATCCCCTTCCACTCAAAGAAAATGGTTTATAATTGTTTGGGCCTTATTTCTGGGTTCCTCATTATACTCAGTGCAATCTGGTTAAAATGGGAAGTGAGGAGCAGCTCTGAAAGGAAAACAGAGAAGGTGTAATGGCAGGGAGATGGGCAACACGAGGGGGTGCACAGCCCGGCCTCCATGGCCAGGATCCAGGCCCAGGCCCAGCTGTGTGTGAGGGTTGATTTTCAATAGCTTCTGTCCTCAGAGCTGCTGGCACCTGTCCCTGCCTTTTGCAAGCTGCCCCTTCTGGGAGTCACTGGGTGGAGACTCTTATTCAAGGCTCAGTCTCCTCCCAAACTATAGAGCTTGGCATTATCCGCCCAATCTGTTCTGTACTGCTGTCTTTGACTTTGCCCTCCATGTTAAAAATGAGAGGAAAAAATAAGGCTTCAAAACCAATTTTTAATGTTCATTGGAGAAATGACGTAGAAATGAGTATTTGGTGAGCCAGAGAAGAAACAACTCCCAGCACACCAGGTGTCCAGGGCTTCCATGATCGATATGTGACTTTGCCTGCTTACCTGCTGAGGGTTTCAGTGAGTGGACTGCTTTCTACGTGTTCTTCTTTGTGGTCTCCCTCAAGCTTGCTCGAAGTGTCTTGTAGCTGCTAAGGATAAGAGATCCCATGTTAAGTAGGTGAAGAGAGTCTGTTCCTCTTGTTGTGCAAAGAAAATGAGAATAAACATTCTAAAGAACGATTAAAATAGAACGAAAAACAAAAACATGAATTCAGAGGTATCGGACTGCAAGATGTTATGTCAGAACGTGACTTAAAAAATCCATACCCAGCCCCAGGAATATACACTTGCAACATGTGAATCCATCACAGATACCATGATGTCTAGCTTGAGCAGAACTACCAACAACATTTTCAAGCTCCACTGAAAATAAGGCAGGAGGGTAAATTCGAAGGCGCTGAACCCTAGCCTACCAGGACGATTACCACAGGGTGGTAAGCCAGCTGCAAAGAGGGTGGACAGGAAGATATGCAAATCTCAAAAGTATTCTAATCACAGGCTGAGGGTACCCTTTGTCTGTAGGGGACACAGAAAGAGCTGATCTAATGCAGTAGTCTCCTCAGCCGCCATCACACATCTATAATGACCCAACGGGCATACGTTTTCTACCATGAATCACATCTAAGATATGAGTGTGAAAATAAAGCAAGAAATGTTTTCTTTAACCTATAAAACTGTCAGATCAGTCCATCCGGTCATTTTTTTGAACCATCCTCTTAAGTTTTTACTTTCCATAACCTTTTATCTCTTTTGCATTTTATTTTTCTTTTCACATTCTCCCTCTTTTTATTACCTCCTGCTATTATGTTGAGCCAACCAGCAATATCCCAAGCATTTTTTTTTTTTATGTTGCTGATACATTTGGAATCAGGGAAGTGCAGAAAAATGACTTGGCTGAAGGAGTGTAAAAAATTGTTTCCCAATGTTTTGTAAATTTGAAATTAGGCTTAGCAAAAAAAAATAATTTCCATGTTATTACCCAAATAAAGTGTAACATACCTAACAAAAGAACCTGGAAAGAAATGTACCTTGAGGGCCACGAAGTCATATGGATGTAAGCCAACGTAGGCCCCGTGGATTTGGGACATCACTCGGGCTGTTTTCTCCCAGAATCCCAGCAGCGTTCTCTGCAGAGAGAGAAAAGGCGACATCTCAGTGCTGCTTCCTCTCCATGCCTGTTTCCGTGCCGTTTTTCCTCATTAGTGCAGCAGATGAACAGTTGCCAGATGATAGGCAGAAACTGAAACCCATTTCCAGGTTTGGGGAACCAGGAAGCGCAGTACATAGTAATTCTGGGTAAGAATTGGCTGTTTCTGCATGTGTGTGTGCTGGCTGTGTACAGCGCTGGAGTGTACATGAGGGCCAGCAGAGAGTAAGTGCAGCCAAGAGAATGAAACCGGAGGGTTAGAACACCTTCAGAGGAAGCCAAAGGAAATTATAAAAGCACAAAGACACCGTATTTGTATTAGGGGTACATGTAGATTTTTATGAGAAATCTTGGAGAAAGATCATCTGTACCACTAGATTTGGTCTTTCATTTAGGGTTCAAGAAAAACGTGCCCCAAAAATGTGTCCTCCAGACAACACAAGCAATAGACCCATTTCCTTGCTGCTTTAAGGTTCCCGTTCAGAGTGAGGGGGTGAATGGAGAGAATAAAGGAGAACTGAACTGGCAGCTGCTGTGATTCAGGCGTGAGGCCACACACTGCCTGCCACACACGTTTATTTTCCAGTGCATCCTTTCTGATTCTTGAATTCCACAGTGCTGAAGTGACTTAGGCAGAGTCCCTAGAAGCAGCAGCGAATGCCCATCTCCTTTCGTTTGTTCTTCTTTTTTATGTAAATGCAGCTTATGCTCTTATTTTGCCATTTACAAATTCCTGTTAAAAGCAGTAACTGCTACTTATTAATATCTATCTTATTCATTGTATGCTGTTTATGTGTGATTTGGGTTAGTCATATAAGCACAAGCGAGACTTTTGAGGTTACAGTGATGTGAATGGCAACCCTGGCAGAATAAAAAGAACACACAACCTAGAATTAGAGAACGTAGGTTTTTAAGCCCAAATTTTCCATTCCCTTTAATTCTCATAGGTCTCACTTTCCTCATCCATACAATGACAGAACATTTAAAAAATTGGGGAGGGGGGCACAGCATCTTTGCTTCCAATGAAATGGTATGTAGAAGTTCAAAGTGGAGTGAGTAGCTGAAACCCTGCCTCCTCAGCGTGCCCTCCCCTGCCCAGGCCCGGCTCTAGGTCTCTCTGTCTCTCCTAGGACACTGAAGAGAATCATGTGCAGCTACTGAGTAGGCGATCCCTAACGAAGGTCCTTTCCCGTCTGGAATCCTATGATTTTCTGACTGCCATAGCCTCCATGCGTCAATTTTAGCAAAGGAATCCGATAATTATATATTTCGTTACATCCTTTGGAATGACGTAAAAAGGAATCGCACCACTCATCCTTACTGCAAGGGCATGCTGACCGTGGCGGTGGGTACCTGGTAGGTAGTGAGTGAATGGGAGAGCATATTGCAGCGGCTAGCTCCAAGTAGGTCCACTTTCTGACAAACATCCATCTTTAACTTGTCAAAAGAAGCTTTGCTATTTCTCACTTGGATCTGGACCTGAAACCACAAAAATGTTCATTATGATTACTGATAATACAGATTATAAATATTCCATAAAGTATCATGGTACATATTTTCAGATGCATGAAATTATAATAAAGAAAACAAATTCATTTGCCTATATTTTTATTTCATGATTAATGGTCAAGATTTTGGCTATTTTTCGTAGTTATGTGAGATTCTTTCCAGACATCTTTATGTTGAGAAAGTATGCAATGGTAGATGGAAAGTATATAGTTAAGAAGAAAGAACAGATTCCAAATAAAAAGTAACATCTAAAATTAATGATGGGTAATATTTAGGTAAGAATAGAAGAATAAATGGAAAGGGGACATCAACTATTGAGAACCATTAATAATAGTTCTAAGTCATGAAGATATATTTACACATTTAAATACATTCCTATTATATTTCTATACATAAGTTGAGTCATATGTCACCAGTAGTGTGAATACTCAACTTTTAAATATACTCATTCATTCAACAAATGTGTATAAGACAGCTGTTATGTGCCATGCTCTGTGCTGGCACTGGGATATTGTGGCGAACAAAACAGAGTTCATCCCCACCATCCCTGAGTGGGAAGCACAGGAAAAAAAGGAAATAAAAAGTGACGATAATCTCAAACTGTGAAGATAACAGAAAAATACACAGAAATGGGTGACTGCTTTTTAAAAATATATATATTTTCATTGATTTCAGAGAGGAAGGGAGTAGGGGAGAGAGAGAGAGAAGCATCAATAAGAGAGAATCATTGATTGGCTGCCTCCTGCCTGCCCCCACTGGAGATCAAGCCTGCAACCTGGGCATGAACCCTTGACTGGAATCAAACCTGGGACCCTTCAGTCCGCAGGCCAACGCTCTATCCACTGAGCACACCAGCCAGGGCTTGGTGACAACTTTTGATAAGATCAGGCCCAGGGACAAGAGTCCTGGGTGTGGGAGGTGGGTGAGGAGCTTACGTTTGCCGAACAGGAAGGAACAGAGTAGAACATATTCCTTGCTGGAGCATAAAAAGTAGAAGTTCAAGATGTGGCTGCAGAGGGTCCAAGGATCAGACTGTGCAGGGCTACTGGGGTCCAGATAAGAGGTTTGGATTGTATTCTTTTGTTTGTTTGTTTGTTTGGTTGGTTGGTTGTTTAAATTGAGGTGAAAGTCACATAACATAACACCTAACCATTTAAAAATTTACAACTAAGTGACATTAATGCATTCACAATGTTGTGAAACCCCTGCCTTGGACTGTATTCTAATTGTCAAGTATTATAAAGGGAATAGAATTACAGGTTGCCGTGGCCTGAGGCCCTGTGTCCACCCACTTCCCAGATCTGTTGGGCGTAATCAATGAGGCAAACCACTTATACCTGCTGGTCTAGAAACAAGGCTTCAGCAATAGTGAATATGATTTTTACTATAGGTACTCCAAATATCTATGAAATGAAGGAGTGAATGAATTTTATTAATCGTGTATGGTAAATTTAGGCAATACAATTTGTAATAAGGAATGTACTCAGAAAAACATATGTCTATACATAGGTAGTTGCTTTAAAAGTTTGTGGTCAAACTATGTATTGTGGCAGAATGAAAAATGTGATCACTTTTCTTATAATTAATAATCATTTTTACCTGAATTTTTATATATTTTTCCTCATTAATAAACTATTTCCCTCCTGCAGAAAAAGCCCCAAAGTCCAGGTAAGCAATGTTTAAAGGGTAGTTAGATCTATTATGAGGGAAATAAATAAATTAATAGATAAGATCCACGGGTGGGAGATGCCACTCAAAGGGTAAAACAAAAAGGGCAAAACCTTTTGTACTTCAACCGAAGATCTCCAAGCAACCAAGAATTTACAATATACCATTTTGTCAAAAATAGCCTGATCTTACTAAGTTGTTCAGCAGAAGTTGAACAGGTTTGTGCCCCAGGAAAAGAAGGATGTGTTTTCATACTTTTCTGAACTTTTCCATTTGCTTTAAGGTGTCTGGGTCCAGCTCCTGGGACACGTCCTTCATCCACAGCAGAGCCCCTCTGTACTCCGTGCGTGCCTGCTCCATGCGGTTAATTGTCGTCAAGGTATCGGATATCGCCCTTTGACTGAATGTGGCTACTTCTTGCTTAAGACGAGACAGGGGAGTATACAGGGCCAATCTAATGGCAAAGGGGTGAGAATCAGAGGGTTGCGCACTCCATAAGCCAAACAAAGCAAAACCAAAGGTTTATAACAACCATAAAGCATATTTGCTGTCACGATGAGTCTGTCCATAGAAAATTATTAAGATGCCTAAAGGGCTTTAGAAAGCAAATAAGGATCACATAGCCAACTTGGAATTGCTAATAAAGATGTGTCCATAGCTTTCTCTTTCCTTATTTTAGAAAATATATCATTTTTGCAACATGTTGGGTGTTAATCCACATAGAAATAACCTCTCAAGTACATTTGCCATTTCTAAAAGAGTTTGTGGGTAAAAGAGATCCTGTATTTATAAAGGATTATCTTATAAACAGAAAACCTTTTAATTGACAAATTTAGGGAAAACCTGGGTGTGGAAAAGCAGGTAAATACTAGAAGAACTAATGAGGATCGGGTTGTTAGCAGCTGAGGATGAGGACAAAGAAACAAGGACTTAAGAAGCATAAGTTCAACCCGCCTCCTCTGGTCTGCTCTTGACCTTAGATAAAGTGTCGCATTGTATTGAGTGTCTCTTTGTCACATCCTTGAGGATGAACTTGGGCACTGATGTGGTGTTTCAGAATAAAACCACTTAAGTTGCATATGGTCATTGCAGGTCTGATAAGGCCTGTTTTTATTTTCTTTGAAAAGTGCAAAGATTTTGGCTGTCTTTAGTAATTGTTGGAGATCCTTTGCAGCACATATTTTTAAGACTAAAAACTGCAATATGATAAATGCAAAGTATATAATTAAGAAGAAGAAATTTCCTCTGCTTAAAAAGAAAAGTTTGAATGTATTCATAGATAGTATAGTACCCCAAAAAGTGAAAAATATATATCTATATCTATTTAAATTTTAGCTATGTGATGCCTCTGTTACATTAAACCCCTTAAGAAATTCAAATACAGGCCTAAAGTCAATTTCTAGGAATTATGCAACTGAGAATGTCAATTCGATATAATAAAAGGCTAATATGCAAATCGACCAAACAGCAGAATGACTGGTCACTGTGATGTGCACTGACCACCAGGGGGCAGATGCTCAATGCAGGAGCTGCCCCCTGGTGGTCAGTGCACTTCCACAGGGGGAGCGCCGCTCAGCCAGAAGCAGGGCTCACAGCTGGCGAGCGCAGCGGCGGTGGCAGGAGCCTCTCCCGCTCCATGGCAGCACTAAGGACATCCCCTGAGGGCTCCCGGACTGCGAGAGGGTGCAGGCTGGGCTGAGGACACCCCACCCCCCGCCCTGCGAGTGCACGAATTTCATGCACCAGGCCTCTAGTTTTTAAATAATTATTTAAAATACAAAATAAATAAGAGTTAGGCCTCAAAACAATTACATACTGTAATATATTTCTCTTTTAAACCTCGATTGGAATGATCAGTAACCTTTTCAACATGCACATTTAGGCACATACATCAAACTGTCACAGTGACTACAGATTTAAGGATGATGCAAAACCAGGGAACCTTTGCTTGGCTGATGAACAGAGTGCCTTGCCAGTGGCATCCATCAGTTTGCCAGCTTGCGTTGCATCTCGTTCTGCTTGAAACTTCAAAAAGAGCCCTAGTTCATTTTCTTCCTCTGATACAACTAGGGGGAAAATTACAGTATAGTTAATTGTTTCATTTTTATCATCTATTGAAAACACACACATCACTAAAATTCTCACAGAACTAATGATCTATGCATAAGAATTACTTGGGGGAAGAAGAAGACATTTTATTATTATTATTATTATTTTAAATATATTTTATTGATTCTTTACAGAGAGGAAGGGAGAGGGATAGAGAGTTAGAAACATCGATGAGAGAGAAACATCGATCAGCTGCCTCCTGCACACCTCCCACTGGGGATGTGCCCGCAACCAAGGTACATGCCCTTGACTGGAATCGAACCTGGGACCCTTGAGTCCGACGCTCTATCCACTGAGCCAAACTGGTCAGGGCAAGAAGACATTTTTAAAATGCAATTCCTGGCCTCCATGTCCAGAGATTCGGATTTTAGAGGTCTGGGGATCTGCTTTTTTTTTTTTTTTTTTTTTTTTTAATCAAGCACTCCAGCTGGTGGTGGTGTTTTTTTAAAAAATGTTTTTATTGATTTTTAGAAAGAGAGAGAGGAAGGGAGAAGGAGAGAGAAACATCGATAGGCTGGCTCCTGTATGTGCCCCAATTGGGGATCAAACCCGCATCTTGGGTATGAGCCCAACCAGGAATAGAACCAGCAACCTTTTGGTGCACAGGACAACGCTCAATCAGCTCAGCCCACCGGCCAGGGCCAGATGATTTTGATGCAGTGAATCCATGGAACTTGTTTTGGGAAAGATTGGTCTTTAGTAAAACATAAAAACAGAAACAACAAAATAAAATCACAAATGATGCATTATCAAATGTGCAGATATGCATTTTAGGACTTGACCATTTTTACGACAAGAGCAACTTGGTGTAGGGGTGGGGATGTAGACTTAACTGGAGTGAGTACCAGAGAAAGCGGAAGGACGGGAATGAAGACTGTGCATACAGTCAATGTGTCCAAATTTTCTGATAAGGGGCAGAGGAATGGGCATGGTAACTGCATGGGCGACTGATGGGGGGTGTCAAGAGAGAGAGTTTTTAAGTGATGGAAGCAAATCCGCTTAAGACTCTGAGCAGGAAAACGGAGCTCAGCCAAAATGAGTCTGTGTCGGAGAACTCTGGGACTTTAAGAACAGGTCCCTGTAAATATGTATATGTTGTCATAAGAAACTATTCCTAAAACAGTTCAAGAAACTATTTTTACATTAAACATTTCATTCAAATAAGTATTTCTATTACATTGGGATTACAGGATATATGTCTATGATTTCATACCATTGAGTCTTAGCTGGTATTTCTCAACTATCTTCATAAGTTCAGTGCATGTCTCTTGAATGGAGTGAAAAACCTTGGAGATATAAATTTTGTTAGGACAGTGTAGAGAACCATAAACAAGCACAAAGTATCTGTTATAAGCACTTCAAAAGCAGAACATTTTCTTGTAAGTATTATGTCTATTTTCCTGGACTTGGGATGTACTTCAGTTTGGGTTTTGTTTCTACATGAGATTTCCCTCATGATGTTTGGGGAAGAAATGGCGATACATACATGGGAGCTAATGGAAATTTCAAACTGTGGAGTTTGTCCTCCCCTCAGCTCCAAACTAAATAGCAACATGGCAAATCCAATGAAAACCGCATCCAGCATTGCCAACCACACACCAGAAGAGCAGAGATAACCTTAGAAAACGTTAACTCTGGCTTTTCTCCAGTATTGGTCTAAGCAAGAGAGGTCAGTGAATTTACCATCTGTAAATGATTTCTGTGTAGAATTTTCCACGTCACCCCTTTATTACTACAGTTGCTAATAGCTAACAGAAAAGTTTACCTCGAGTTTAGCATCCAATTCTGCGTCAGATGCCACCACGTGCTCATCCTCCTTTTTCCCTGTGGCTTTGATGAGGACCTGTTTAGTTTTCCAGTATTTCCTTTGCATTCTGCTCACTACTGACTGGTTAGCTTCTGCTCTAGGTTGCCCAAAGGAATCCATGGAGTGACTACAAGGAACAAACTAAAAGTAAAGGTATTTATCTATTTAATTTATCTTTGTTGTTGAAAGTATTACAAGTGTCCCTCATTTCCCCCCCATGACCCCCTCCACCCCGCTCCTGCCCTAAAATTAAAGGTCTTTTAAAAATATTTTCAATAATAAATACTTGTTAGCCAACTGTTAATCTAATTTTTAAAAAAGATGCTGAATAGAATATTAATGTTAACAGCTAAACATGCTAATGTTGGCTTTGTATGAGCTAAATAATTATAACTTGCACAAGGAACAGGCAAAAAGATTAATGATATGTAATCCCAGTTAGGTGACAAAAGTAA
The DNA here is from genome assembly GCF_027574615.1 of Eptesicus fuscus. Classification (NCBI taxonomy): domain Eukaryota; kingdom Metazoa; phylum Chordata; class Mammalia; order Chiroptera; family Vespertilionidae; genus Eptesicus; species Eptesicus fuscus. The sequence continues at coordinate 83,745,964 of NC_072483.1, read as the reverse complement.
TAAAACTGTTATGATTTTGCAGTAATAGCTGGAAATAATTCTATTTTATCTGACCAATTTTCTATTTGTTGACATTTATCAGTTTCTAATATTTCCTTTGTAATAATACTGCAGAATGAACTTGTACACACATCTTTGCATATCACTATCATTTCCTTAGGAAAACATCCTATAGTTATAACTATGTCAGAAGAATACACATTTTGTTTAAAAAAATTTTTTTTATTGATTTCAGATAGGAAGGGGAAGGGATAGAGAGAGAGAAACGTCAATGATGAGAGAGAATCATCCATGGGCTGCCTCCTGCACCCCCCTATTGGGGATTGAGCCCTGACTGGGACTTGAACTGTGACCTCCTGCTCCATAAGTAGATGCTCAACCCCTGAGCTACACCAGCCGGACAGAGAATTTATATTTAATAAATATTCTCAGATATGCAAAGATTCAAAATCACTTCTTTAAAAATCACTCAAAGAAATACTTTAGTATCCAAAAATAAAGATCTTAGGTACAGGGGACATCTCTTATAAAAAGAGATAGAGATGGAAATTGTAACCTGTAAGCTTAAAAATTAATGTTGAAGTGATTGTTCTGAACATGGTTAACATGACTATATAAGAAAAGGCACATGTGAAAAGTGTTCCTTAAGGAGAAGCAAAAAAAGAAATAATAAGAGTTTTTAAAGCCCAAATTATTCTGATAAATGGTGGGAAGTAGGACAAAGGGAGGTACTAAAGTATGTGACTCATTCATCATTTCCAAGGGAATCAATTGATACTAATGTATTCTTAATGTTGGTAAGGAAATAGAGGTCCACTTTCTTTTTTTAAAGTAATTATTAATTAAATAAAAATAGGATTTATTTATAAATTACTAGGAGCAAAACAAGAAAAACTAGCAAAAGCAGCTTGGGAAAAACAGAAATAAGGCAACATAAAAACAGTACAAACTAAGATGACAAAATAAGAACAATTATACTATTTAGTATGATAAATGCAAACTTCCTCTTAAAGACGAAGAACCTTAAATCATAGAAAACAAAATACTATATCCAACTGTATGCTATTTGGGATCCACCTAAAACAGCAAACAGTATTATGTTGTTATAATGCATTACACAGCATTAGACAGAGCAAGCAGCATTATACTGTTCTGACTCATAGTCTTGAGGGAAAACTTGCAGTTCATCTTTCCCCTTCAATTTCTCTCGCTTTTGATTGCCCTTGACTTGCTTTTGATTAGTTCCCAACTCCCCACCCCCCGCCCCAAGATTGTTATTAGCGTGAGGGTCAGTCCAACTGTATGACAAACTACTGACCTCTTCCTAAGTGGACTGCAGGCTTCAGCCCAATCAATTAAGAGAACAAAATCTAGGGATCTTCTATTCCCTACCTCGACTTCCATGCTGATGGAGCTCAGACAGTTTTCTCCTGGCCTCTTTCCACTCCCTCTCTATCTCCTTGGTGGGAAGAGTCACTTATCTGCCTGGGTTTGAGAGCAATAAACTTCAGCTTCCTTTTCCTCTTTGGAAGCTACCCTACCTGCAGCGCGCACACAGTCCCTGCAAGGGGAGGGCGTTAGCTGGGTGGGTAAATCGGCCAACAGTGAGATTTGCATATTTGTGTTTTTTTGACTGAGGGCAATGCTATATACGCTTGCCACTGGGCATAGGTTGAGCAGAAAACCAAATCTTGCTGGTTTGATATATCAGATGATAGAGGTTGTGGTTTTAACCTTGGTCAGGGCACATACAGCAATCAACCAATGAATGGAAAAATAAATGGCACAACAAAGCAATGTCTCTCTCTCTCTCTCTCTCTCTCTTAAAAAAAAAAAAAAAAAGTCTGGGATCAAACTGTCCCTCCTTTAAAATAAGCTTTATTTTCCCCGTTGAATATTTTAGAGAGCTATTGTCCCCTCAAATATTTTCAGCCATAATTTCTTCTTTTTATCTATTAGGTATTATTCTTTATATGTCTTAATGGCTCATTTTTATATGTTTCTTTGTGGTATATTTTGAATAGATTCCTCAGTACAATCTTCCAATTTATGAATTCTTTTCAACTCTGTTCAGTCTAGAATTGATCCCAGCTTTTGAGTTGTCTTTTTTTTTTTTTTAATTCAGTGACTTCCTTTTAAAAAAATTCTAAGATATCTAAATGATTCTTCTTCATATTCTCCTAATTTCTTATCCTTTTTAATGGCTTTTAGTCCATCATTTTCTCTTTGTACCCTAAATGTATAGAATTCTTAGACTTTTCCATAAAATTATTTTCATTTGGAGTGAATTATTGTTTCAAATTTTGATACTGTTGGCTAAATTTTGCAGGCTCATTATGAGTACAGATTAATTTTTTCCCTTTTTCTTCTCTGAGGTTATTCCTCCTTATCTAGTGGTTATGAGTCTTCTCTACTTCACCTTCGGGGGGTTCCACAGTGTATTATACTTACACTAGAGGCCTGATGCACAAATTCGTGCACGGGTGGGGTCCCTTGGCCTGGCCGGTGATTGGAGCCATCTTGCCCAGTCCAGCGGGAGGGACTGCAGGAGGTTGGCTGACTGCAGGAGGTTGGCTGTGGGAGTGCACTCACCACCAGGGGGCAGCTCCTGTATTGAGCGCCTGCCCCCTGGTGATCAGTATGCATCATAGTGACCGGTGGTAACAGTCGATTAGGCTTTTATATATATAGATGTTAGCGGCCCCGGTACACTGATATCTGAACCACTGCTTCTCTAATCAGCGAGTTGAAGGAACATTGCATGGGAAACATTTCATTTCCACTAGCCTGCCGGAACTGAACGCCCAGGTGCCAGGGCCCACTCTTCCAGGGAGAGCTCAGCCCACCCGCTGCAGCACCGCTCACCACTTTGTCTTTCTGTTTTGCTTCTGGTGCCTGTTTATTTTATTATCTCGCCAAGGCACATATTTTTGGGTTTGTTTTTTGAATAACTTTTATAAGTTTGGAGCAAACCTTACAATGTCATCTAAATAGAAATCTTCTTTATTTCTAAAAAGAGTACTGTTTGTTTTTTCACTTGAACACAGTCATCACATAGAAGACTTTCATTTCTGTCCTTTTACAATAGTTAAATTTTTAGCTATCTCCTGGCTTTAGAGTACAAATCTTTTTGTTGTTGTTGTTGTTTTGTTTTTTGTTAATCCTCGCCCGAGGATATTTTTCCATTGATTTTTAGAGAGAGTGGAAGAGAGAGGGAAAGACAGAGAGAGACCTCGATGTGAGAGAAACACATCGATTGGTTGTCTCCTGCGTGTGCCCCAACCAGGACCCAGGCCCGGGAGGAGCCTGCAACCGAGGTATGTGCCCTTGACTAGAATCAAACCTGGGACCCTTTGATCCTCAGGCTGATGCTCTATCCATTGAGCCAAACCAGCTAGGGCTAGAGTACAAATCTTAAAACAAATCAATACTCACTTTAGCGGCAGTTCTGTACTCACTTTACTTATAATATCCCATTTCTGTGACAACACTGAAAAGCAAGCAAAACAGACTGATGGTAATGTGCAAACTGAAGCACCGAAATCCCCTTGAGAAAAATAATCTGTGAAGACTTTTGACTAAATATAACATTACTGTTTAATGCAATTAGGAAAATACACTAGACAGGTTTGCTGTTTAATATTAATGCAGTATTCCTGATTACTCTGTCTCCCAAGCCATGAATTTTCTTATAAACACAATCAGCATTTCCTCAGAATCCGAGTTTGTTAATGACTCAACTTTGGGGTGGGGAGTGGAGAGGAATTGTTGTATAACAGTTATAATTGTTAAAAATGTTTACTTGATTGTCAAGACAGTTATATCTTTTTTATTTTGTCTTTCAATATTTTATTTATTATTACAATGCAACACTAGCAAGCCTTTATTCAAAGATGAGAGTCATTCATTCATTTGTTGTTAAATATATATTAAGTACTTACACTTTTATGTAGCAACTTTACTTATCTGAAAATTGACTAGAATTAGTAAGTTCATAAAAAGTCTGAGACATTAAAATAGCTATTACACAGACTATGTATTAAATCACATATATGTTACTTATAAGAAAGCTCCTATTCTCCTCTCCTGCCAACAATATCACACCTAATTAATAACAGAAATAGGATTAGAATTCAGGTATGCTGGCTACCATGAGTGGAATATTGAAGAAAAGCAGAGATTTTAATAACATGAGGCAAGGAAATGTCATTCCAAATATTGGCTAAAGAAGAGAAAGGTAGATTGATGATAGATTGTAGAGATCTCTAAACTCTAACAGATAATAAAGCTTCGGAAGCCAATAAAGGTTTTGTTTTGTTTGTTTTATATGTTTTTATTTATTTCAAAGAGAAGAAGGGAGAGGGAAAGAGAGAGAGAGAGAGAGAGATAGAAACATTGTTGAGAAACATCTATCAGCTGCTCCCTGCACACCCATTAGGGATCCGGCCCACAACCCAGGCATGTGACTGGGAATCCAATCCTTGACCTCCTGGTGTTCGGCATGACGTTCAACCAACTGATTCATAGGGGTTGGGCCCAATGAAGGTTTCTGAGTAGCAGAAAGACTAAACAGAAAGTTCAGAACCATCTTCCCATATTCTAGACATGGTCTAGTAAGAGACTGGCCCAGGCGCTGGGGTGGGGGCTCCATCCCCAGTGGGGGGCGTGCAGGAGATCAATAATTCTCTCTCTTCATTGATGTTTCTCTCTCTCCCTCTCCCTTCCTCTCTGAAATCAATAAAAATAGATTTTAAAAAAGAAAACAAAAGTCTGTCACACCTCATCTGTTGTTAGAAAATATTAATTTTATTGTTTTATAATAAATATTTGTAATAAAAATGTGGCTCCCTAGTTTTCCCACCAGGCTGTTTGCAGTTTTTGCACTTTGGACTGGCTGGTCTGTAAGCACTCATCTATCTCTAAAATTATAATGATTTGTCCAACAATTATAATTAGTTGTAATTAAAACAGTCTTCCACATAACTGTTTCAATGGCAAATGTACAGTAATTTTGCACTATTCAACAGATACAGACATTTCAAAGAATACTAGATGTGTTAGGCACAATTATCAAACGATTAAAAATTTGTCACCTAACCATATGTACATACCATGAGATGATTATTTTGCCAACAAATGTATAATTAAGTCCTACTAAAGGATGAGGCACCGGTGGCTACCATAAATATTCATGTGAAGATGATTAAAGTAGTATCACCTTACAGCACGTTGCCTAAGTCAGAACTAAATCAATCAGTACATGAATGTTTAGAGAAAACCGAAGGCCACGGGTAAACTTATCTTCCCAAGAAGCTATTTCACAGTGACCTACAGTTCATAACAGCTTTTTGGCTCTGTGCCTCCAGATCATCTCCTACATGAAAAATAATCCCACCGCCTCTACTGGCAAACCCGCGGCATTCGCAGGGTCGGTTGCCAGGATGGATTTTTCCCCCTCTCCATCTTTCTCCGAGCATCAGGTATCTGACCAATGACATCATTTGGGCACCTGACCAGAGGATCGGCGTTTCCACCGGCAGGATCCCTGCGGGTGGGCTGGGTTCAAGGCCTCGGGAAGAAGATCTGTGCGCGGCGCCCCCCGCCCCCGCCCCCCCCCCCCCAGCTCGTGCATCCGCTGTTCGCCGTAAACCGCTCATTCGCTTCTGTTTGGTTTGTGCCCATCGCTTGCCACTTAGTTTCTGAAGACGTGCCCGTGTCCAAACAATGACTTAACAAGGAGCACAGCAGAAGGAGGTCAGCAGGAAAGCGCCTGCCGGCTGCGAGCATTTGCCTCTAATGGGAGGCTCTCCACCTTAGAGAGAAATCACCCAAACCAGCCGCAGGCCCCGCGCGCGCTCGCGCGGGTGGACGCGCCGTTGGTCCGAGAGGACCCAGCGCCGTCAAACCCGCTCCCCGCGGGTTCTGCCCCGAGGAGATCGGACCAGGAGGGAGGGCCCAGGGGCCACGGACCCCGAGGGAACCGCCGAGGCCGGCGAGGCCCTGAGAGATGCCGTGCGTGCGGGGCGGGCGCCACTCGCGGCGTCTGCACCTTGGGGCGTCGCCATGGAAACCAAGGGTTTAGAGGCTGGGCCCCGGTGGTCCGCGGAGGGCGCGGCCGGTGCCGCCGGGGGTGACATGGAGCCAAGGGAGGCGCACTCACCGCCACGCAGGAGTCTGCTCGGGTCGCGCACGGCCCCCGTCCCCGCAGCCGCCGCCCGCGAACCCCGCGACGCCGCCCTGCCGCTCCCGCAGGCCGTGGCTCGTCCCCCCAGCACCCCCCGCCCCGCACCGCTGCGCGGAGGTGTCGGGCTCCGGTTGCGGGAGGCGGGAGATTTAAACCCGGCAGCCCGGCGCCCCCGCCGGTGCCCGCGTTCGCTCCCCCTCTCGCTCCCGCCGAACCCGACGGCCCCGCCTCGGGCTCTCAGCCGGTTCTTGGAGAAACTCAGGACCCCTCTCCGGACTCGTTACTGAACGAGTGAAATGACAAGTCAGAACCCGGCAGAGCGTCGGTGTAAGGAGCGAGTGTGAGACCGGGAGTGGTAAGTGGACGGAGTTCTCGGCTTCCTCTTCTGAGCCAGGGCCCGGGTCCCCCCGCCCCCTCCCCTTCTCCTCCGAGCCCCCTCCCCCTGTACCCCCCCCCCGCACCTGCCGGACACTCCGGTCCCCCCCCCCCCGCACCTGCCGGACGCTCCGGTCTCCCCTCCCCCTCCCGCACCTGCCGGACGCTCCGCCCCCTCCCCTGCACCTGCCGGACACTCCGGTCCCCCCTCCCCCCCCCGCACCTGCCGGACACTCCGCCCCCCTCCCCCCCCCCCCCGCACCTGCCGGACACTCCGCCCCCCTCCCCCCTGCACCTGTCGGACACTCCGCCCCCTCCCCCCCCCCCGCACCTGCCGGACACACCGCCCCCCTCCCCCCCCCCCGCACCTGCCGGACACTCCGGTCCCCTCCCCCCTGCACCTGCCGGACGCTCCGCCCCCTCCCCCCCCCCGCACCTGCCGGACACTCCGCCCCCCTCCCCCCCCCCCGCACCTGCCGGACACTCCGCCCCCCTCCCCCCTGCACCTGCCGGACGCTCCGCCCCCTCCCCCCCCCGCACCTGCCGGACACACCGCCCCCCTCCCCCCTGCACCTGCCGGACACTCCGCCCCGGCCCCCCCCCGCACCTGTCGGACACACCTCCCCCCTGCACCTGCCGGACACTCCGGTCCCCCCTCCCCCCTGCACCTGCCGGACACTCCGCCCCCCTCCCCCCTGCACCTGCCGGACACTCCGGCCCCCCGCCTCTCCCCCCAGCGAGGCTATGCGCGGAGCCCGGCTCCTTCCTGAGTCCTGGGGGCTTTCGGTACCCGCGCCAGCACGTGGGAAATGTCACGTGCTGTATGTAACTCTAAAGATTTAAAGGGGATTAAGTTAACAGCTGTTAATAACTGATCTCGAATGCACATAATTTGTTGTCATAAATGTCTTCAAGAGCAAAAAATAACATTTGAGCCTAAAAACCTCAAGGAGGAAAATGGAAATAAGGCAAAAGAATTACGTTACTGATGGAAAATAAATTCAAAGTGCTTTTTAAAGTGACAAATTATCAGCTGTCCTAAAACTTTACAAAATGTGAATTATTTACAACTACGACGTATAGGCTAGTAAGTGGGAAAAGCTCACGTTTGAAGTGATAATTAAGTCTGTAATATCATGAAAGAGGTAAGATGGGGTGATATTGTAGAATGTTATTACGAAGTACTTACCTTAAAAGCCTGAAATAAAAGTTTTAGAACAGAAAAAAAAGCGTAGGCTATTTATACTATAGAATTAATTTGGATTGGAAATATTAAGATGTCTTTAGCTTAGGAATTTAAAAAAAATTTTTTTTTTCAGAGAGGGATAGAAACATCAATGAGAATCATTGATTGGCTGCCTCTTGCACGCCCCCTACTGGGGAAGGAGCTCACAACCCTAGTGTGTGCCCTTGATGGGAATCAAACCCTGAACCCTTCAGTCTGCAGGCCGCTGCTCTATCCAGAGTCAAACCGGCTAGGGCAAAAATAATATATATATATTTTTTTATTTTTTTACAGAGAGGGAGAGAGATAGAGTTAGAAACACCAATGAGAGAGAAACATCTATCAGCTGCCTCCTGCACACCTCCTACTGGGGATGTGCCTGCAACCAAGGTACACGCCCTTGACCGGAATCGAACCTGGGACCTTTCAGTCCACAGGCTGACGCTCTGTCCACTGAGCCAAACTGGTTAGGGCAGGGCAAAATATTTTTAATAACTCTGCCCAAAAGGTTCATTCAGAGACCACCCAGAACAGAAATATAAATTTATCCCAGTTCTCTGAAAATTAAAATATTTTCAGAAACTACACATAAAATTTACAGATCTTCACTAAATGAGAAAAACAGACTTTGTGTATGAATTTTCATCACTAAATGAGAGAGAAAAAATGATGTAACTGGAGCTCTAGCTCTTGGTCCGTATTACAGGAGTAGAGGGTGCATGCCAGAGTCCCTAAGGAGTGTGGAACAAAAACCACTGCACTAGCCCTGGACAGCTACACACAAGAGAAGTAAATTTATACCTGGTTTAACACGTTAAGCACCCAGCCTGTTTTGTCTTCCGGACGGAAAGCATAGTCCAGTTTTCGGCAAACTCATTAGTCAACAGAGCCAAATATCAACAGTACAATGATTGAAATTTCTTTTGAGAGCCAAATTTTTTAAACTTAAACTAACTCCACTTCTTCAAAATAGACTCGCCCAGACCGTGGTATTTTGTGGAAGAGCCACACTCAAAGGGCCAAAGAGCCGCATATGGCTCGAGAGCCACAGTTTGCCGACCACGGGTAGTCAGTCACTGGTGATTGACATGGCGCTTAACTTAACCCACTCAATTAATTTGGCTCTCAACTACAGCCAGATGGGTAACTAGATTTATTGGTGTGATTACTTCGTAAGTTATATCTCTAATCACAGAATTATACACCTGAAATATATAATATTGTATGTCAACTCTAATTTAAAAATTAAAACAAGATTTTTAAAAAAAGATATATTGTTCCCTGGTTGGTGCGGCTCAGTTGTTTAGAGCATTGTCCTGTGCACTGAAGGGTCGTGGGTCTGATCCCCGGTCATACGGGAGGCATTTGATTGATGTTTCTCTTTCACATGATGTTTCTCTCTCCCCCCATCTCCCTGTTTTCCCTCTCTAGAATCAATGAAAAACATCTCTTTGGGTGAGGATTTAAAAAAAAAAAAAAAGATATATTGCATTAGAGTCTAATGATATAATCAAACTGATTGCCCATATATTACCCAGAAGTTGAAGTGCTCTGCTTGAGGAATGCCAATCCATTAAAGATGGAAGAGGGCATTTACTTTAAATATTTGGTATATCACATATGAATTTAGACCAGTTCTATAACATTGTAGGAAGTTTGTATCTAATACTGACTGAAAGGTTTGGTCTAAAAAACCTGTTCTTATCTATACACAAGAGTAAGTATGGTAGAAGGATTCCTTGTTACCATGAAATCTGTATGCAGTTTCTAAAGGATGGTGACATATCTTTAATATGAAGTACTTCACTTAAGAGTATTTCAACAAATTCTTAATAAATTGGCAACATCTCCTTCAAAGTCTTATTACAGTTAGACATCACTTATTTTAACAAAAGCAAATTGCATTTCTAAGTTTTTCTGTATTAAATTTTATTTTTTAGATGCTTTTTAAAAACAACTAACTTTAAAAAGTTCAGTTTCTCTGTCAGAAATTAAAAAACCACCACCACTGGACAAGTACTGTATTTTTAATATATGCTTTTATAGCATTTCAAAAGAAAATCTTAATTCAAACTAATACCTTTAAAAAGAAATAATAAACTCGGTTTTATTTCAAGAGTTTACATAAGGTAGAGAATGCAAGCCACATTTTATATTTTATAAATGCACACTATTATACAATAAATACAAAATAAAGAAAAAGAAAGTAATAACTATTATCAAGGGTGATCTGCACTGATGTAATCTGAGGATTCTCTATCAATTACATTTACAGAATCTCTGTAGTCAAGTTTATCATTCACTTTCATGCCCCCACATGGGAAGAGGTAGGTGAATATCTGTAGGAATACAACTTATTGTCTGCTCCTCCACTCAGAAGAAACTGCATAAAAGGAGAGAAAAAAAACACACAAACAGAAGTAAATACAGTTATTTCATATGATAGTAAACCTAAGTAAATACTGGTGATTCAGATTACAGAGAAATTATGGATGAGCAGTTAACTTGCATTGTGAGTTTACACTTAAATAGAGGCCTGACTGCTGGTCGGACATCCCTCTCACAATCCTGGACCACTGGCTCCTAATCACTCACCTGCCTGCCTGCCTGCCTGGTCGCATCTAACTGCTCCCGCCGCCGGCCTGATTGCCCCTAACTGCCCCCCCTGCTGGCCTGGTCGCCCCACGCAGCCTGCTTGTTCAGTCATTTGGTCATCCCTCACTAACCCCTCTGCCGGCTTGGTCGTAGGCAGCCATCTTGTGAGGGCTAATTTGCATATTACCTCTTTATTATATAGGATGGACTGGTTACATCAGTTTTCACTATATTATGATACAGTATATTAAAGCTTTAAAAGTGATTATTTGAATTTGGTTAAGGTGTAAATTTCTATTAAGGATTTGCTAAGAAATGTAATAAAAAGTTTGAAGGGTAATATAGTTTTGCCCATTTAAGAAAATTAAGTTTTTAAAGGACAGCACATTAATTGTTTGCCAGTAAATGGATATTACAAATTATACAAGTACCCCTAGGACCTGTATTTGAAAAGAATTCATAGGCAATAGAGCTAATGTATATACATAAAAATAGTTAAGCTGTAATTCTTTAAACACATTTTATAATCTAGATTCATTACATAAGATTTTTCTAAATGGAAAATACTTTGATCCAATTAGACTAAAGTAGCAAATTTATGGATTTGAAACATGTCATTAAGATACTCATAAAAACAAAATTGCTTCATATTTTCTATTCCTAATATTGATGGACAAATTTGTTCCTTCTTTGAATGGAGTCTGAGATTTTATGAATAATATTAATGGAAACTTAGAATAGAGAATTATAAATATCAGATATATGAAATACAACAAACACCAGGTTTATTCTAATGATATATTTTCCTCTTCACCAAATAACTAACATCTTACCCCAGTGTCTGTCCAGTCCACACTTAGAACTTTGTCTTCATGAGCAGCCAAATCATAGAGAGGAGCCTTACAACTAAAAGATGAAAATGTTGACATGTTATGTGCATGTCATAATACTAAAACAAACATCTATGATCAGCTAGACTTTCCTGTAAACTTTAGCATTCACCATCCCTCACCATCCCTGCCTCTGTAAACACTTAGCATTAAAATTCTGGGTTATTTACTTGACCACCTCTCCTGTTTTCTTACATCATTAGCAAGTGACCGAGATTTATTACAAACAAATATATTCAGGAAAAATGCTATTTATTTATAAAAATTTATAATTAGGCCCATCTTCACACTTCCTTGACTACTTTACTTTTACTCCCAAATCATGGCTTTATATACCGTTGATTTACTCATCTATATGCTGGTAACTCCCAAATTTATATTTTAGCCAAATTTCTCCCGAGTTTGGTATGTATATCCCCCTGGATGACAGTTGAATGTCTCTGGGCACTACACATTTAAAACAACCAAGAAACTCTTGATTTCCCCCTATAAACCTCTTTTTTCTACTCTTTCCCATTGTAGCAAATGGCACCAATAATTACCCAATGGCTCAGTAAAAAATACAGGCATTATCCTAGACTCCTATTTCTACTTTCAGTTTCTGAGCCAATCCTGACAAAGAGCTATCTTGCCCTAGCCAGTTTGGCTCAGTGGATAGAGCCTCGGACTGCAGATGGAAGGGTCCCAAGTTCAATTCCAGCCAAGGGCACATGCCTGGGTTGTGGGCTCCATCCCCAGTGTGGGGCATGCAGGAGGCAGCCAATCAATGATACTCTCTCCTCATTGATGTTTCTATCTCCCTCTCTCTTCCTTCCTCTCTGAAATAAAAATATATTTAAAAAAACAAAAAACAAACAAAAAAAACCCCAAAGAGCTATCTTCAAAATATACTTAAAATCCAACCACTTACTCTAATGCTACCCCCCGAGTCCAAATCACTATTCTGACTCTTGAATTATAATATTAGCCTCTCTGCTTTCATTCTTGCTCCCCTACTCAAAATTTCCAAAGCCTTCCTCCTGATCATACTTAGACTGAAACCTAAATTCCTTACTGTGGCCTACAAGATACTGCTCAATATCACCACCACCTGCCTCATGTGCAGCCACTCTCCTCCTCGCTTACTCCACTCTATCATCACCGACTCCCTTGCTATTTTGTCAATATGCAATGGCTTTCCCCACCTCATCTGCTTTTTCCTGCCATGATCTGTGCGTGGCCTAAACCTTCACATTGTTCAATTCATTGTTAGAATACTACTTTCAAAGAGAGGCCTCCCCCAAAGAAGTGTCCCCTTTACTCTGCTTGATTTTCTTCATAGCACTTACCTATTAGTATCAGAAACTATTTGGTAACTAGCAGTATCAGAAACTATATAAAGTAGCCAATTAAAATGTATATACCTTCTAGATATTAATAAGTCATGTATCATAAGGTAGTATAAGGATGTCAGAAAAGCAGATTTAAGGTAAGTATCAAACATGCATTTTTATTAACATAATTTATAACTTGATCACACATCTATTCAGAGACCACTGGCCTCCTACTTCTATAATTATATTTATATTAAAGTTCAGGATAGTTTTTCTAACCTCTGTCTTTTCTTGTCTTACATACATAACAAGGTCAGAAAGATGGATTTTATACACTTGTGGAATTTTTTTGTCCGAAAAACCCCCACAATCACAAATTCTTTCAGGTTGCAAAAAAATGTTAGCAAAAGAAAATGCCTTTGATTCTGGTCTTTCTTTTTGATATCAATATTTATCATTTCAGTATTCACTGTTTTCTCTGTATGCAATAGGCAATTGATATATTTCTTTTGTGGACCGTAAATAGGACTTACCTCCTTGTATCCCACAGCTTGACAATGTTATCTAAAGAACCTGAAATCAGCTGCTGCTCATGGATAGGAGACCACTTTACTGCCGTGACCCAGCCGGTATGTGAGGTTAGGGACAGTGACACCAAAGAACCATCTGAACAAAGCAAAAAAGTTAACAATTACTGAATATTAGAAGAGGCAGAACAAATCTAAAAAGGAGTATGTAGAAACTTAGCTTTTTATACACATCTCTATTGAAAAGAGAAATGGATGTTGTTTATACATTTTTCCTCCAGTGTTCACAGGACTCACCTTTAGTCCTGGGATCCCACAGTCTGATATGCCTATCTGTACTTCCAGATGCTAAACGTTTACAAAGTGAAGAGTAGGAGATACAATTAAATACTTTATTTCCTGTCTGGGGGAAAAAAAAGGAAAGGACATTTAACCAGGGTGGGTTAAAATTTATCATCTCTAGAAGCTTATCCACTTAAAAGCTCAAAGTTAATCCGAGAACCACTAAAGTTGTAAATCTTACCAAGGTTGACTTAAGACTGCCAGATTCAACATCCCATACTCTGATTGTGTGGTCCCAGGATGCACTGCAGATTTCTTCATCATCTGACCACAAAACCGAGGAAATTGCTTCTTTATGACCAGACAGGGTCATGATGGGCGTCTAAAATGAAAGACAGATGAGACTAAGGCGATATAAGTCACAACAGTGATTACCTTTAGAGTCTACTTATTTTGAGGGAGGCTAGAAGGAGTCTTCAGGGTATTGGTAATTCTCAATGTTTTGATTTGGATAGTGATTACTTGGGTATTGTAAAAATTCATTGAATTATATACTTAATTATATGTATGCAAAACTTCAATTAAAGGAAAGGTTAGAAAAAAAAAGGCCACCTTCGCCCTAGCTGGTTTGGTTCAGTGGCTAGAGCCTAGTCCCTCGGACTGAAGGTCCCAGGTTCAATTCTGGTCAAGGGCATGTACCTTGGTTGCAGGCTTGATCTTCGGCCCTGGTCGGGCAAGTGCAGGAGGCAACCAATCGATCTCTCACATTGATGTTTCTCTCTCTGTCTCTCTCCCTCCCTTCCACTCCCTCTGAAAATCAATGGAAAAAATATCCTTGGGTGAGGATTAAAAAACAAACAAACAAACAAAAAAACTACCTCTGTGTAAAGGATTTTTATAATTCAACAAATTCTCTTCTCAGACATATTCTTTAGAGGTTGCAACATCAAGGAAATGCATCAATAAATTACAACTGGCACACTATCCAAATTGGCAAGGCATTTACAGTTCTTTATTTTTTATTTATTTATTTATTTTATATTTTATTGATTTTTACAGAGAGGAAGGAAGAGGGATAGAGAGTTAGAAACATCGATGAGAGAGAAACATCGATCAGCTGCCTCCTGCACACCCCCCACTGGGGATGTGCCCGCAACCAAGGTACATGCCCTTGACCGGAATCGAACCTGGGACCCTTGAGTCCGCAGGCCGACGCTCTATCCACTGAGCCAAACCGGTTTCGGCTATAGTTCTTTATTTTTGTTAAAAAATGTTTTTATTGATTTGAGAGAGGAAAGGAGAGGGAGAGGGAGATAGAAACATCAATTTGTCAATACAGACCTAAGCCAAGGATAGCAGTTCTCACAAATACTTACCCTTGTTAGTCCCAATTGCTCTGTTTTCTGTTTCTTTCTTGGTCGATTTGTGGATTCCTCCATTTCATCTTCTTCATCTGTAGGGACTGTATCATAGAGAATTAGATTGATACTTTTAAAATTATGGTAAACATTAATTGCAAACAGTCTCAAAGAACTCTTACATTTCTGGGTACATATTTTCTCCACATTATCTCATTTGGCTAGAATAGATATTCCTACTTATTTTTGTTAATAGAAAATTATACATAAAAACAATACCTGGGTTACCTATCTTCCAAACAGAGAAAGTAAAATACATTAAATTCCTAGAAGCTAACCAGTTTGACCTCACTGTGTCTTTAAGATCATTAAGAATATTCATTACCATATCTAAGAAAAATTGCTTATTGTTAGTTGACCAGATTGCATTTATATCATGAAGGGAATGCCACAAGATAAACACATGTTAAAAGGACATACATTCCCGCCATGTTTATTCTTCTTTTACTTTTCTAACAATGAATTTAAGTGTTTCACATATAGTTATTTTTTGTTTGTAACTATTTTATGGATTTTGAAGTTTTTCCCAAACTGGACTGTAAGTGCCCTAAGGGTAACAACTAATATACATATCTCATTTACCCAGAATTATGAAAAAATAAAATATACCATAAAGGAGAAAATTTCTAAACTATTTCCTGCCTCAATACTGTTTATTTTAAGCATTTTTGGAATATCTACTAAAATGGATTATATATTTCCTGCCATCTTACACATAATTACTTAAAACTCTTTAAGCTTTTCCTGATCCCCCGGACTCTCCTTTGTAAACCATATTTAGGGTATTATGCTGCAATACAGCAGTTACCTCCGAAGTAACAGTTATTCTGATCTGTTTACCTGTGCCATACATAGGTCTAGGCTACTGTTTTTAAATTTTAAGTATCTGTGAGTTTCTCCCCCCTTTTCTTCTTTCAATATCTTCTTACTACTGTGAAGGCACCGGCCTCTGAGAATCCTCCCTCCTCCTCCTCTAATTGTTCCTTCTAATCTGTTTTCAAAGTGAGAAGTTTGATAAAATTGTATTAAAAATGTCTACTTTTTTAAGTAAACCAGCTTTAAGAAAATTCCTCTAATAGTAAAGTGTATAAAAATTACTCAAAAGATACTTTAGTTTATTTCCAGATTCCTGAATAAGGGACTTCAGACAGTTATGTCCCATTACACCAAACATGCTGACATGTGCAGCAATTCAGGGACATCCAATTAATAAGGGGATGCTGAGGTAGAAAAACATCTTGAAACACAAAGAAATATACTAATTTTTCTCTATACTATGAGCCTTTGTATCTTATAAAACCCTGGTCCATTTTTATGGTAACATATGGGCTACAAAGAACTTTCACTAAAATTCTTGAAATATTAATAAGTCAAAATAAAAGAAATATTTGATTTACCTGTAGACCAGATCTTTAGCATCTTATCCCAGGAGCCACTGCAAAACTAGAAACAGATATATATGAAAGGAAAAAGAGTTTGTAGTATAACCCATCATATTATTTGCCTTGTTTTTCTCTGCTTTATAGTCACCAATCACAATGAATATACACAGGAAACAATTTTTACATAAGTTCAGAGTAGAACTCAACACAGTCCTGATGACCCAGTAGCTACTTACTTTAGTTCCTGTGCCGTCAACAGCTATGGAGTCCACACTCCCAGCGTGGCCTCTGCAGCAATGCAGGGCTTTCACCTTGTTTCTCTCCACGTTCCACTCCCATAAGAGGATAGTCTGGTCCATAGAGGCACTCAGCAGTAGGCAAGACAGGTTGTCTGAAGAAAGGAGAGCACAGGAGTAAGAAACACGTAATCACAAAAAGGTAAAATAGATAGTGCTCTGAAACCAAAGAATTGAATTTGTTGTTGTTGAGGAAAACAAAAAACAAAACAAAAACAAAAACAAAAAAAGCTCAGGTCCAGCTTTGAAAAAGAAGCTAACTTATAGTATAAAGATCTTCAAAAAATACATTAAGAGAAATGAGTTTAACACACACAGTCCTAACTTGAAAATATGTATTATCCTATATAATAAAAGCCTAATATGCTAAGTATCCAGTCATCCATTCAACCAATCAAAGTGTAATATGCTAATGATATGCTAAGGCAGCTCAACCCCTCCCTATGATGTGCACTGACCACCAAGGGGCAGACAGTTGACGGGTTGACCAGTCGCTATGACATGCACTGACCACCAGGGGGCAGATGCTCCAATTGGTAGGTTAGCTTGCTTGGGGTCTGGCTGATCGGGACTGAGCGAGACAGGGCTGGACATGCCCTGGAGCCCTCCGTGGTCCCTCCCTGGTTGGCCAACCTCCCATGTCCCTCCCTGGCCCCAATTGTGCACCCGTGGGGTTCCTCGGTCTGGCCTGCACCCTATCGCAATCGGGATCCCTTGGGGGATGTCAGAGAGTGGTTTTGACCCAATCCCGCTCAATGCAGGAGCTGCCCCCTGGTGGTAAGTGCACTCCCACAGGGGGGAGCGCCAATCAGCCAGAAGCTGGGCTCACTGCTGGCAAGCACAGCAGCGGTGGCGGGAGACTCTCCCACCTCCACGGCAGTGCTAAGGATGTCTGATTGACAGCTTGGGCCTAAGCCGTCAGTTGGACATTCACCGAGGGTTCCTGGACTGAGAGGGTGCAGGCCAGGCTGAGGGACCCCCACTCCCCCTACTCCCGAGTACACAAATTTCATGCCCTGGGCCTCTTAGTCTGATATAATTTTAGTAAGGGTTCACTTTACTGATGTATGAATTTTTTATATAATCCTTTTCTTCTTGAACACTATATTTTTGAATAAGGTGAGACTAACTGAGGCACAAGACATTTCCTAACCTGTGCATTTTCTGCCCCAGCACTGAAAATGGCTTATTTTCAATCCTTATCCCGGAGTGCTCTCCGTTTAGGCAGAGTGCTTACCTCTTTTCACCCAGGCCACATCTTTTACGACGTCTGTATGTCCCACAATCGTCATTATCGACTTTCCTCCCAAGGTCCAGATCCGAGAAGTCTTATCATAAGAACCAGTCAAGATCCTGCGAGGAAATAGAAAAAGCAGCTTTTTCAGCTCCTGAAATCAATTATATTTCTAAGGTAACAACAAAGTCAATTTTGAGGATTATACTTTAAAATTCTCCTTGAATATGAGATTTCAAAACACACTAGAGCAGAACAGAAGATATTATATTTGGCTTTTCCTGACCTGCTAAAAATAAAAACAGTAATACTGACAAATCCTATATTTCACTTTTACTGTTGTTGTAAATACTACAACTATTAGGAAAGCTAAGCAAATAGCTTGTAAAGCCTAACAGTCCTTGTAAAACCCATTAAACAAACAAACAAAAAAACCCAGAAAACCACTTAAAGTAAAAACGTAACTTTGTATAATTACTACAGGAAGGATTCTTTGAACATAAGCTACCATATACACCACTCTTGAGGTGTTTTTCTACAGGTAAGGACAGTGGGGATCTGCTCTGAGCCAGCCACAACTTCTTGATTCCAGTCTGCCCATTTTAGCCCTAATATAGCATGAACTGCACCTTCATGATAGCAGGCCAGGAGATATGTAACTTATTAAAGGATTCCACCCACCCCCCTCTATAAGACAAATAATATCCTTGGTCTTAAAAGCAGCAAATCAAATAAATGCCTTGGCACTTGACCTATTCAGAATACAAATGTCACCACATCTTGACACAGAAATGAAAACTTACTAATAGATATGTTTCTTCTAGACTACAGTGAATGTAAAGATCTTTGGTGTGGTCACTGATACATGTATCACAAACCATTTTTACAAAGAACAGAGAAATCAGAGAATATTCCCATCATGCACTTAAGAAGACTGATGATGGCATAAGAAAAGGGATAGAAGAACATTCATCTGGCAATACCATTCCTCTGCCCCTTGGATTGAGCTGATCCAGTCATCATGGAATAAGCATTGCTCTGGCTGAGGTGCAGTGTACTTCTCCACGTATTCTAGTACCACAACCTCTTCCTAGTCACAGAGAGAAACCAGACATCAATCGGGTGGTGCAGTCTTACGAAGGTAAAGACCCCCCAGTTTAATACATCATGTTTGTCCCCTTCATAACCCAGAAAATCTGGAGCCATACAAAAGGTGAAACTTTATGTGACCTAACAGTATGCTATGAGTAACATTAAGAAATATTAATGACCTTGGAAAACTTATGCTAAAAGTGGGGGAAAAAAGAATATAAGAAGCCCGGCCGGCGTGGCTCAGTGGTTGAGCGTTGACCCATGAACTAGGAGGGCACAGTTCGATTCCCGGTCAGGGTACATTCCTGAGTTGTGGGCTCGATCCCCCATGGGGGGTGTGCAGGAGGCAGCCAATCCATGATTCTCTCTTATCATTGATGTTTCTATCTCTCCCTCTCCATTCCTCTCTCTGAAATCAATAAAAATACATTTTGTAAAAAAAATATAAGAAACTTGAAATTATAAAATCACAAAAGCATATTGTTAAATGGGTACAGAGCTTCTACTTAGAATGAAGTAATAGTCTTGGAAATGAATAGTGGTGATGGTTGCATAATATTGTGAATGTAGTTAATGGTCACTGGATTATAAACTTAGAAAGTGGTTAAAATTATAAATTTTATGAGTATTTTACCACAGTTCTAAAAATTGCCCCCCAAATTGTATTTTAAATTATAAAAGCAATATTAATAAAAGTTTGAAAATTACAGGGGAGAAAAATCATTTTAAATCACAATAGCCCAAGCCAGTGGTCGGCAAACTCATTAGTCAACAGAGCCAAATCTCAACAGTACGATTGAATTTTTTTTTTAATTTCTTTATTGATTAAGGTATCACATATTTGTCCTCATCCCCCCCATTCCCACCCCAAACCCCTCCTCACGCATGCCCCCACCCCCTGTTGTCCTTGACCACTGGTTAGGCTTATATGCATGCATACAAGTCCTTTGGTTGATCTCTCCCCCTTATCTCCACCCTCCGAAATTTCTTTTGAGAGTCAAATTTTTTAAACTTAAACTATATAGGTAGGTACATTGTTATTAACTTAATTAGGGTACTCCTAAGCTGGCCTTTGCTAAAAACGTCCTCAATCTGATTGAGGCATGTGGCTCGAGAGCCGAGGTTTGCTGACCACTGGCCTAAGCTATAAGTTGTTCTGGGTGCACAATCATTTTGTACACCTTTATGAGAACTAAATATATATTTGTTGTTGCCTTTTTTGACCATTCTTCCACAGATATGAAGGTATCTTTCCATATTTATTCATCTGTATTTCTTGCATAATATACTCTCAGAAGAGAGGATTTCAAACTTGAGTATATAAAAAACTGAAATTCAAATTTCTAGGAAAAAAATAATAATCAAAAGGATACTGGTTACCGCAGATTCAGCCTGATTCTAAATGGAGTTCGCCTACATTATCTGGTAATAACTTGAGAAAAGTAGAGCAAGTAAGCATTTGAACTTACCGACGAGATGTTTTCCAGTTCCATATGTTTGAGTAAGGGCATTCGTAGAAACTGGCCCTTGACAAGGAAATCAAACTCCACATGTTTGTGGAACTCTAAAGAAAAGACATAATAAAATCATCACTCAGAGGACCTGAAGTGGTATTCGCAGAGATGTCTATGAGGGACTCCAAAACAAACAGGTACCTATTCCAGTGTGGCCTCTGAGTTTCTCCAGAATGAAGTGTTTAAATCTTCTATTTCACGTGTGATTTTACTTTGTAAAAACCATGTTATTATAGAAAAATTCAAATATATGCAAAAATGGAGAATACATTTTATAATACATCTTCATGTACCTATCATAAAACTCCAATTATCAATTTATGGCCAATCTTGTTTCATCAATATTGTTGCACACATTGCTTATATTAATTTTATGGGCTAATATATTCACACAGCATATGTTTAATATTTGTATCTTTATAAATGGTTTGATATTCTTACATGTTTATAAATGTTTTACCCATTCTTATGAATCTTAGTTAAAAAAAATACGAGTATAAACACTGGCATTTATTACATTTTGTAGAAGTACAGCAAGCGGGCCCAAGCATCTAGATGCTTGCTCTCTGCCAACCCAGCTCAGCCCTCTTCAGCACAGTCACAACGTCTTGATTACCTTTACATCACAACTCTTATACTAAAATCTTTATTCCTAAATCTCAACCACCTTATCTCCTTAGTCCTAAAAATATTTTTTTTTACTGGAAACTTTTATTTTAAAGCATTTTTTAAAGTATTAGCAGGGAACCACATATGTTGTAATTTATAAATTTTACCACTATAAAATGTATGCAGTATTATAAAATAAAACCAAAATAAGGAAATAAAAATGTGATGGAATTTATTGGAGTTAGTGGTATTGTGCCGTCTCCTAACTTTTCAGAACGTACTACCTACCATTTTTAGCCTCCAGCAACTTATTAATGATGTTACTAAGGTCAGCAATTTCAGAAGCTGCAGGGATTGAGAAGGGAACATCGTCTATTGCATATCTACGAAACAGAAACGAAACATCAAGATTATGTCCACAGATTATTTTAACAAATGTGCATTTATTCGATCAACAAACATTCGCTGGGTATCTAATACATGTCAGACATTTTGCTACATGGGATTAACAAAATTAATTACCAGGTCAGCTCATAACGCTACCATAACACACCAGAAGGCAGGATATAATTAGGTTTCAAATGAATGCTATAGACCTGGGGACTCTTATTAAAAATGTTTATATATACACGTATGTATACACACATATAAATATATGTATATAAATCCAAAAATCTGTAACTGAATGACTTCACACTCTTATAAAAAAAAAATAGTCTTACCAACCCCCTCTTCAGAGCTGCTCTTTCTAGCCTGGTTTAGGAAAACAGAGTCTACCACCTACTTAAAAAAAAAAAATGAAGTTGTGTTTTCAAAAACTGAAACATCAGGAGCAGACAGGCTGCAACGACGCGGTTCGCTGTCCAGTGACACGGTGTGCCTCCTCCACAGTCACCATTTAAATGGTGTGGAGTCGCCGATGCTCGGCTCGGCAGGAGGAATCCTCGAGAGGTACCGCTGCCGCCTGAGCGGCAAACACGGTCCAGCGAGGAGTCCAGCAAAAACGGACAGGGGAGGGGGAGGGGGACGGGGGTGTGAAAGTGAATGCGGCAAAGACAGAGCCCCACCAGGTCGCCCCGAAGGATCCTTGAAAAGGATCCCTGGAAGGGGCGAGGCGAGGAGCTTCTTACTTACTTGGTGTTGTCGGTGAAGAAGCGTGCCTGGAGCTGGGCCATCGCGGGGCTGCACACCGAGCTTGCCCACAGAAACGCTCGGGGTAACAGTCAGACAACCCCCTCTTCAGAGCTCCGGTCCCTGAGGTTCACAGAAAGAGGCAGCTCACCCTTAGACCGCACCGGGCTGGGACCCCGCTCCCTTCCCTCCGGGCTCCGGCAAGCCAGACAGACCACGCGGCGGCCCTGCGCGGAGGCCCAGCCCGCACACATCAACTACCGATCCCCAGATCAGGCATCATCGATTAGGACAGCAGCGCGTCCCTTTAATCTCGGTGGACTTCTTTTCATCTACTTAGGCCTGTGATCGAGTAGGAAGACACAGAAAGGCCCAATTCCAATCTGCTTCTCTCTCGCCTTCTCTTTTATTATATAACCGGGTGTCTTTAGATCCGATATTTCAAACACGGGTCCTAGAGACTACAACCCCCAGAAAGCAGCGCTTCTCACGCTGTCACCGCTGGGAATTGTAGTCCTTTTTTATTTTGCCACCCTGCCCTCAGGATATCTTACTTGCATAATGAGATTACTTTTTTTTTTTTGGGGGGGGGGGGGGTCTGGAATGCTTTTTCTTTTTTCTTATTTTTATTAAACCACCCCGACTCCAGCCAGATATTTATTATATTTCCTCTTTATTCCCGCTTTAATTTACTAAAGCCGTTCTGCGTTTATTTGATCACGCACACTCACAAGCAGAGTCACTCTGCCGAGATTATTTGTGGGCGCTCGCCTCCGGCTTCACGTTTGAAATCCAGATGAGAAGAAGGAAATAAAAAAATAAATAAATAAAAGAACGCAATCGGAGTGGGAACCGACGACGGTGGCCGACAGTGGTCTCATCTCCTGCCCGCGCTGCGCGCTCCGGGAGGGGATGCGCCTGCGCATTGCGCTGGTCTCCATGGCGGGGCCTCGGAGCCAAGACGAGGTTGAGTAGACTCGTTTTGAATTTTCTCCCCTCTGCTCCGGCACTCTGTGGACTTCCCTCCTCGCCCTGTAGAGCTCCCGGCGGCGGCGGGACTGGGGGAGCTGGAGGTTTGGCGGAGCTGTCTGCGCGGACGGACCGGACGCTACTTCCCACCCCCCCCCCCTTCCTCCCGCCTCCTCCTCCCATCACCTCCTGACCCTCCCGGTCCCTAAGCAACCGCCGGCCGCCGCCCCCTGCCGCGGCCGGACCTCGGTGGCGACCGCCGGACCCCGCCTCGGGGCCTTACATGGCCAGGCCTTCCGCCCCCTGCCCGCGGGGAGGCTCGCGGGTCCCGGGGAGACCGCTGGGAAAGGGGGTTCGGCGTCCTAGGGGGGTCGCGCAGCCGAGGACGTGCCGCCGCCGCGGAGAAGGACCCGGCCCCTGGGCGGGAGCGCTCCGCGCGTGGTCCTTCGCGCAGCCCCTTGTCCCGGTGTTTAGGGTTCGGTTTTTTTTTCTTCTTCTTTTTATGAGCCCCTTTATATCTCATATTTAGAAGGGGAAAGGCGTATTCCACACCACCTCCTCCGCTTTTTTATTTTTGGGGTCTAAGTTACCCAAAAGGCTCGTGTCTTATCGTCAGTGACCGGGAATCATTCTAATGAAATGTAGTTGTTTTCGGAGGATGGATGGAGAGATAACTATACTGTTCAGATTTCAGTCACTTTTTAAGGCGTTCCCCAGGGAAGCTCCCAGCTTCAGGAAACAGCAGGCTAGCAGCAGGCCGAACTGGATTGCAAAATTGGGGGGCACCGCGGTGTGTGCACAGGTGAAGGCAGCTAAAGCGTTCCTTTTTTTAAACAAGTGACTTAAAGATGTACTTCAATTAGGTGGACATCCGATATTTCAGTCGCTCCTAGAGTATGCGAAGTGATCGTAAGCGAAAAGCCAGACTTTGATGGGAGAGCAGTGACGGCGAAGCGAGGACTGTGTTCCGTTTTTAGAACTCGGCCCGGGAGCCCCGCGCCGGGCTCCGATGCTGCCCCGGCGGAAGGAGGCTGACGGCTGTGGCTGTGCGGGGCGGTGCAAGCTGTGGCCGTGCTCACGTCTTGCATGCTAGTTCCTTACACACAACTGTCAGCCTCCCTTTGCTCACCCCGTGTGTCTTAACCTCTGTGCCACGCTTGGGTCGGCTGTAGGAACTAAATGCGCCCGGTAAACGTGAGCCGTGATTACCGTCATTATCATGTAGATGCCCCTTACACTCGCGTTGCCCACGTGAACAAGTAAGAATCGCCTGAGGGTAAGAGGACTAACAAAACCTCTGTGCTGAAGTCCTAGGAGAGGACGCGGCTGGCCAGTAAAGCCGCGGTCAGTTCATCGTGGTTCCTTGTAACGGTGAGAATTGCATTCACTAAAGGAGTTAGACCACCTGAGGCTTGGGACAGTTGCCTAAGTGAGGTCTCCCTGTTTGATTCATTAATTTGGTAGAAGTGGGCAGAAATTTGACAGTCTTAACCATCATTCTTTAACCATTAGTGATTTTTTTTTTTTTTTAGTTACAGCAGTTAAAATTACCTGAATGCAATGTCATTGAACCTCAAATAAATCTTCAAAAAAGTTCTTTTTCAGATAATTTTAAAATTATTGATAATATTGCTCAAAAAATATCTTTAAAAATGTGTAGATTAGTACATTTTAAAGTATCATTGATTTGAAATTTATCAAAATAAAAAAAAATACAGCCGAAACCGGTTTGGCTCAGTGGATAGAGCGTCGGCCTGCGGACTGGAAGGTCCCGGGTTCGATTCCGGTTAAGGGCATGTACCTTGGTTGCGGGCACATCCCCGGTAGGGGTTGTGCAAGAGGCAGCTGGTCGATGTTTCTCCCTCATCGACGTTTCTAGCTCTCTGTCCCTCTCCCTTCCTCCCTGTAAAAATCAATAAAATATATTTAAAAAAAATAATAATAAAATAAAAAATAAAAAAAAATACAGTACCTGGTAAGAGTCAATATAGGTTGCTCTTAATTCGAATTGAAAAATACCAGTAAGCCCAGATGGCATGGCTCATTGTTCAAAATTTTTTAAACATTTTGACCGTAGACCTATGAACCAGGAGGTCATGGTTCAATTCTGGTCAAGGGCACATGCCCCGGTTGTGGGCTCAATCCCCAGTAGGGGGAGTGAGGATTCCCTCTCATCATTGATGTTTCTATCTCTCCCTCTCCCTTCCTCTCTGAAATCAATTAAAAAATATTTTTAAAAAAAGGAAAAATAAGATACAGTAAGATACAGAACCTGAAGGCTTAATGAGATAAAACTTCAATTGTCAATGCAGAAATACGGAATTCACTAAAATACATTTTTCATTTGAGAACTTTAGTTAAGGAAAAACTAGTTAATAAGTGTTCCAAAATAAATAAACACCTAGTATGATGGCTTTGGTATGTTTTCAGCAGTGACATGTCTTATATTTGGTGTTGTCTCCATGCAATACCTAAAGTAGTGTTTTTTCTTTGAGTGTTTTCCTTAAGTTTACTTAGAATATTAACTGAAAGTTTTTGGTTCTTAATGATTTCCTATATGATTCATTTACTATGGTCCTCATGAAGACACATTGTTATTTGGAGAACAACAGCTGGGAATATGTGTGTGTGGTTTCTTTTTATTATAGGGTTTTTGTTTTGTTTTTTAAATATATATGATGACATGATGTGGTATGGCATAAAGACAATTAGGGCATTGGAGTCCAAATTGTTCTGGGTTTTTGTTTTTTTTCTCCTAGTTTTGAATCAGCTCTATTGCTCTCTGTGATCTTAAGGAAGTTACTTGAGAGCTTTGATTTTCTTACCTATAAATAGAGATAATAAAATCTACCTCAGAGTCATTGTGAGGACTACATGAAATAATTTGTAAAGTTCTCAAAGAGCAAAGGTAAAAATAGGTGTGTATATACAGGAAATAGATAGAAACCAAGATTACAAGGAAATTTATAGGAAGGACAAATCTTAGATAAAAGAGATACTGAATACTAGCCTTAAATTTGTTTTTTCACTGAAAAAAAGAAGTTAAAATAGGTTATGGTTTCTATGTAAATTTGCATACATTTAAAATTTTGATGTTGATTTAGCATGCTATAACTTTCAACCATCTTTAAAAAAATAAATTATTCTACAAAATATTTGTGAACTATAGTCTTGATTTAATTTTGACACCACTGATTCATATTAATTTTGTATAGATCATAAAAGGTACATTGTCATTTACCTACCCTAAAAGATGAAAGATATTTTCTAAAATACTTTTGAGCAATATTTTTTAAATGTAGTTAATAAGATCTGATACTGATATTTAATAGCTTTCAAGCTCCTTTAAATCTTGAGACTAATCAAGGTACAGAGATAGAATTAAAAGAAACTCTGAAGAGTAAACCTCAAGTGGCTTTATTCTTTTTTTTTTAAATAAATCTTTATTGTTCAAATTATTACAATTGTTTCTCCTTTTTTCCCCCATATCTCCCCATCACCCGGTTCCCCCCCCCCCCCCCCCCCCCGTTGTCCTTATCCATGGGTGTATGATTTTTGTCCAGTCTCTTCCCATACCCCCCACACAGACACCCCTTTCCCCCTGAGAATTATCAATCCACTCCCATTCTATGCCTCTGATTCCATTATGTTCACCAGTTTATTCTGTTCCTCAGATTTTGAATTCACTTGATTTTTAGAATCACTTGTTGATAGATATGTATTTGTTGTTCATAATTTTTATCTTTACTTTTTTCTTCTTTTTTCTCTTTTTAAAGAATACCTTTCAGCATTTCATATAATACTGGTTTGGCAGTGATGAACTCCTTTAGCTTTTTCTTATCTGTGAAGCTCTTTATCTGCCCTTCAATTCTGAATGGTAACTTTGCTGGATAGAGTAGTCTTGGTTGTAGGTTCTTGCTATTCATTACTTTGAATATTTCTTGCCACTCCCTTCTGGCCTGCATAGTTTCTGTTGAGAAATCAGCTGACAGTCGTATGGGTGCTCCCTTGTAGGTAACTAACTGTTTTTCTCTTGCTGCTTGTAAGATTCTCTCTTTGTCTTTTGCCCTTGGCATTTTAATTATGATGTGTCTTGGTGTGGTCCTCTTTGGATTCCTCTTGTTTGGGGTTCTGTGCGCTTCCTGAACCTGTAAGTCTATTTCTTTCACCAGGTGGAGGAAGTTTTCTGTCATTATTTCTTCAAATAGGTTTTCAGTATCTTGCTCTCTCTCTTCTGGCACCCCCAAAATTCGGATATTGGTACGCTTAAAGCCATCCTGGAGGCTCCTTATGCTATCCTCACACTTTTGGATTCTTCTTTCTTTCCGCCTCTCTGGGTGGGTGTTTTTTTCTTCCTCATATTCCAGATCTTTGGTTTGACTCTTCGGGTGCGGTGGTCTACTCTGTATATTCTTTATTTCAGACAGTGTATGCATAATTTCTGACTGGTCCTTTTCCATTTTTTTGATATTCTCATTTAGGTCCTTGAAGGTCTCTTCAAGTTTCTCAGCGGTTTTTAGAAGATTCTTGAGTAACCTTATAAATATGGTTCTGAACACTGTGTCGTCCATTAGTTTGCTTTCATCTATCTCTCCTACTTGTGACATACTTAGATGTCTCCACATTTTGGCTGCCTCCCTGTGTTGATGAGTGGCTTTGTGTGGTCGGTGACCTATAGGGGACGGTAGCTCAGCTTCCCCAATCACCCTAGGCGGTCGCTCTTGGTACTCCCCTTTGTGGGCTGAGTGGAAAGTCTTGGTGTAGTTAAAAGCCCTGATTGCTGTTGGTACACTGAGAGGAATTGACCTCCGGTCCAATTGGCTGTGAGGGCCTGCTGTGTCTATAACGGAAGAATTGCTGTGCTGGAGACACAGTAGGGCTTTGGTGCTCACTGAGTCTGCCTCTTGAATGTGGCCCTTATGAGAGTGGTTGAAATCTGGTGTCGTCCACACCGACAGAAAAGTCACTCTCACTCTCCGACCGATGGCCGAGAGTCCCGTAGACGTCTGGGTCCCCCGCGTGTCCCCAGAAACTGGAATTCAGAGTGGTTGGGATTGTTGGTATCACTGGCGGGAGTTGATCTCCAAGCCAGTTGGCTGTGAGGATCAGCAGTGTCTCCGCTGGGAGAGCTTCTGTGCTCAGCTTGGATGGGGCGGAGTCTCAGGGTGGCGCAGACAAGCTTTGGTTTCCCGTCTGCTCCGTCCTAAGAGGGGCGGTTTCTCCGTGCCCGAGTTAATGGCTGCGCGCCTCTGAGAGAAGGCAGCTTTCGAGCCTCTCCCGCTGCCTAACAGACCAGTTTCTCCCCAGCTGGGGCTGGATTTCAGTGCAGACCGGAGGTTTTGTTTTTCTCCCGAACGAGAAATCCAGTCACTGGGAGGGCTGTGCTCAGCTTGGATGGGGCGGAGTCTCAGAATGGCGCAGACAAACTGGTTTCCGTCCGCGCCACCCTAAGAGGGCAGGTTTCTCCGTGCCCTAATCAATGGCTGCGCGCCTCTGAGAGAAGGCAGCTTTCGAGCCTCGCCCGCTGCCAAACAGCCCAGTTTCTCCCCGACTGCAGCTGGATTTCAGTGCAGTTGGGAGGTTTTGTTTTTCTCCCAAACGAGAAAGCTAGCCACGCAGCGTCTGCTGCCCTCCCTCTCCGCGCGCTGCGAGCAAGCCTGCCGCGTATTCAGCCGCCCGCCCTTTCCGTGCTCACGGATCTCCGCACCTCCACAGCTCCTGAGGCTCAGCGTCCCCCTCTCTGTTTTTCCTCTAGTTGTAGGTTTTCCACTCTCCCAGCTTTCCGGTGGTTCTGGACGGTGTGCGCTCTGTTTTCCAGCTGTAGTTTCAAAATTGTTGTGGTAGGCAACAGTTAGATGTTTACCTTATGCCGCCATCTTGGTTTCTCCAGTGGCTTTATTCTTTAGCTGACCTCTTTGGGGATTTATTTCAGACCATTGGTTTTAATGGGTAAATTTACACAAAAGTCTATGGGGGGAAAAAAAACCCCGAATAATTTTATATAAAGACAGATTTTTAGAAACTGCATCTGAGAACTGCCACTAAATTTTTGAACAAATAGAAATACAGTTGAGTAAAATCAAAACAGCAGTAGCTCACGCATGGTCCACAGAGATATGAGTGACTGCAGCCTGGATAATCTCTTCCCCTCTGCCATGTATGAAACATGTATAAACAATAAAAAGCCCCTTTCCCTACAAATTAAAACAACTTCTAACTTAACACTTTCTTTCTAATCTTTGCTTTTGCAATAAGATTAAATCCACTTTTTTAATGTAATGTGAAACATTCTAGAAAGCAATTTACCAGCAAAATTTAATGCCTTAGTGTGTGTTCTGAAGTCGTCATTAACTGTATAGAGTATATATTTAATACTTTCTCTTTTCTGTTCTCTTATCCAAGCCCAATACTACTTGATTAAGAAATAAGCTTGTCAAATCAATTCCAGGATATTATTGGGAGTGGGGTAGGGGGAGGAGGGCTTTATTCTGAAGCTTCTATAGCTCAAAAGTTGCTATGATCTATTAGTAAATATTTTCATTGTGGACAAAAATGTGATTTGCTGTAGAGGTCTTTGTTTCAGTAGTTCCAGAATGTGGGAGTTGAGACAAAAACTTAGTCCAAATGTCTGATTTTACATAAAGAAACAAGTTAAATCACCTACCACAAGACAAGGGCGGGCAGCTCTAGGAAAGTCGTTAGTGAGTCTAACTGATGGCTCCACTATACTAGGCTTGTAATGGCTATTTTATAATAAACCTGTATAACAAAATCTAGTATTCTTTTATGTGTAGGAAAATAAAATATACATTGAATATGTTCTCATTACAGAAAAAAATGCTGCTATGAAGACATAATTCTATCTCTCATATAAATGAAGCTACTACTATCATGATTTTAGTGCCGCAGAAAGGATGAACTTCAGTGGACAAGAGGGCATTTTGGGGGGGAGTAGGATGCTTGAGGCCTGGAATTTAAATTTGAGCTACTTCCTGAAGGTAATTTTATTTTTAACTAATTGAAAGCAACAGCTGTCATAAAAGTTCACAATTGTCTATTACAAGTTAAGGGAGAAGTCACATTATACTTCCTCTATAGGTACTTTGTTATGTTTATGGTTACTTATTGGAAAAGAACATTTTATACCTAGCTATTTGATATTAATATCCTCATTCTTTTAAAAAACCTTTACTTTTACATGATAAAAGGCAATGCAAATTGCCTAGAAGGATTAGGGAAGGAAGGAGTAATACTTTACACCGAATTCAAGTTATTTTTCGAGAGTGTCTGTATTTGCCCCAGCCTGTTTTTCTCAGTGGTTAGAGCGCCGGCCTGGGCACTTAAGGGTTGTGGGTTCCATACTGGTCAAAGGCATGTGCCTGAGTTTCAGGTTCCAGCTCCACCCCTGACCGGGCATGTGCAGGAGGCAACCAATCAACTTGTCTCTCTCATATTGATGTTTCTCTGTCCCCCTCACTTCCACTACCTCTAAAAATCAATGGGAAAAATTTTTATCCTCAGGTGAGGATTAACAACAATAACAAAATCAATGGAAAAAAAGGTTATCTGTATCTTAAAAATGTACTTTTAATTTCCAGTTCAGCAGTGGGTTAGCTCAAGAGATAATGAAACCCAATTTTACATATAGAAACTAAGTAGTATTTTCCCAGTGTAATCAGAAAAAGTGATACTAACCCATAGTATAGGTGTATTGTAGTATATACTGAAAGGCAATTTTTGAGTTTTGAGGTCCCAGAAGACATTAGAAAAATAAGTTACCCTTCTTCCGTTGGCAAAATCCCAGTCGGGGCAAAGTTCGGAAGTAAGTGGTTTATGTTTGGCCATCTTCCTAGTTTTAACATCATCCCTACCCCTTTATTAGTGCACTTCCGGGGCATTCACCCTGTCCTACATCCTCACTGCAGCATCTAGCTCAGTCAGGCCTGCTGAGTCTTTTTATTTTTAATTAGTGCTCTGAGCCTCAGATGTACTTGCTGTCTCACCTTTTAACTTTTCACAGTAGCTGTTTTTAACTTAAAGGAAGAAAGCTATCTTTATGTAAATTCACACAAATTTGTTAATGACTGCTACTCTTTCCAAAGTTTTCTTTTTGAGAGAAAATGCTTATTAACTCCAATGAAAATTTCATTGATGAGCCCTGGCCGGGTAGCTCAGTTGGTTAGAGTGTCATCCCTGTATACCAAGGTTGCTAGTTCCATCCCAGGTCAGAGCACATACAAGAAGCAACCAATAAATGCTTAAATAAGTAGAACAACAAATCAATATTTCTCTCTCCCTTTCATTGATGAAATTTAAGTTAGGGTAAGATAAATTAAATAAAATGGAAAGAAATTTTAGGGCAGAAGGGATAATTTGTAATAAGATCAGGGCACCTTAGGAAGAGAAGAGTAAGTTTTTAGAATTCTTGCCCCTTAGCTATTTGTTTTTAACTCCTTTGAATCTATTTACAGGATGTTTTCTCAGTGGGCAATGCCTGCATAGTTAGAGCTCAAGTTTTCTGGTGAAGTGAGATCTTAGATTTCTTGCTGGAGAGCTTTTGGGTATTAGGAATGCCTCTAATTAAATTATAACCAAGGAAAAGTTGAGAACAGTGAACAGAGAACTTGGAGCATCTTTAATTTGTTAACCTACCAAGAAAGTATTTAAAGCTATGACTAATGAAGAAGGAGGGAGCTTTGTTACCTCAAAAGAGTTTCTATTATAAGAATGAAGAGTAGGCTTTGAGATCAGTACATATGGATTTGAGTCTTTGGCCACTTAATATATTTGTAATCTTGGTAAAGTTACTTAATTGCCTGAGTCTTATTTTTTTTATATGGAAATTGGAGAAAGTAACTGAATCACAGGGTTGTTGAATAGATCAAATAAGTAAGCCAATCTAAGAAAGTTATAAATTAAAATTTTTCTCTTATAGCTTGAGAGGTAACTACAATTTTTTGGAATATTGGTAATAAATTAGATTAGAATACAAGTAATTTAAAATCTTAAAGGAGAAGCAATTTAAAGATATTTCATAGTTACATATTAAAAATAAAAGTGATTTTATAGCCTGTTACAATTTATATTTGAGGTAGAATAGTTACAATATTTTGGAAATATGAAATAGCTAACCTTGTAGATTTTAAGAAATGGTTAATTTTACAAATGAATATTTACATACTATCACAGGAAAATACGTTTTTAATGTATTCAAATATATATACTACTAATTAAATCTAAAGTACAAGGTATAAATTTAAATTAGGATTTAGGGTGATGAAATTATGTATCCTGATTGTGGTGGTGATTACATGGACATGTGTATTAAAATCCATAGATTATATACACATAGAAAAGTTCAATTTAGTGCATATTAATTTAATAAAATAAAATTTTAATGATTTAAAAATGTATGCTGTCTTTTAAAAAATAAAATGGTGCGTTCTTAAAAAGATTCTATGACATTTACTTTATATTAGGAATTTTCAATGGTATTCTGTACCAGTTTCCTTTTAACCTTACTCCAGTTTTAAGACAAAACGTTTGTGTGTGTGTGTGTGAGTGTGTTTTTAGGTAGTACAGAACCCTATAATCACTACAATATAGTAGGTCAGAGTTTGTGAACCTAAGCAACGTGGGTATTTTCGTTGTGGCGGCTGTCCTGTGGTTTTAAGATTTTTAGCAGTATCCCATTAGATACCAGTAGCACTCCTCCACTCCTCCAACCCCCATACTGGCAGCCAAAAATGTTTCCAGACATTGCTGAATATCCTTGAGGGGTGGGGAATGGGTGAGGAGACAAAATCACCATAGTTGAAAATCACTGTACTAGGCCTTAGTAGCTCAAACTTTGGAATACATATTTTTTTATTTTCAAAGCTTGCCTGATTGTATGTTATGGTAAGAGTTCTGTATATATAATCTCCACCTATACCAACAGATCTTTTCTAAAATTATTTAATGCTACAATATGGTACATCCAACTCATAAAGTTAAAAGGCTTTACTTTTATTAAATCTTTGTAAAATGAGAATTTTAGAAGTATTTGAAGGGTATAACAGTATATGCCACATAACAGCCATCTTAATAAGCTAGTATGTGAGTGTAAAAATTGGAAGAAGGAACTGCATAGCACTATATTCTGCCTTGAATATATCCTGGTGCCTTTTGTTAATCATTTAACAAAAATGTTTATTAAATATTTATATAGAGTGGAAATGACTTAACCTAAATTGTATAGAGTAACAGAGTAGGGGAGGTGAGTGATTTGATTTGGACATAAATTATGTAAAAATGTTAAGGCTTTAGTTGATCAGATATTTGAACTCTTTCAGCTCTTAAATAATAGAAGAAAATGGAATTGAATATGATGTCAGCATGGAACAGTCTAATGATTCATTAATAGTCAACCATAATGATTCCGAAGATTCAAAAACAGATTCTCAGGTAATTTGAGGTAGGGATTCAACTGGGAACTTTTTCCCATTCTAAGGGAAAACAACATGCCATTTAACAACTTTTTATGCTGAAGGAATACTATTAACGTATTCAAGAATTTTAACATTTTATTATCCACAATTCTATCATATTTAGTTTTATATATTCATAAAATTTTATAGACAAGAAATCCTTATGTTGAATTATATTTCATTACTTGAGATTGAATATAATAAAAATCAATTTCACTTAAGAATTGCTTTCTGTCTTATCAGTCTGTGAATTGACAACTCTTGCAGTGTAAAGTGGATAATTAACTGAAAAAATGTCTTCATTTTTATTATAAACATTCTGTTTTCTTTTTAAATTGTTATGCTTTACAAACATCCCAGTGATTATTTATTTTATTATTTTTTTTGCAAAGCATTCAACCTGTATCGACTCCAGGGATCCTTCCTTTGGACAAAATAGTTCTGTCAGAGTTTTACCCATCACTACTCATGAAGCAGATAATTCACTCACATCACAGAATATACCAGGGCTCCTGACTCAGGCACAAACTCTTTCTGCAGAGCAATTTCACCTAGTGGACCAAAATGGGCAACCTATTCAGTATGAACTTCAGTCATTGGGGGATTCTAATGCACAAATGGTGAGTATATTTTATAAATAATGAGTTTTAGCCCTGGCCAGTGTTCTCAGTGGTTAAGAGCGTCAGCCCAAGCACCAAAGGGTTGCAGGTTCAGGTCCTGGTCAAAGGCACATACTTGTGGGGTGCTGTGGGAGGCAGCCAGTCTGTGTATCTCTTTTCTCTCTTCTCTCTCTCTCTCTCTCTCTCTCTCTCTCTCTCTCTCTCTCTCTCTCTCTCTCTCTCTCCCTCTCCCTCTCTCTCCGTCTCCCTCTCTCTCCCTCTCTCTCCCTCTCTCTCCCTCTCCCTCTCCCCTTCCCTCCCTCCCTTTCCCCTTTCCCCCCCCCCCCTTCTACTCTCTCTAGAGAAAATATGCTCTGGTGAGCATTAACGACATATATATGTAGTTTTACTACATGTGTTTGAAGATTTAAAAATATGCATTTCTTATTAAACATTCATGAGTCACATCGACTGGTTGCCTCCCACACATTGACATTCCTCTAAATTTGGGGCAATGGGTTCAGTTATTAACCTGAAAAAAAGTATAATGTATACTTTATGTTTTTAGATTTTTTGGAACTTTGTATAATGTATACTTTATGTTTTTAGATTTTTTGGAACTTTGATAGACCAAGACAGGATATATATAAATGCAGAGATATAAAAACAAATACTGTTTAATTATACATCTAAAAAGTTACTGTTTTCTAACTAATAAAATGACTTAAAATATAGACGATTACCACACAAATAGGCCAAACATGTATGGATAATACAATAAATATAAAAAAGTTAATACATTTAGTTTATTCAGAACCTTGTCATATTACTAAGTCATTAGATCTCACCCATGTGTAATGACTAAGACCATAGGTGGTTAAGATCATAGGACATAGGGTCAAATTGCCTGTTTTGAATTCTAGTTTTAACACTTATCAGTTGTGAGACTTTGGAAAAATTTTTATGTATCTCAATGTTTTCATCTATAAAATGAGGGAAATAATAGTATCGACCAAAGAGGTAGGCATGTCTTTAATGATTTGAGTAGTAACTCTTAAATTAGTATAGGCTTATGCATTTGATTTCTTTTTTAATGAATCCAAGATGATTGTTGCCAGCTCATCAGAAAATGGACAGATGCTTCGTGTAATTCCATCTACTCAGACAGGAATGACACAAGTGATTATACCTCAGGGGCAACTTGTGGATATGAATAGTCCTCAGGGTGAGTAATAATGGGAGACAGGGGATTTTAGAATGTTTTAAAGAAAAAAATGTACACTTAGAAAAATCACCTCATCAAAGTCAGTGCTAAAATTGATTTCTTTGGGTAAGGTTGTGAACTGAATAATTAGAAAAAGTTTCTTAGCCCAAATAAATTTTAAGTTCATTTTTCAACTCCTGTCTAGGTTAGCTGTCTATTTCATTTTGGAATTCTATGAAGCTGGTTGACTCTTGCTTCCTCCCAAGTGACCAGTGAGCATAAAATAAATTCTTAATTATGATAACAGTAATAATACCAACAATAATAACAAGAATATAGTGCTAATAGCTACTGGAGAAGATTTTACACGTGTATTTTTATCAGTATTGTTGTTAATCATGTCACTTATTACTTTTTTTTAATGATTCTTTTCATCCTCTTTGCTCTTTTCCTTCTTTCTTTGTTCCTTCAGTTTCAGAAAGGAGTCTCATATTCCCAGTTTCCTTTTATTTTGTTTTTTCGCCACATATTTAATGATATCACTATTCTCTTCCTTTTGCTTCCCTTGCCATTCCATCTATTTGAATCTCTTTACTAACATTATAGTTATACTCTTCTGTCGCTTGTTCAAAGTTATGATTTAGGGTAGATATTTTTACCTTAATGTTTATGATTCTTTGTCTTTGTTAACAGCTGTTAAAACAAAAACATAAGGAAAAAAAACATACTTTGCAGAAAACATAATAAACATGGTATAGAAACAAAAAATAGAGTCAGTTTTACATTTTCCTATTATGTATAATAGGAAATTATACAGACTTTAAATATGTATAACAATTATTTCTACCACTGTTATATCCTAGATGTTTAATATAAGTTCCAAAAACTTAATTACAGAATTTTAGTAGTCAGTATTATAATTGGAAAGTAAACAAGTTTATCAGAGAAATTCTCAATAAAGCATTGTAAGGTTTATTATCTTTAGCTTCAGAGCATATATTCCCTTTCCTGTTTCAAATATGAAAGTTCTCAGTTACATTCTCATGGTCTTATTCAACATACTGATGTTTTGTTCTTGTGATCGTGGTTAAGATGCCTCTGAAGAGAAACCCAGCAACAGAAACTTACCAACTGCAAGACTGGATGCTCTAGCAGACCACAACAGTAGTTACATTCTGAATCCACAAGCATCCCTCACATTGCCCCAAAAGACAGTGACCAGGTGAGTCAGTGCGAAAGGAGCTCATCTTTTGTTATCACCATGGAAATATATATTTTTAACTATTACATCTAAAGCTGACTGACTGTAGAAAAGATCAGAAATTCAGGAAATAGCCGAAACCGGTTTGGCTCAGTGGATAGAGCGTCGGCCTGCGGACTCAAAAGGTCCCAGGTTCGATTCCGGTCAAGGGCATGTACCTTAGTTGCGGGCACATCCCCAGTAGGGGGTGTGCAAGAGGCAGCTGATTGATGTTTCT
Source organism: Eptesicus fuscus (assembly GCF_027574615.1). NCBI lineage: Eukaryota > Metazoa > Chordata > Mammalia > Chiroptera > Vespertilionidae > Eptesicus > Eptesicus fuscus. Next base: position 83,709,178 of record NC_072483.1, on the reverse strand, counting down.
CTCTCATCGATGTTTCTAACTCTCTATCCCTCTCTCTTCCTCTCTGTAAAAAATCAATAAAATATATTAAAAAAAAAAAAAAAAAGAAATTCAGGAAATACAATAGACTATCATCAAACATATCTTTACTTTAATGGCTTCTTGGCAATAAGGAAGCTAGTCTAAAAGAATAAATGTCCGAAGTGCTGCTTTTCCTCAGTGACACTTGCCTATCATATTTGAAACAACCTGAAAACACCTGACACTAATAGAATTTTTAGAATAAAGAAATATTCATTCTGGTTCCTAAAATTTTTAATGGTCTCATCATATTTTTATGCATTTAATTCCTCTGTGGTAAAATGTTTAAAATGTGTTTTGTTAATATGTATTTCAGCTTTTACTTTTGCCTTAAAATAACACTTTATAATAATTTAGGAAAATATAAACATGACTTTTTAAAATATATATATATTTATTGATTTTAGAGAGGAAGGGAAAAGGGGAAAGAGATAGAAATATCAATGATGAGAATCATTGATCGGCTGCCTCCTGCATGTCCCACACTGGGGATTGAGCTTGCAATCTGGACATGTGCCCTGACTGGGAATCGAACTGTGACCTCCTGCTTCATAGGTAGACACTCAACCATTGAGCCATGCCGACCGGGCTGGACATGGTTTTTGTATTATTAGTATTTTTTAATCTATGAAAATATTTTTAAATTAACATAATACTTATGACCTTTAATCTTAGAACTTGACATAATATCATGCTATTCCTTTTTAAAAAATATATGTTTTTATTTATTTTGAAGAGAGAAGAAGGGAGAATTCGAGAGTTAGAAACATCAATAAGAAGGAAACACCCATGAGCTGCCTCCTACAACCTCTACTGGGGATTGAGCCCGCAGCCCTGACTTGTGCCCTGATGGGGAATTGAACCTCTTGGTGCATGGCTGTATACTCAACCACTGAGCTATACTGGCCAGCTATCATGCTATTCTTAACAAGTCACCTGAAGATGTTTTATTAGCTCATTTTTTAATAAATGAAAATAATTATATAATGAGAAGAATATGAAATACGCTTTTAGAGAGACAGATAAAATACTTGAATTTGGAACTGCAGGTACTTGGAAGAACAAACTTGGGCATTTGTGTTAGCAGGTACTAAAATAGTCATGATTAAAGAAAATTATAATTAATATACCCATCAGATCAATCTGTCATTATTCCAATTTCTTATTGATGACCTCATATTTTGTCTTTGACACTGCCTAAGAGAATAAAGCAGTTAAATGCCATGTATATGTGTAACTTGTAATGTATATTTAAATATATTTCTCCCCTGTCTCAGAGTGCTTGAAGAACCGTTTCTGGCTCCTCTCCAGCCACTTTCTTCTAACACACCTATATGGGCCTGCCGTCTTAGGAGTTGTGAGGTGAGTTAAAACAACCCTTACCTAGATTCACTTAATGAACTACAATTCATCCCAAAATGTCTACCTTTTTTTGTTTCTTAATCCTCAATGGATGGTATTTTTCCATTGATTTTTAGAGAGAGTGCAAGGGAGGGGGAGAGATAGAGAGAGAGAGAAAAACACCGATGTGAGAGAGACACAACGATTGGTTGCCTCCTGCATGCACCCTGATCGGGCCAGGGATTGAGTCTGCAAATGAAGTACGTGCCCTTGACCGGAATCAAACCAGTGACACTTCAGTCTGCGGACCGATGCTCTATACACTGAGCCAAACCAGCTAGAGCCCAAAATGTCTACGTTTGAAAACGACTAGCAGAGGCTGTATCTATAATATTTTTTCCATGTTTATTCTAAATCTGATCTGATCTATTCTTTTATCCCTTAGAGTTTGTATGATCTATTAAAGCAGATATCATATAAATCTTCTCACTTCACTATTATTTCTTCTCTTGTCTTTCATGAAACTTTGCCATCATTTTTGTCTACTTTTGATCTTTTGACCATTCCTTCTCATTCTTTGATTGTGCTTATTTATTTTCTTTTAAAAAAAATATATATTTTATTGATTTTTTTACAGAGAGGAAGGGAGAGGGATAGAGAGTTAGGAAACATCGATGAGAGAGAAACATCAGTCAGCTGCCTCCTGCACACCCCCCACCGGGGATGTGCCCGCAACCAAGGTACATGCCCTTGACCGGAATCGAACCTGGAACCCTTGAGTCCGCAGGTGGACACTCTATCCACTGAGCCAAACCGGTCAGGGCTGTGCTTGTTTATTTTCATCTTCTCAGTGGAAATTCTTCAAAGTTCACTGTTGACCTTATTTTATTTCTCTACATTTTATCCCTGGTAAAGCTTACCAACTTTGTTGACTTTCAGCTATCACTTTTATAAAAATCCCCAAATGTATATCACCAGTTTCTTCTTTTTTTATTTCATTTCATTGAATTTATTGAATGACATTAATAAAGTTATATATGTTTTAAGTATACAATTCTATAATACATTATATGTATATTGTATTGAGTGTATATACACAGAGAGACATATATATACTTGTCTAAGCATGTACATTCAAAGGGAGAAACCAGGTTAATTAGTAAATTCTGTGTCCATTAGATAAAAGTATTTATGCTAATTTCCACAAGCTAAGAAAAAGAAAAACCCATTACTTATTTTTCGCACTTAAGGTCAGACAGGAATTCCAGAGAAGGATCTTCATGAAAAGAATCTTGATAAAATAAACAAATTCTTTGACATTTTTATATAAGATACATCACAGTTTTCATAGGTTTTCAAACAGATTCATGGCATAATATCAAAATAACTGTCATTAAAGAAGCCCCACAGGGAACCAATACCTTGTGGCTAGTTTTATGCTGATTTGGTTGGATATGGGGGGAGAATTTTAAGTATCTGGAAGAATGGATACATGATATATTCTTCAACCTATTTTCCTTAAAGATTATTTGTCAATAACAAGATTTTGATAAAGCCATTGTGGCAGTGAGTTTGGCATTCTCTAACAAATACCTGGACAGTATCTATTTGATGAAGCTAGTTGAATTCAGACCAGGCCCACTGGTTGTAATAGACCATTGATCTGAAAGGAGAAATGACATTGTCTTTTGAGAGCTGATGAGTCTTTTATCTTGGACAATCACCTCATTAAATTTTTTGTACAATGAAACGTATTTGCTAATAATTTTGTTATTTAATTTTACTACATGCAGAAAATTGGAGATTCATACCGGGGCTACTGTGTAAGTGAGACTGAATTAGAAAGTGTTTTAACATTTCACAAGCAGCAAACACAGAGTGTTTGGGGGACTCGCCAATCTCCAAGCCCAGCCAAGCCAGCTACACGTTTGATGTGGAAATCCCAGTATGTCCCATATGATGGAATTCCATTTGTCAATACAGGTACTTTTTAAAAGACATTTTTTAAAAAGTTCAGCAGTAGCCATGATCCATTTTGAAACCATGGTTTTCATTTTGGTAGATGATAACTAAATGTTAATTGATAAAAATGTATATTAAACTAAAAAGAAAATATAATAAATGTAACCAATATTTTGTAAAATTACATTTTAATATATTCAATAAATCATGCTTCCTTTTGATATTATGCTGGAAATAAAAAATAATATTGAAATTCCAGGTACAACTCTTTAATAGAAATTAAACAGTAAGCAATTTCATTATTTTAAATATGTATATCTCTTGTGTTTTATTTTTGTTTTTCTATCCAATCTCCAGATATTCTCTCCTTTTTTGATTTGTCTTGTGGTACAAATTTATGTCCATTTTATATAACTTATAACTCTTGAGTTACTATATAGAATTGTGTATAATCAAGAGTTATATAGAATTTTAATATCAGGGTTCTCAAGCATCAGATGCATTATATACAGTATTCTCAAACACTAGTATTGACTAGAGCAGTAGAGTTTCAGAAAATTCCTGGAGATTTACCCTAAGACCAGTCAGACCCCAAAGAACCTAAAAATAAGTGATTTATTCCAGAACTATGTGGGTACTGATGCAGCCTCATCCTGGACCTCTGAGGGTAAAAAGAAATACTTAGAGGAAGATAAGATAAATGTAGCTTGTGCCCAGGTTTATCAGTATTCTACAAAAGAAATGCAACATTTTTCACTACCCTAGTTCTAATCCCTTTTTAACTCTTCACAAGTATCCACTATATGAATTTGGTGTGTATCTTTCCAGTCTGTTTTTATAATTTACCATACATGTTTGTATTTATAATAATATATTTTGTTGTTTTGAATATTTAAAATTACATATAAATAGTAAACTGTAGACATTATTATGTACATTTTTTGCTCATCCTTATTTTTGAAATCTATCCATATTGATACTTATAGATCCCAGTTAATTCAATTTAATTATTATAACAGTCTAGCATATGACCAAAACACAATTACTTTTCTATAAATAATCATTCAGGTCTCTGGCTTTTCAGTATTCCAAATGCTATAGTCAGACCTCCACAATATACATTTTCTGTTGAAAAGATGTAATTATGTGTTAAAGTGGAATTACTGAGTTGTGAATTATGCCCATTTCATCTTTACAAGATTCTCTTAAGTTGTTCACTAAAGTGGTTGTACAAGTTCAAAAATTCCTTCTCTCAATTGTTTTTGGCCACATGTGTTTTAGAAGTTTGAATTTTGGACTATAATAATGTAATATTACAAAATACTTCTAGCATGTATCCTATAGACAATCTATATATATAAAAGCCAAGCGACTGGAATGACCGAAACAACTGGTCATTATGACATGCACTGCAGCGGCCAACCAGCCCAATCGGGTCTCCAGTTGGCCCCCACAACCACCTGCAGCTCTTCCCCCCACAGGCCCTGCCCCCAATCAGCCCCACCCATGCCGGGCCTCTAGTCTACATATATCTACATATATAAAAGGCTAATATGCTAAGTGTCCCTCCTCCCGTCTGACTGGTCGCTATGATGCTCACTGACCACCAGGGGGCAGACACTCAATGCAGGAGCTGCTGTGATGTGCACTGGCCATTTACAAAGAAATGGCAGCGTGTACCTAGTGCTGACAAAGCAACACTCAGCTTCCCCCAAGTGGGACTCAGTCCCTGCCATCACCCGGGAGTGACAGCCCACCAAGTTGCAGCCCATGCTGCTGTGGCACAAAATGCGGCCCACATCCCAGCCCAGCCCAGAAATGGTGGCTCTGGGCACATAGCAACACCCGGCTTCCTCTCCCTAGTGACCACTAGCCTCCTTGGAGTTTCTTCAGTCCAGGAACACGACTTACTTCATAGCCAGGTGAAACATTTTACACTTTAACCAAATGTCTGTGAAGCATTTTTCCGTGCCTCATCTCATTTGATCCTCACAGAAGTCCTGGAGTAGGTAGATAGGAGACTCGGTGGAACCCTATTTTCTTTTCATTAGCCAGAAAATGGAGATTTAGAAAGTTTAGAAACTTGACCTGACTAAAAAGAAGTAAGAGCCCTAACCGGTTTGGCTCAGAGCGTCAGCCTGCAGACTGAAGTGTCCCAGGTTCGATTCTGATCAAGGGCATGTACGTTGGTTGTGGACACATCCCCAGTAGGGGGTGTGCAGGAGGCAGCTGTTCAATGTTTCTAACTCTCTATTCCTCTCCCTTCCTCTCTGTAAAAAATCAATAAAATATGTTAAAAAAGAAAAGAAGTAAAAAATGGTGGACCTTGAAAATGACTTCAGGTTTTCTCACTGTGCAGAATATAGTCAAACACTGCTGCAGTTAAATATTTTACCCTTTGTTCTCCCTGTGTGATCTACAACAATAATCTGCTTTGTGTTGATATTTACTGCTGCATTGCTGACAATTACTTGAAAGAGAAGTTAGGGTGCTTCACTGGGCTGGAAAAAGTTTAGCTAAATCAGAAAGCAGGTCTAATTAAGCAAGTTTATTCTATATCTATAAAAGGCTAAGTTGACTTGCGCATGAACGATACATATAAAGCTCTTGGTGGTGCCATTCGCATGCACGTGTTTCTATCTGTCATTGTCGATTGTGAATTTGGTTGACACTTCTATTATAGGGAAATGGCAAATAGCGATATTAAAATATTTCTTCTAATTAATTTCCTTTTAATATGCATGAATTCGTGCACCAGGCCACTAGTAACACATAATCAAACAGTAATATTTTATGGATAGTCACACTAAGGAAGAAATCAAGACAACAAATCACTTCATAAAGTTCAGGTCAGATTTTGCAAGTAAATGGGTTCCAAAAAATTTTATTTTTTGAGCTTTTTAGATTCAGAAATATACACAAAGAATTGATGACCTGTACCAGTTTTTACTTCTTTCAGCAATGTAGGAAAATTTCCCTTTCCCACATTCACTCTACGATTTAGCATTGTTATTCTTTAAAAAAATATTTATATTATGAAAATTTTCATGTCTATCAAAGTAGAGTTAATAATATATGAAATCTCATGATTCCATGTATCCATCATCCAGTTTCAACAACTATCAGCATGTGATCAATATTGTCTTATCTATATCCCAACCCACTTCCTCATTCCCCACCCCCAAGATGATTTTACAGCAAATTCATATGTCACTTCATATACAATTGCTAAAGTATATAGTATATACTAAAGTATATGTCTCTAAAAGATAAGGACTCTCTCTCTCTATGTATTTATTTATATATATATACATATACATACACACACACACACACACACACACACACACACACACTAGAGGCCCAGTGCATGAAATTCATGCACTTGGTGGGGGTCCCTCAACCCAGCTTGCGCCCTCTCGCAGTCCAGGAGCCCTTGGGGGATGTCCGACTGACGGCTTAGGCCCACTCCCTGGACATCCTTAGCGCTACCACAGAGGCGGGAGAGGCTCCCACCACCACCGCTGCACTCACCAGCCATGAGCCCGGCTTCTGGCTGAGTGGCACTTCCCCTGTGGTAGCACACTGACCACCAGAGGGCAACTCTTGCATTGAGCGTCTGCCTCCCAGTGGTCAGTGCACATCATAGCAACCGGTCATTCCGCCATTTGGTCAATTTGCATATTAATCCTTTATTATATAGGATGTATATGTACATGTATATATATACGTCCTATATAATAAAGAGCTAATATGCTAATTAGACCAGATGGCCGAACAGCAGAACGACCATCTGGACGTCCTTCTGGACGAAGCCAGGGCTGCGAGGGCCGAGGTAGCCAGGGCTGCGAGGCCAGAGGCAGCTGGGGTGTGAGGGCCTACTCTTGCACGAATTTTGTGCATTGGGCCTCTAGTGTGTGTGTGTGTGTGTGTGTGTGTGTGTGTGTGTGTGTGTATGTATGTATGTGTGTGCATATATATATATATATGTATGTATGGAGAATCCCATTATCACACTTTAAAATAATTACCAGCAATTTCTTAATGTCATAAAATGTCCAATGTTCCCATTCTTCCATTTATCTCATAATTCTTTTTTTCCATAGGTTTGTTCAAATTCACATCCTAACAGAGGTCAAAGATTATACTTGGTTAATATATCTCTTAAATTTATTTTTATCTAAAAATTTCTGTCCTGTTTCCCCTCAGATAATTTTCTCTGTAGAGTTTGCCATATTCTGGATTTTGCTAGTTCTATCTCTGTGGTGTAATTTAACATGACCTTTTATCTCCTCTACTTTCTATAAACTGTTAAGAGTTAGAGACTTAATTAAGTGGAGATTTAATTTTCATAAAAGCATTTTTTTGCAAGAATACTTCATAATTTCTGCCTCCTTATTGCTGCCTATGTGTCACACCTTTTAGTGATGTTAAGATTGGTCAGTGGAGTCAGTTTTTTAGATTATTGTCAATTTTTCAAAATTTTTGCCATTTGAGGAATGTGAGATAGTATTTTACTATTGTTTCAATTTGTATATCCTTCTTTACTACAACATCTTTTTGTTTGTTAATTTAATATCCTTTTTCTTTCTGAATTGCCTGTTCATAGCCTTTGCCCATTTTTCTGTTTGGTTGTTTCTTTATTTAAAAAAATTATTTATGGTTCTTCATATTCTGCATTTTAATATTTTGTTATGTGTCTTATAAAATACTGTTTTTCAAACTGTTGTTTTTACCTTACCTTTATTCATGGTGCCTTTTAAATATAGGTCTTACATTTTAATGTCAGCTTTATCAACATTTTAATTTATGATTTGAATTTTTGTTTTTATATTTTAGAAGTTTGCTGTACCCTAGAATAGGATATTCAACTTAAAATCTTAACTGTATAGTTTTTACATTTACTTATTTGTATTATCTATTACTACGTAACAAATTACCCCAAACTTGAGGCTGAACACAACAAGCATTTTTTACCTCACAGTTTCTGTGGGTCAGCCGTCCAAGAATGGCTTAGAAAGGTGGTTCTGCCTTAGGTTCCCTCACAAGACTGCGGTGAAGGTGTGGGCTGGAGCTTTGGTCATCTCGTGGCTTGCCTGGGGGGATCTGCTTCCAAGCTCACGCATGCAGCTGGTAGCAGACCTTGTTCCTTGCCACAAGGGCCTCTACACAGAGCTGCTTCACTACATGATGCTGGTTTTCCCCAGAGAGCAATCCAAGCAAGAGAGTATTCAAGACGGAAGTCACAGACTTTTTAAATAACCTAATATAAGAAATAACGTCCTGTCAATTCAGCTACGTTCATTAGAAGTTAGTAAGTCTAGCTCATGCTCAAGGGGAGGGAATCACACAAGGACATGAGTACTAGGAGGCAGGGGTCATTGGGGGCCATCTTAGTGACTGGTTATCACATTATTCTAACAGCCCAAATGGAAAAAAATAAGTAATTATTAAAGGAAATATAATTTTAAATGACATTATTCACAAATATAGCATGTGTTAATTTCTATTTATAAAATGGTAAATTTTATTATTAAAATCATATGTATGTAAATACCAGTTGACATTCAGTAAATGTAGTATTTACTCATTTACTTAACATAATGTGGTACGTTTGCTAAATGTTACAATCAACTTTTAAATTTACTTGTTTGTACATTGTATTTTAATAAGTTCAGTTGCTGTCTTCTTTTCTTAAAGTTGTGTAATGAAAATATAGATTTTGATATAGCCACCACCAAGTTATTTTTAATCTAGAATCCAGAATGGATAGATACTTGATATAATATCAGTAGTTGGTTTTGGCCCACAGGGAGTAGAGCCGTGGTAATGGAGTGTCAGTATGGGCCAAGGAGAAGAGGTTTCCAGTTAAAAAAGATCAGTGAGCAGGAAAGCAGGCCTTGTCACCTCTACAAAGCCACTTGTCCAGCCCGGTAAGCTTTCCTTTTTTTTTTTTTATTTCTTTCTTATTAAGTACTTATTTTTGAATAGCTAATATTCACTTTTTAAAGTTTTAGCAGCCCAAAAAAATATACAGTGAAATCTGACTTTCTTCTTACCCCTGCTCCCTTGTCCCTCTTTAAAGCAGCAACTCTTACCAGTTTCTTGAATAACCTTCCAAAGTTATTCAGTGTATATGAATATATATGTGTGTGTGTGTGTGTGTATGTATGTGTGTGTGTGTGTGTATATATGTGTGTGTGTATATATATATATACATATATATATATATATATATATATATATATGTTCTCCTTTACTCTCATAAATGTTAAAAATCTCAGTAAAGCTTACTAATATTTTCTTTTTTTAAAGTTAGGTAGGAGTGTACCTTCTTTCCTTCTATAAATTCACATTGATTTATTTTCATTCTGAATGCTTATTGTGATTGTTCACTGTACAGCTATTATGCTTCAGACTAGTTTGAATGTAATGACATATACTACTATATACTTTGCTTTTCTTCATTCCAAATATATCTCAAAGCTGCCATATCTGTATATAAAAGCACATTTTACTTTTAAAATTGAGATATAATTGACATATAACATATTAGTTTCATGGCTCCTTGTTTTTAATAGCCATATAATAGTTTATTTATAGATGAACTAGAGGCCCGGTGCATGAAATTTGTGCATGGGGGTGGGGAGGGGTGTCCCTCAACCCAGCCTGCACCCTCTCCAATCTGGGATCCCTCTCACAGTCCAGGACTGCTGGCTCCCAACTGCTCGCCTGCCTGCCTGATTGCCCCTAACTGCTTCTGCCTGCCAGCTTGATCACCCCCTAACCATTCCCCTGCCAGCCTGATCGACGCCTAACTGCTTCCCTGCTGGCCCGATTGCCCCTAACTGCCCTCCCCTGTAGGCCTGTTTGCCCCCAACTGCCCTCCCCTGCAGGCCTGGTCACCCCTAACTGCCCTCCCCTGCTGGCATGGTCACCCCCAACTGCCCTCCCCTGCAGGCCTGGTCCCCCCCAACTGCCCTCCCTGCTGGCCTGGTCCCTTCCAACTTCCCTCCCCTGCAGGCCTGGTCCCCCCGCAACTGCCCTCCCTGCAGGCCTGGTCGCCCCCAGTTTCCCTCCCCTGCAGTCCTGGTCCCCCCCAACTGCCCTCCCCTGCAGGCCTGGTTTCTCCCAACTGCCCTCCCTTGCAGGCCTGGTCTCCCCCAACTGCCCTCCCTTGCCGGCCCGGTCGCCCCTAACTGCCCTCCCCTGCAGGCCTGTTCCCCCCCAACTGCCTTCCCCTGCTAGCCCGCTCACCCCTAACTGCCCTCCCCTGCTGGCCTTATCGCCCACAACTACCCTCCCCTGACGGCCATCTTGTGGCAGCCATATTTGACCACATGGGGGTGGCCATCTTGTGCAAGGGTGTGAGGGTCAATTTGCATATTACCTCTTTATTATAAAGGATTTTTCTATAAGTACCTTCTGAGTATCTACTCTGTGCCCAGCAACTACATTTGGATGCCATGGGAAGTAGGGAGACTAAAACAGGTATAAGATTTTCCTTAATCATGGAGAACTTAAAATGTTGTTGGAGTAGATCAGCAAACAAAACTTTTAGAGAACATAATAGTATATAGTATGGATTAGCTAACTATCTTCAGAGAGAGAATATAACCATGCAAACACATTAATAGGATAAAAAGTATGGAAAGCCTGGATGCTGAGGTTTAGATTGAATTTGGATAAGTAGGGAATTAAAGGAAATAAATTGTAGGCTAGGAGGACTATATAAATAAAGATAGGCATGATTGTATATTTGGTATTAGAGGAAGAAGGATGATTTCTTCATAGAGATGATGTAACTTTCATAGGAAAAGCAATTTTATATTTGAGGTAATTGAAAGTAAGATTAGGTAAAAAGTGCCTTAGCTGGCTTGGCTCACTGGATAGAGCAGGCGTCCTCAAACTACGGCCCGAGGGCCACATGCGGGTGTTTTTGCCTTTTTGTTTTTTTTACTTCAAAATAAGATATGTGCAGTGTGCATAAGGAATTTGTTCATAGTTTTTTTAAACTATAGTCCGGCCCTCCAACGGTCTGAGGGACAGTGAACTGGCCCCCTGTTTAAAAAGTTTGAGGACCCCTGGGATAGAGTGTCAGCCTGCAGACTGAAGGGTCCCGGATTCAATTCCGGTCAAGGGCACATGCCTGGGTTGTGGACTTGATCCCCAGTAGGGGGTGTGCAGGATGCAGCTGGTCAATGATTCTCTCTCATCATTAATGTATGTTTCTCTCTCTCTCTCTCTCTCTCTCTCTCTCTCTCTCTCTCCCTCTCCCCCCCCCCCCCTTCCTCTCTGAAATCAATAAAAATATAGAGAAAAAAAGACTAGGTAAAAAGCTAGAATTATATGGAACGCCTTGAATGCAGCTAAGAAATTTTACTTCATTAAAGAGCAGATAGATTTTTTATTAGAGAGATGCAAATGTGAAGAATTATTGTGGCATTGATGTATCAAGTGGATTTAAGTAATGAAAGACTGGATGTCCAGAGGCCAGAAGGAGGCTAGTAAAGTAACCCTGGTCTGAGGTTTTTATGGCTTCCAGGAGAATGGAAAGTGGCAAATCCAGAAAAAAAAAAAAAAAAGCTAATATCCAGAAATATTTAGATATTTTTACTGAAATTATGATTATTGTTAATTTGCTAAGTATTTTTTTTTAATTTATTGATTTTATTACAGAGAGGAAGAGAGAGGGATAGAGAGTTAGAAACATCGATGATAGAGAAACATCGATCAGCTGCCTCCTGCACACCCCCCACTGGGGATGTGCCCGCAACCAAGGTACCTGCCCCTGACCGGAATCGAACCTGGGACCTTTCAGTCCGCAGGCCGACGCTCTATCCACTGAGCCAAACCGGTTTCGGCTAATTTGCTAAGTATTATGAAGCACTGAGAATATAGCATGTCTTTCACATAATCCTCTGAACACTTTCTAGAATAATTGAATTTTTTCTAAATTTTAATGCTTCAAATAAACTTCTGGTTGATAAATTAGGTTTTCTTGAGATTTCAATATAATAAAAAATTCTTTTTTTTTCTTATAAAAAGAATTTACATTAAAAAGGTACAAAAGTTTCCTGAATATAGAGTTTCTACAGACCCCAAAATTGATAAGAAAATAATACGAATGGAGCAAGAGAAAGCCTTTAACATGCTAAAGAAGAACTTGGTAGATGCTGGTGGTGTTTTTAGGTATGACATTTATATGATGTTATTTTATTTTATAAATTAGCAAGAATTCCTTCTGTAAGAGAAATAATAATTATGGTTTCCAGTTATTTTATTAAGAAACGGTTTTTATAAGGTGGATGTCTCACTAATAGTTCCCTACGTATTAAAATGATTTGCCACTGTATAAGCCAGGGATGGGGAACCTTTTGTCTGCTAAGGGTCATTTGGATATTTATAACATCATTTGCAGGCCATACAAAATTATCAACTTAAGAATTAGCCTGCTAGGGAATTTATATGCATATATGCATAGCCCATGGTTACAGACCATAGAGTGGTGAAAGCTTGGGCGGGGGCGGGGTGGGGTGGAGGGGATCAATGGGGAAGAAACACAAACAAAGGGGACATATGTAATACTTTCAACAATAAAGATACATTTTTAAAAAGGAAAAAAATCAGCCAGATATCATGGCTAAATTTGACCAAACAATTCTGTATACCATATGGAAGTTTTTTTCCAAAATGACAAATACATTTTTAGCAACACATTTCACTATATATTTAGTACTTTGTTTCAGATACTTACTAGGAGCCAAACTTGTAGTTACTTGAATATTTTTTTAACCCATCTTTGATTACTTGTGGCAGCCAGAAATGAATCCTAAGCCCTAAGATTCTGTTTTATATCTTTTATACTAAGGTTTCAAAATTTTTAATTTAATTTAAATTTTTATTAAATTTATTGTGTGACATTGGTTAATACAATTATATAGATTTCAAGTGTAGTTTTCTGTGATACATGATATGTATATTACACTATGTGCTCACCACCCAAAGTAAAATCATCTTCTGCCCTCATATTTGGTTCCCTAAGGTCTTAAATAAGAAGAAATATTAGCTTTCTTTTATGTGTCAGATGAAGAATTTGCAATTGTATAACGGGGTCAAGGGTATGGGTCATAGTTTTTGTATGATCTTTAAAAAAACTTTCAGATGTATGAAAAATAAGTAGACTCAATAATTAGATCCTTCAGTTTGGAGAACATTGCATATAACTTTTAATTAAGTAGGCTCCATTTTATGCAATATCAGTCATTGCAAACATTTTGTACAAATATATCAATTAAAACAGTATCCTACCAGATCGTTTCATTTTCTTAGCATTTGTTTTGTGCACTGCGCTATTGTACGAGCGACCTTTTAGTCTTATTCATTGGGTAACAGGAGCTGGAATGCTGTACAGGCAGTTTGTTGAGCTCCTGTCAGAGATAATTCTCCCACATAGCTCAGTCTTGTATCCACTTTTTGGTTGGAAGGATAATAGGTGCAACACAGAGGTTGTAATCTGAGGACAAAATGGTAGACGAGTGGGAAAGTACACAATTCAAAAGATGATGTTATAAAAAGTCTCATTATTTTGAGGTGAAATTTACTTAATAGGAGATTTAAAATACCATTTTCATATAAACTTAAATCTTGTACCTTCCTTAACTTTAGGGCCATAGTAAAAAGTCCTTTAAAAAAAAAAGATTTTTATGTAATTGGGTTTAAAATCTTAGAAAAGTTAAGCAGAGGGCAATGTAAATTTGTATTTAATATGATATAGTAATATATAATTTTTTCATAAAGGATTTTTCCTTCTCTTGATAAGTATTAACATGTAATCACGATTCTTGCCTTTGTCTAGTAATATAATTTTAAATATTTCCTCTTGTCAGGTGGTATGTACAGTTACCTACACAGCAAGCTCATCAGTATCACGAATTGGAGACTCCTTCCCTCCCTTTGTCACCTTCCCCTTTTCCTGTGTCCTCTCTGGAAGAAGAGGAAACTGCAGTTAGGGATGAGAATTGTACATTACCCTCACGTCTGCATCCTCAAGTAGCACATAAGATTCAAGAATTAGTATCACAAGGAATAGAACAAGTGTATGCAGTAAGAAAACATCTAAGGTATAGTAGAAACAAATTGCTCTATGTTTTTCATTTTTGTTTGTTGCTTTAAGTAATACACTTAATATTATAGAAATTTTCAGTAAATAAGCCATTAGAGTGCTTTCCACAGTGGCTTCACCAATCTTCATTCCCACCAACAGTGCACGAGGGTTCCCTTTTCTCAGCCTACTAACCAACACTTGTTATTTGTTAATTTAGTGATGTTAGCCATTCTTATAGGTGTAAGGTGATATCTTATTGTGGTTTTAATTTGCATTTCTCTGATAATCAATTAGTGACATTGAGCATCTTTTCATTTGTCTGTTGGCCATCAGTATGTCCTCTTTGGAGAAGTATCTATTCAGGTCATTTGTCCATTTTTTCGGATTATTTGTGGGGTTTTTTTGATGCTGAGTTTTATAAGTTCTTTATAAATTTTGTCGTTAACCACTAATCAGATGTATTGGCGAATATGTTCTCCCATTCAGTGAGTTGTCTTTTCATTCTATTGATGGTTACTTTTACTGTGCAAAAACATTTTAGTTTGATTTAATCTCATTTGTTTGTTTTTTATTTTTATTTTTCCTTGCCTGAGGGGATAGATCAGAAAAAATAGTGCTATGAGAAAAATCCTAGATTTTACTGCCTATGTTTTCTTGTATGATTTTTATGGTTTTGAGAGTAACATTTAAGTATAGAACCAAAGATTTTAAAACCTGTAGGTCAAGGTACTTATTTTAAGCTATTTGAAATATAAAATATTTTATTACAACAGAAGAATATGGGTAGTTCTTTGTCTAATGAAATTTTATATGTAGCACTCTGGTCTAATTTTATTGATACTCAGGATATAATAATTAACTATTATTGTCATGTGGCACTTACCATGTGTGTGCCAGGTATTTTGCTATGTACATTACCTGCATGAACTCATTTATTCTTACTACTCTAAAATTGGTATATTTATCCTCGTTCTGCAGATGAGAAAATGGAGACTTAGAATGGTTAAATAACTAGCTTAAGCGATAGAGGCAGAACTGCAACTTAGGTCTGAATCTACAGCCTGTACTCTTTGCCATGATTTCTCTGTTTGTACTGGTTGTTGTTAGTCTGATCTGAATAACCTAATGAATATTATCTAGGATTATTCCTTAATTAATACATTACTTTATTATTTAGCAGATTTCTTAGGCATTTTATATTTATTTTCACTGAGGTATTGTTAAGACTATAACCAGAACCTGGTAAAGCCATCCACTATTTTTTTTTTTAATTTAATAAATCTTTATTGTTCAGAATATTACAGTTGTTCCTCTTTTTCCCCCATAGCTCCCCTCCACCCGGTTCCCACCCCCCCTGCTTTTACTCCCCCCCCCCCACTGTCCTCATCCATAGGTGTACGATTTTTGTCCAGTCTCTTCCTGCACCCCCACACCCCATTCCCCCCCAAGAATTGTCAGTCCACTCCCTTTCTATGCCCCTGATTCTATTATATTCACCAGTTTATTCTGTTCATCAGATTTTTTTATTCACTTGATTTTTAGATTCACTTGTTGATAGATATGTATTTATTGTTCATAATTTTTATCTTCACCTTTTTCTTCTTCCTCTTCTTAAAGAATACCCTTCAGCATTTCATATAATAGTGGTCTGGTGGTGATGAACTCCTTTAGCTTTTTCTTATCTGTGAAGCTCTTTATCTGACCTTCAATTCTTTTTTTTTTTTTTTTTAAATATATTTTATTGATTTTTTACAGAGAGGAAGGGAGAGGGATAGAGAGCTAGAAACATCGATGAGAGAGAAACATTGACCAGCTGCCTCCTGCACACCCCCTACTGGGGATGTGCCCGCAACCAAGGTACATGCCCTTGACCAGGAATCGAACCTGGGACCTTTCAGTCCGCAGACCGACGCTCTATCCACTGAGCCAAGCCGGTTTTGGCCTGACCTTCAATTCTGAATGATAGCTTTGCTAGGTAGAGTAATCTTGGTTGTAGGTTCTTGCTATTCATCACTTTGAATATTTCTTGCCACTCCCTTCTGGCCTGCATAATTTCTGTTGAGAAATCAGCTGACAATTGTATGGGTGCTCCCTTGTAGGTAACTAACTGTTTTTCTCTTGCTGCCTGTAAGATTCTCTCTTTGTCTTTTGCCCTTGGAATTTTACTTATGATGTGTCTTAGTGTGGTCCTCTTTGGATTCCTCTTGTTTGGGGTTCTGTGCACTTCCTAGACTTGTAAGTCTATTTCTTTCACCAGGTGGGGGAAGTTTTCTGTCATTATTTCTTCAAATAGGTTTTCAGTATCTTGCTCTCTCTCTTCTTCTGGCATCCCCATAATTCAGATGTTGGTACGCTTGAGGTTGTCCCAGAGGCTTCTTACACTATCTTCATATTTTTGGATTCTTTTTTCTTTTTGCTTTTCCAGTTGAGAGTTTTTTGCTTCTTTGTATTTCAAATCTTTGACTTGATTCTTGCGATCCTCTAGTCTGCTGTTAGATCTCTGTATAATATTTTTTATTTCAGTCAGTGTATGCTTAATTTCTAGTTGGTCCTTTTTCATATCTTCGAGGGTCTCGCTAAATTTATCGGCCTTTTCTAGAAAATTCTTGAAAAACCTTATATCTGTGATTTTGAACTCTAAATCCAGTCGTTTGCTTTCCTCCATTTCTTTCATTTGTGATCTCTTTCTTTGTCTCCGCATTTTGGCTGCTTCCCTGAGTTGATAGAGTGGCTTTGTGTGCTAGGTGTCCTATAGGGCCCAGTGGCTCAGCCTCCCCAGTTACCTGAGATGGACACTCTTGGTGCACCCCTATGTGGGCTGTGTGCACAGTCTTGTTGTAGTTAAGCCTTGATTGTTGTTGGTAATCACTGGGAGGAATTGACCTCCAGGCCAATTGACTGTGAGGATCAGCTGTGTCTATGCTGGGAGTACTTCTATGCTGGAGACACCCTTATGGGAGAAGACTTACAAAAGCCTCTGTGCTCAGCTTGGATGGGGCGGAGTCTCAGGGCAGAGCAGACAGCAATGGTTTCCTGTCAACCCTGCCCTAAGAGGCCCCTGGGTCTCAGTGTCCCTCGGTAATTGCTGCAAGCACCTCTGAGAAAAAGCCGCCCTCGAGTTCCGCCTGCTGCCAGACAGTCCAGTTTCTCCCCGAATGAGTCTGGGTCCCAGGAGTCTCACCCAGAACTGGAGTTCAGTGCAGTCGGGAGCTTTTGTCTCCCTCCTGCTTGAGAAAGCCAGCCGCGCACTCAGTTGCCCACCCTCTCCGCGCACGCACGCCTTGGTACCTCTGCCTTCAGCAGTTCCTCTGAGTCTCAGTGTGCTTTTCTCTTTCCTGACAGTACAGTTTCACCCCGAATGGGTCTGGGTCCCCCGAGTCTCGCCCGGAACTGGAGTTCAGTGCAGTCGGGAGCTTTTGTCTCCCTCCCGCTTGAGAAAGCCAGCTGTGCACTCAGTTGCCAGTTCTCTCTGCAGGCGCTTCTCAGTACCTCTGCCTCCTGCAGTTCCTCTGAGTCTCAGTGTGCTTTTTTCTTTCCTTCTAGTTGTAGAATTTCCACTCAGCCAGCCTTCCTGTGGTTCTGGATGATGTCCGTTTTGTCTTTTAGTTGTAGTTTTGAAATTGTTGTGTGAGGCAGCAGTTTAGGTGTTTACCTATGTCGCCATCTTGGTTTTCAAGCCATCCACTATTTACTAAACCTGAATTTTAGAAAAGAGGTATAATACAGCTCTGTGATATGGTCTACCAAATATAATGCACAAAATTTTATATATTAATTTCTTTTATGTATCTATTTTTATATAATTATATGGCAATACTGCCTTCTATTTCTATCTTCTGTTTTGTCTACATGTAAAATGCAAGCAGATCATATTTTATATGATATTAATTGATGCCTTTTAGAAGCAACATAACATGATATTTATGCAAATAATCTGAGTGAGAGCTCAAGCTCTCTTACTTACTAGGTAAGTGTATAATTTGGGGAAGATTACTTAACTTCTGCAGCCTATCAGTTTCCTTATCCATAAAGTGGGAATGCTAATTGTACCTACCTCATAGGGTTATATTAAGGGTTTGAGGGAATACTTGATGTGAAGTGTTCAGTGCAGTGTCTGACCTAGGAGGCATTCAGAAACATCCTTAATTGAAAATAGTGATTCCATTAATTTCATAAAAATATGAAGCTCACTCTAAGATATACAGTTGTTTAACCATTGTAAATATTACATTTCTTTAATTGCATGAATTCTATGATTTAAGGTAGGGAAATGAAAGTGGAAAAAGTTAAACTACTTATAAAGCTTTATACTAGTTTATGCTAAAAAGAGAACCTTCTCTAATGTGATCTAAAGTAAATCACTAGATTGTTTATGTTTTATTCCATTTTATATTATCTACAGAAAATTTGTGGAAAGAGAACTGTTCAAATCTGATGAGGTACCTGAAAGACATAATTTATCCTTTTTTCCAACTGTAAATGATATAAAAAATCACATCCATGAAGTACAGAAATCCTTGAGAAATGGAGATAATGTATATAACTCAGAGATTATTCCAGCAACGGTATGATTACAACTGTAATTCCTTGTTTTATTACATAATCTTTCTCAGCTGCCATTACTATTTGGACTAATAGGGATGATTGTAATTAGGCCATGTAAATAACTGTGATATAAGG
Source organism: Eptesicus fuscus (assembly GCF_027574615.1). NCBI lineage: Eukaryota > Metazoa > Chordata > Mammalia > Chiroptera > Vespertilionidae > Eptesicus > Eptesicus fuscus. Next base: position 83,690,028 of record NC_072483.1, on the reverse strand, counting down.
AAAAAATAGGGGTATTTTTCTTAAAATGTAAATACTGTGAACCCTTTTTAAAAAAATATATATTTTATTGATTTTTTACAGAGAGGAAGGGAGAGGGATAGAGAGCTAGAGACATCGATGAGAGAGAAACATCGACCAGCTGCCTCCTGCACACCCCGCACCGGGGATGTGCCCGCAACCAATGTATATGCCCTTGACCGGAATCGAACTTGGGGCCCTTCAGTCCGCAGACCGACGCTCCATCCACTGAGCCAAACCGGTTTCGGCTAAATACTGTGAACTCTTAAATGATGATTTAACTAAATCTGTTTATTACTCTCACAAGAAGAAAAACTAGTGAATTTCCAACTCTGACTATAATAATAGTAATAGTAATCTTTATTTAAAAATCAACATAGTTTATCTCTATAAAAAGTATACCTTATTCATTTAACAGACATTTATTGATTACATGCTATGTATATTTTCCCCTCTTTAAGTAGATGGGTAAATTTAAATAGAATAGTTCAGATTAGAATAAACAAAGTAATAATGTTAGTTCTATATTCCACCTATGGATATTAATGTTACCTCATACTGTGATAATTTCCCTCTGAATATTGGTAATTTCTATGAAAATTTTTCCTGCTCTGAAGAGATTAATATAATTACCCAGAAACTAGTCATTGAAATGCAGGTAGTGACTATGGCATTAAAATATCAGCAACAATATCCTTTGTTCTCCACATTTTTACTATCCAAATTTAGTAACTAAATAGATTAATAGATTTAGATTTTTTTTTTAAGCTAGAGCTACTAGTCTTTGATATTCAAAACTCTTAATTATTCTCTATCCCAAATTCAGGAATGAAAACAGATTTGGTTAGCATTGGTCCTTGCTACCTACACTTGCTAACCAAAGTCTTGCTATCTGAACTTGGGAAGCTAATGCATTTGGTTAGTAAAGTATACTTGTGCTTTGAGAATATAAACAAGTGAAGAGAACAATTACAGAATAAAACATAATTATACTGTGATGAAATATGACAGTTGTATTGCTGTTTTAAAATATTTTTTAATATTCTACTGAAGTGAATGTTCCCTTTTTTTAGCTTCAGTGGACCACAGACAGTGGGAATATTCTCAGAGAGACTGTGACAGTTACATTTGCAGAAGGTAGGTTATCTTAATACCTTTAAAGTATAAGATCAAACAATGTTAAAACTGGAAGACATTTAAGATAGTATCTCATCTAATAATCAGATTTAATGGATAAGGAAATCATAGCCCAAAGAGAAAGGAGTAACTACGTTAGGACTTATCAAAATAATTCCAGCTATTTAAATTTCCTCTTATAATCAGCTCTTACGCTTCTTTATGATTGAAATTTGAGTCTGATTGCATCACAGTTTACTGTAAAGTTAGGTTAATTCCAGTACCAATAACCCTAAGATACTCTGATCAGGAAACTATTATCCCTTTTGATTTTTCTCGTATGTTCTAACTCCTATGTTCTCTCAATAGCCCAAACTTATTTCAACCCTTTTGTTCTCTCTTTTGGAAATGTATTTTCTCTTCTTCTGCATGGCAAACTCTACTTACTTCTCAAATAACAATCCCTTTGGCTGTAAGTGCTTTCTTAACTTCACCCCTTGTACAAAGTTAGCTATTTACTCTTTTGTATTTACCTCTTCATTTAACATGGTATCCTTTTGTTTACACATCTTTATCTTTCATTATGATTTGAGCTCATCAGGGTTGCAAGGATTGTATTTTATTCAAATTAATATACCTAGTTCATAGCATGATGCCTGCTAAAAACTTAACACCTAAAAAATGCTTTAGAATAAATTTATGAATAACGATATACAATACAATTATTTCTTTATTCTTTGGCATATTAACCTTTGAGTCACTGACTACAGATAACTTTCAAATTCTTTAGCATTATTCATTTGTTCTGTGCATATTTCACTCAAGGTGATAAATGACGGGCCTAGTGAAGAACAAGTAAGTTTCTTTCTTAATTTAATTGAAAGTTTAGCAAGAGAAAAAGACACTAAACAAATATCTTCTAATTAATCACTATTAGGGAAAGTGCCATGAGAGAGTTTTGCAAAATTGTGTGGCAATAGTGATAGAGACATATAACAGTCCAGGGCAGGGGTCCTCAAACTTTTTAAACAGGGGGCCAGTTCACTGTCCCTCAGAGAGGAGGGGAGTCAGAGAGTGCGGCGCACATTCCACACATGCTCACTGCGGGCCCGGGACAAGTCGGCTGCTAAGCAGGACAGGCAGTGGCGGCAAAAACACCCTGCGGGCCGGATAAATGTCCTCAGCGGGCCGCATGTGGCCCGCGGGCCATAGTTTGAGGACCCTTGGTCCAGGGAGTAGGGAAGTGACACTTGAGAAAGTGACTTTTAGACTAAGAACTGAAGAATAAATAGGAATTTGCTCATCAAAGGAATAGCATGTTTGAAGGCTAAGCAAGAAAGAGCTTGTCATATTCAAGGAATTAAGGGAGTTAGTGTGGTTTTCAGCATAGACAATGCTTGGAGATAAAACTGGATAAGCAAAACAGGTCTAGGAGGCTCTTTCAGCTCTGCCTTTGAAAGATGATGGTGGTTTAACAGTGGTGGCATTTATATTTGAGGTGGACAGATTTAAGAGTTATTTTAAAACTAGAACTAAATGCCTTGATTATCAACTGAATAGGTGCAGGAGGGAAAAGAGTGGGAATAATCTAGAATGATTCCTGAGTTTCTTCCATGAGCAACTGACTAATAGTGGCATTTTCTGAGCTCAGTAACACTGGCATAAGAATAGGTATTGGTGGCCACAGGGGAGAGTAAAAAAGATCATGAGATCAGGTTTGGAAAGCTTTTGTATCAGAGCCCTTTCAGTAGAGTGGATTGGGTGGAAGCCATATGGGGGTGGATGAAGGGTGAATGGGAGATGAAGAAATAGAGACAATGTGGACTACTTTTTCAAGAAGTTTGCTATGAAGGGGTTATGGATTGAGGGAAGGCCTTTTAAGACAGGAGAGATCAGATGAAATAGATGAATATGAAGGTATTTAATAGCTTTGGTGATGGGAAGTTGAAGAAATTTCTGTCTGATAGCTTTTCTTTTCTCTTTGAAGTAAGAGTACTAAAAATGAGAGATGATCTCAGGAAGGTTGGCCAAGATTTTAGGAAAATGGAGATTAGATATCATTCCTAATACAGAGTAAGAGAAACATTGTAAGGTTGATGTTGATGATCATGAATTGGTATTGGTAGTAGTAGTGAGTTTCTTCTTCAGTGGCATTTGGCTTCACATGTATAGGCAGTAGAAGCCATTTTCATCCAGAGTTAGGATTTTACTATGTGGGTATGACCCAAGGACAGAGAGGCAAGGGAGTTTAGGATATTTCCAAGAGTGTGACTAAAATTATAAATCCAGCACGATAAGCTGGATGGGGAAATAATTTAATTAAGGAAGAGGTTGATCTGAAGAAAACTGAGGAATCACTAATTGGAGGTTCACATGAGGTTGAAGAACAATTTGTAATGGAGTACCTGAGCAAAAATACCAGGGAGGATAAGAAGTTGTGATCACAGAATGGGATGTTTGAATTAGAGATTCCAGGGCATGACCATAGTAGTCATAGCAGAATGAAGTAGAAGGACAATTAGAAATGAAGAAGGCAAGAAATGTGAGAATCCTGTTTAATCCTCTCAATAGTCCTTTGAGGAAGATTCTCTTATTATCCTCATTTTACAGATGAGGAAACTGAAGTTTAGAAACTGGGTTAAATAGCATGTTGAAGGTTACAGAAAAAAGCCATACTTGTCTGACACCAGTGCCATTTATGAAAGCAATAAATGGTTGTTGGTAATCGGTTTTTGATTGATTTAAAAAGATGAATATACTTGGGTTAACATAAGAATTACACGAGAAGGAATCAAATTCCCTAAGGACAATTTACTTTACAAATTGAAATATTGAGAAAACATTTGTACTTGTATTTGTTCCTTAATGAATTATTGAAAGAAATTTAATACTGTTATTATTGAGAACCTGCTTTATACCAGGCATTGTCCTAGGGCTACCAAAGATGAATTAAGTTTGGTCCGTGTAATTGAGAGGTTCAATAGTTTTCTCAGATTTAGAGAAGTTTAGGTATGATCCAGAATCATGGCATGGAAAATGGACTTGATTAAAGTTACGGATTAGAGTCTTTCAAGGGAAAAAAATATCATTTCTTTTTCCATCCTAGAGATACTGAATTAAATTTAATAGAGGTTGAACCTAGGAATTTATATATTTTTAAAGTTTCCTTAGTGATTCTGATAATCTACCAAATTCTGGAAATAGTGGACTAGATAACTTCTTAAAATCCTTTTCAAACCTTTGACCTTATTTCCTGATAGTTAAGGTTGTAATTAAGTCTAGTATCCTAGAAGCCATACATTTCTTTTGTCTTAATAGTTTATTTTTTATATAATTTAGGAAATTCACCAGAAGAATCATCTACCACCAAAGTGGGAACAAATCAGACAAGGGGTTCTTTGTCTCCAGAATCAGCCCATTTGCTCTCCTCCTCACTTTCTTCATTTCAGCCAAAAATATTTACACAACTACAGGTAGAAATTCAGTAAAATAGCCAAATTTGAGACCTTTTTCTTTTTTCTTCAACCTCCTCTGCCTCCTCTTCCTCCTCCTCCTTTTTACAGACTTGTTATAGAATTATAATCATGATCAAAGATGTTTTCATTGTTAATTTCCTGACTTTTTTGTATCTTGATTTAAAATTATAATTTAAACAATATGTTTTGAAAAAGTTTGAGTGGACTATGCATGCAATAAAATTTAGTTTTCCTACTTTTCCTTTGGTTCTTATTTCTGTCCTCACTTAATATTTGTTTACAACTGTACTCTTATATTTTATTCCAGTTTTGTGTCAAAAGAATAATATAGCTTATGAGAGTTTTTATATAGTAAATTCAAACATTTTGATGTAACTCTTTGATTTAAAAGGGTTTACAGTTGCAACCAAGATTCACTTCTCCTGATGGATCACCGACTCTGATATCAGTAAATGATCACCTCTCCTCTGGTCCTTCAAGACTTCTGGATTCAATTCGAAGTACTGTAATGAATAATAATTCTCTACAGCGTGGTCAAAGTCATAGCCTTCAAACAGATACATGCCTTACCCCAAACGATAGTATTGCCTCTACCATGGATAACCTTCCAGGACCAGATCAAAATTTGGCTGCAGTGGATCAGCTGGTGGATGCTGGAGATGCTGAGGATACAGAGAATCTGGAAGGAAGTGTTCATCGGTTTCTGTTGGGAAATATACAGACCATTCCAATACAAATTATAGACAGCCATTCACCTCTTAGTAAGTTAAAATCATCTTAAAGATTTTTAAAAACACTTTATGAACTATCGTCACTACACTACAGAAAAAAAACAACTATCATTTCTACTCAGTGGGTTTATAATATATAAATAAATCAGCTAAAGCTATGAGAAAAAGGGAAAACATTTTATGAGCCTATGTTTTAATAACATAAACTTTTAATTGTTTTCTCTGCTGTAATTATTCATTAATTACCTATCTTTACATGGAAAATCTGTGAGATGTCAGAGCAGGAAGATCATTTTAGAATTCATGAAAAAAAATTAAACTTTAAAGGGAAAACTATTTAGTGAAAAGGTTATTATAGAAAAGTTAATATGCACATAATGAAAATGGAATGAAGTGGGCAGATATAAAGATTTAAAGGAAAATTTTGAGTTATAGATTTAAATGTTGACTTCTGTGGAATTTGCAAGGGGACTTGGGTATAATATATGACTTCGTTAACTTCACTTTGTAATGAGCCCAGTCAAAATAGTAATAAACTGTTAACTCCTACTTGACCTATGTCACTTCTTTTTCCACTAATTGTTCTGGATTGGGCAGTTTAGTGGGAAAGGATTTGCAGTTTGCTTTGAAGAGCAAAATCTTCATAGAAATTATCCTTAGAACATATATTTTCCCTACATTTTTAATCATCATCCTTCTGGGTAAGGAAAAGTGTGAAATAGTTCCTTCCAGAAAGTAATTATTGTCTTTTAAATTTATTAGAAATATTACATTTTTGGGGGGTTAATCCTCACCCGAGGATATTTTTCCATTGATCTTTTAGAGAGAATGGAAGAGAGAGGGAAAGACCGAGAAAAACATCGATGTGAGAGAAACACATCGATTGGTTGCCTCCTGCATGCACCCCAACCAAGGCCCAGGCCAGGGAGGAGCCTGCAACCAAGGTATGTGCCCTTGACCGAATCCAACCTGGGACCCTTTGGTCCGCAGGCCAATGCTCTATCCACTGAGCCAAATCAACTAGGGCTGAAGTATTGCTTTTAAGAAAATGTATCCAGAGGGCTGTGACAGTTATCACTACCAAGAAACTTTAGTAGAAGAGGGGAAAGGAATATATTTAATTAATCCTCACAATAACTCCATAATGGTGTTCCATTCTACAGATGGGGAAACCAAGGCTCAAAGAGGCTAAGTAATTGCCTAAGATCACATCAACTACGTGGCAAAGAAGGAATTTAAACTCAGAGCTAACTGGCCCCAAAGCTTTTCCATTCTAACATGCTTCCTCCCTCTGTATTATGCCAAAATATTTCTGGGATCTCTAAATCAGATTGCTTTAAAGGAGACCCCCTGTAAATCTGAACTTGCATGATTTATCAAGTTAGCTCATGATCGTCAGGCACTACTTCACCAGAGTATTTATTCCCCTGGTCATTTAAATTCAGCCTCTACTGGTTTTCTCTGTGGCTTGGACTAAACTCCAACACACCCATGTGACATGCATTAGGTGTGTTCAACACACTTCTCAGCAAATATGGCCCCTTTAACCTCACTTCCCTATAGCAACTAAAAAACTGATATTCCTGAGAAAGAGAGAGAAAGATTTTATCATAGATATTCCAACTGCCAGTTCACAGTAATATTTCTGGTGTGCTATATTTAGATTAATTTGGTCGTAAATTATTTGAAATTAGAATGGTAAGTGCATTCTGAAATATTTTATTTTTTAAATATATGTTTATTGATTTCAGAGAGTAAGGGAGAGGGAGAGAGAATCACTGACCGGCTGCCTCCTGGACACCCCCTACTGGGGATTAAGCCCGCAACCTGGGCATGTGCCCTTGACTGGAATTGAACCTGGGACCCTTCAGTCCACAGGTTGATGCTTTAGCCACCGAGCCACACCAGCCAGGGCTATTCTGAAATATTTTAGATCAGCAAACACATAGCTCATGCAGAGCTATTTTAAGTTGTATTTTTTCCAAAGTACTTATATAATGAAGTTTCTTTAGAGAGGGAACATTTTCTTAATATATGATACATGTGGAAACCATATGGGAATTGTAACACTTCAGTGAATTTGTGATACATATGCCTGCTGTTTGCAAAACAAGTTATTTTGAAATAATGGGAGGCTTCTTAACTTTTAGTCACACATGCTTTTACAGTTATGTTTAAACTAGAGGCCCAGTGCATGATTGAATCATGCACGTGTAGGGTCCCCTACACGCTTTCGCTTTCGATCACGGGGGAGCTGGGTGCCTGTCCGCTGGTGCACCAGGCCTTTCAGAAGCCTCCGGCGCGGCGGAGGCTTCTGAAAGGCCTGGTGCCTGAGCGGACAGGCACCCAGCTCCCACGCTTTTGCTTTTGATCACTGGTGCACCAGGCCTTTCAGAAGCCTCCAGTGCGGCGGAGGCTTCTGAAAGGCCTGGTGCCTGAGTGGACAGGCACCCAGCTCCCCGCTTTTGATGGTCTGCGGTGGGACGTGAGCTCGCTGCCCCAGAGGCCCCTTCTGTGCCGCAGCACAGCCATGGCGCCAACGCTGAGCTCAAGCCGCCGCTGGCCGATGCGAGCTCAGCGTCCCGCCGGCCCAATCGGCCACCCCGGCCACCCCGAGTCCCGCCCCCCCGAACCTCCTGGCCAATCGCGGGCGTAGCGAAGGTACGGTCAATTTGCATATTTGTCTATTATTAGGTAGGATATTAGTTATTCCTTATAATTTTATCACATTATGGACTACCTTTTTGTCAAAGTATCTTTAGAGGAGAATAACTTTATAGATTTCTTGTCTCTTCTTTTTTTCATTACTTGAAGCATACTGAAGGAATGTAACATGAATGGCTATTAAGATGTCAGAAGCACTAAATTCTCAAATATACTAACTGCTTTTCTAAGTTACCTATTTTTCCAAACTATTGTTTTATGCTTTGCTTCTAATTTATATAATTCTAAAGATCCCTGTGTTATAAATTATATTAACCTTTAGGGTTTTTCTTTTATTTTTGGCTTTAAAGTTGAAGAAAATCCAGAAGGTACCATTTCCGTGAACCAAGTTAAACAGGAACCCAAAGAACCAGCATTGTCTATGGAAGCAAAAAAAAATTTGGACTGCAAGAAATTATCTGCTACATAAATTGTTGAAGCTTTTCAGAACTGTACAACTCTGGTGACTTCTGATGTCATAGAAAAGAAGGTGAATATTGTCAAACCTCAGCAATGTGATAAGTGGACTGAAGACTGGTTTGATGAGCAGCCTTTTATTTAAAACTGATATTTGTTGCCAATTCCATATTTTTACTTTAAGAGATATTTTACACCTCTTATTTTGTATAATTTTTATGCTTTCTGGGTATCTGATAAGACCAGTATTTCAAAGGTTATCTGAACTTATCCATGGTAACATAGCCTGAACACAAATAGTTATCTAACTTATTCTCTGGAAATACCTAATTTTGGCTCTTAAAAAAAATGAAATAGAACAAAAAACTGTGTGTGTATGCGTGCACACGCGAGCACGTGTGATGCTTTTTAAAATTTCTAAAAATTTATTTCCTCTTTAAAGTTGTGAAGAAATGTTTTAAGTTGGCAGACAGGTGAGAGAAGATTTGTAGTCTCTCATTTGGAAAAATAAACAATAGATTTTACTTCATAACACGAAGCCCAGCACTCACATCTGTGGAAACTGTGTATAGTTGCATTTTAGCATCTTTCATTCTGATTTTTATACTTGTAACTACAAACCAATAGCACACTAATGGTAATCTAGTAGAAATTTTTAGGATCTTGGTAAGTACTGAGAATTTTAACTTGAATTAATCAGATAAGCAACAAATTAATGTATATTACATGGATTTTTGCAGTATTGTAATACAACTCTACCTATGGGTAGAAAAATATAGAAATGGAAAGAATTCTGAAAGAATAATAGAATTCCATGGTATTTACAGATAATTTGGGGAACTCTTTTTATATCGGCAGAGGATTCCTTCCTATTTTATATTGAAGATTGAGCTCTGGTTAGGAAAGAATTTGAGTTGTATTTATTTTTTTATGCCAGAGTTTTTACTGAATTGATGTTATTAGAATTTATAGTACTGAAAGGTAAATATTTATAGTTTAAAATTTAGTTTATATTAAAACTGAAACAACAGATCTGTTATATATTTGCTTGTTGAGTAAGTATATTTACTTCAAATATTCAATATAAGCTTCTGTTTTCTGGAAGGTCAATTATAACTATTAAGAAATCAACTTAAAGACATTTTTTTCCTTCAGAGACCATCTGTGGATATATTTAAAAGTAAGATTTTCATATGGATTTTAATGTTGAACACTTAAAGCATGTGCAATATAATATGGAATTTAACCATAATACTTTACATGAATATGAGTTTTCTTTCCTTTTCTAAGTCTAATCTCCCATTCTTTTTTTAAAAAAAAACATATTTATTGATTTTTCACAGAGAGGAAGGGAGAGGGATAGAGAGTTTAGAAACATTGATCAGCTGCCTCCTGCACACCCCCCACTGGGGATGTGCCTGCAACCAAGGTACATGCTCTTGACTGGAATCGAACCTGGCACCCTTCAGTCCGCAGGCTGATGCTCTATTTACTGAGCCAAAGTAGTTAGGGCTCCAATCTCCCATTCTTAATTTACTTTAATAGTTTCAGGTTCACAACATGTACATGTAAAGCACTGTTATATTAGAAGTGGGTAGAATTTTAAAATTCCTTGCTCTTTAGATTTATATCCTATTTAATATAAAATTTATTATTTAAACCCCTATTTAATGCAAAGTTAATATTCAATTACTTATATGGTTTTTAATAAGACTTGCTTATCAGTTTCCTAGTAAATGAAAATATCTGATACCAGCATTTATAGAGTTAGGCTGCCAAATCTGTTATGTTATGTTAAGTTAAACACAACTGTTAGTTACCTCAAACCCAGATTTCTCTTAGTCTGCGTGTACTAAGGGAATAAGTCCAAATTAATTTATAGTTTAGTGTTCCATTGTAGGTAATGTTCTTTTCATTTGTTATTTCTACTTTTTATGGAATGTTTTTGCAATATTTTATATAATCTTCACCTTTCATTAATGATAATAATTTATTAAATATTTTACCAATTGAACTATATTTCTTTGGAAACATTCCTTTATTTTTTGATGTTGAGTTGCTAAGGAGAAATGCTTGTTAAGATACAAACTGTAGTCAGTTATGGATGAGGATGAGAGATGTCCAAGGATTCAGACTTAATCAAGAACAAAACATAGTTTAGAAATATTTCTCTCACTTCATTCTCTGTGAATGTCTCTTCTTTTTAAAAAAAATTGTTATTGATTTCAGAGAGGAAGGGGGAGGGAGAGAGAGACAGAAACATCAGTGATGAGAGAAAATCATTGATCGGCTGCCTCCTGCATGCCCCCTACTGGGGATCAAACCCGCAACCCAGGCATGTGCCCTGACCTGGAATCGAACTGTGACCTCCTGGTTCATAGGTGGATGCTCAACTACTGAGCCATGCTGGCCGGGTTGAGAGTGTCTCTTCTGATACTCGTTTTTTTCTCTTTTATTATGAGGATAGAAAGTTACCGTGCATCCTCCCCACAAACAAAAAACAAAAGAAAAGTGGATGAAGGAAGTTTAAATTCCTAATTATATACTCTTTTGGTTTTTAGGTAGAAACTGGAACTATCAATATTTTCATGTAAGTATTTCAATGAGTAGCTCTTTAAAAATGGTTTTTAAATTAGTTTTAAAAAGTTCATTTGTCCTCTAAATGCATATTCAGTCACAATATATCAGTATTGTATTTTAAAGGTGCTTAGTATCACTTTTTTAAAAGTATGTTTACATATTTTTAAATATTCAGTTATCTTTTAAACGTGCAGGGTGTTGAATACAAGTGCATAAAATTTTCAGTATCTTTATTTGGCATTCTCCTAACAGCTCTACAGCAAAGTTGGACAAATGCTCTTTTGTGTCATGTATCACAAGGTCCAATATCTGCAGTAGTAAGTTGGACGTTCAGAATAAGTGCTTAGAAATTTATAATTATAGATGAGCTTGTTTCTTCATTGTAGTTTTTATGTTCCAAGTCTCCAAGTGAACTTTATATATACTACAATGAATTATAGATAAACACAGGTATGGTGGGCATTTTCCTAAATACTGATTTTCTATGTAAGCAGTTAACATACTTAAAAGAAAAAACGTGTATGCTTATACCAGGTAAATATTTTCTAAAAGTTACAAAAGTGATGGAAATCAGATTTTGGGGTCTGGTCCTGCATTAAAGTTTCTAATTTTGAAGTTCATCAGCTTGTATTTCATCTTTATATTCTGTCAAAGTACATACTTAATCATGTGAGTATGAGAAAGATGTCATATAATTTGTACCAGGATTTTTTTAAAGTTTTAAAAGTGTGTGTATATATATGTATATAGTAACTTAATGTATAGTGTCCTTGTTATAATGTAATTTTTTCATTAAAATGCTGTGCTTTTTTTCTTAAACTTGTTAGTTTTCTTTTTATACTTTGGGGATAATGGTGGTTTTGTTCATTTTGAAGATGCTGAATAAATACTTTAATATCTGAGAATTCTGGTAGTAGATTTATGTTCAATTTGGAATCTGAAAGTTTTTAAGCATAACTACCAGTAATAACTGTTATCATTACATTTGGGGATATATATATATATATATATATTTAGTACTTTCAGCTCAGCCAACCATCAACATTTTAAAACTGCAAAGTAAGGCATTAGTAATTCTTTTCCCCCACATTTTGGTACTGTGAAATTTTCAAGTATAGCATTATATTTTTTGAGTAATGACAGAGTATGCTATTTAAAAATGAAGCAGCATTAATTTTTCCCTCTTTGCTTTTATCCCCCCCATAATTCCACTCTGCCTATTTTTCAGGATGGGGGCGTGGCCAGCCTGCAAATGGCCGTAAGCCCCTCGCCTAGGGCAGCCATGCCCCCCACAAGGACCCTCATCCCGATGGGGGCTTGCAGCCTGCAAAATGTGCTCAGCCCCTCGACCAGCCCCTCGCACAGGGACCCTCACCCCGATGGGCGTGTGGCCAGCCTGAAAATGGCCCTCAGCCCCTTGCCCAGGCTGGCCATGCCCCCCAGTGGGGACCCTCACCCCATAGGGACGTGGCCAGTCTGCAAACTGATGTGTTATTCATGAAGATCTAGTTCTCTTTGTGGGGGAGGAGGGCCCAAGATACAAGGTGCACAAGGTTTGACTGACTGTTGCCAGACTCGTAGGTTTATCTTTAGTGTAGTTCTGTACCCACTCTGGGTTGAACTCCTGCATCTTATATGTATTTATATTAGAATCAAAACAAATCTTAAGTTTCTAAATGATAAAAGCATTATTTGGAATTACAGTGGTTACTTTGAGGAACTTTTTATATGAACAAAATCATTCCTTTGGGAGTCACTTTAAAGCACAAAGGGAGCAGCATCCCAAACATACAATTGTCTACACGTTTTTTAATTTATTGATTTTAGAGCAAGGAGCAAGCGAGGGAGAGACAGAGGGGAAAAACACTCATTTATGCATTCATTGGTTGCTTCTTGTATGTGCTCTGACTGGAGATTGAACCCACAACCTTGGTATATCAGGGCAATGCTCTAACCAATTGAGCTAGGGCCTGTCCACATTTTAAAGCAAGAAGAAACTTTCAAAATATATTCAAGGGATTATGAAATTGCCTCCTTAAAAGATTCCTTGGCAAAGGCAAGAGAAAATTGTGAAAATTTAAAAATGAAATCTTTTAGATCCCTTAAAATCAACTTTGAATATAAAGTCCTTTATTCTTTTTTTCTATTTTCTCTTATGTTCCTTCATTTTTCTCTTTTCTGTTTATCCTTCTGATCTTCTCTCCTTTCCTCCAAAATACCTCATAAGAAGATGGTCTTGTAGGTCTAAAAGAGAAAAATCACTTTGTTTCATATGAGAGACACCTCTTTCCATACTTCAAGTATTTATAACTAGAGGCCCGGTGCACGAAATTCGTGCACGGAGGGGAGTTGTCCCTCAGCCCAGCCTGTACCCTCTCCAATATGGGACATCCCTCTCACAATCCAGGACTGCTGGCTCCCAACTGCTTGCCTGCCTGCCTTCCTGATTGCCCCTAACCGCTTCTGCCTGCCAGCCTGATCACCCCCTAACCACTCTGCATGCCAGCCTGTTTGCCCCCAACTTCCCTCCTCTGCCGGCCTGGTCACCCCTAACTGCCCTCTCCTGCAGAGTTGATCACCTCCAACTGCCCTCCCTTGCAGGCCTGGTCCTTCTCAACTGCCCTCCCTTGCAGGCCAGGTGCCTCCCAACTGCCCTCTCCTACTGGCCATCTTGTGGTGGCCATCCTGTGTCCACATGGGGGCAGGATCTTTGACCACATGGGGGCAGCTATATTGTGTGTTGCAGTGGTGAGCAAACTGCATATTACTCTTTTATTAGATAGAATAGAGGCCTGGTGCTGGGGTGGGGGCCAGCTGGTTTGCCCTGAAGGGTGTCCCGGATCAGGTGGGGGTTCCCTTGGGGCGTGGGGCGACCTAAGTGAGGGGCCTGTGGTGGTTTTCAGCCAGCCACGCCCCCTGGCAACCCAAGCAGAGGCCCTGGTATCTGGAATTTATTTTCCTTCTACAATTGAAACTTTGTAGCCTGGAGTGGAACCAAGCCTGGGGCTCCCTCTGAGGCCGGCAGCCATTTCTGTTGGGGTTATAATTGAAACTTTGTTGCCTTAAGCAGGTGGGCCCGGCCAGGGTGTGCGAAAAGCTTTGCTTCCCCTGTTGCCAGCGGCAACCCTGGCCTGCCCTCTCAAGCTCCATTCTGCCGCCATTTGTTTGAATTTGTTTACCTTCTATAATTGAAACTTTGTAGCTTGAGTGGAGGCTTAGGCCTGGCAAGGGCAGGTGGAAAGCTTGGCTTCCTCTGTTACCTAGGAAACCTTGCTCTCTGTGGCTGTAGCCATCTTGGTTTGAGTTAATTTGCATGCTCGCTCTGATTGGATGGTGGGCGTGGCTTGTGGGTGTGTTGGAGGTATGGTCAATTTGCATATTTGTCTATTAGGTAGGATTACTGCCTCCTGCACGCCCCCTGCTGGGGTTGATGGGGACTTGAACTGACAACATTTTGGTGCATGGGACAACACTCAACCAATTGAGCTACACCAGCCAGGGCTCTAGTCTTTTTTCTTTAAGTAACTGCCTTAAATTATCAATTTTTAAAAATCATTTTTATACATTATTCAAATTTTAATAAACTATTGAACTTTTCACTTTTTTTGCTTTTACCTAAAATATGGTTGGTTGGCAATACAAATTCTGGCTTTTAAAAGATGACTAGAGCATCCTTCTAGTTGCTATCCCATTCATGATTCATGAATCACTTAAAGCTAATTAGATATTGAAATTCTTTTTTTTTTTTTTTTGATCTTGAAATTCTTATGTAAATATACTGTCTTAAGATCTTCTTTTCAAGTTTGATTAACATTTGAAAATATATTGTAATGTTTTGATATTGGACTTTTAGTAATAAAAAACATGGGTATATTTAGACCTTCAAGAATAATTTAACCAAGGGAAATAGGCAAGAACAAAACAAAAACATTAGCTTTTAGTATCTGTCAAACAATGTGAGGCTTTCACAGTAACAGACTTCTTTATCAGTTGTATAATAGTAATTCTTTATTCATGAGGTGCTTATTTCCATGGAAACACTGAGATCATTTTAATTTTTAATTATACTAGAGTTTACAGTTCCATAGATTTTAACTCTAGCAGTAAGCACAGAAGCTAGAGCTTCACCCACTTCCAATTAAAAAATATAAAGGAAGAAATGGTAGTTTAAAATGATCAAGAATTTCATGCAGCTGTAATTGTTTTTTTTTTCTTTTTAATTCTTATAACATTGTATTGCTCTAAGAAAGAAATATTCCTTGTTACATGACAAGTAAAGAAATCCAGATATTGATTAACATGAATTTGAATGAGAATAATTGAATTTCAAGAAAACTGCTTTCTGAGAACAAGAAATCTCTCCCAGTCTCAAAATTTTCTTTTGTTCACAGGAAATAAGAATTTAAAAAGAGAAAATGCTAATTTTTAAATAAAAAATTTCCTGTAATTTTCTTTTTCTTCTTGATTAAAGAGTTTTTCTCAATTGTAGATTGTGGAAGTCTTAACTTTTAATTAACTTCCCAGCCATGATAGAAAGTTCATTATACATGAAAGCAAAGTGGTTTTCTTTCATGTTTCAACTGAATTTTAAGCTACATTTTGTATAGTGAGGGGAGTGTATGATTACATGTTGCCTTGGGAAATATATCACAAGGTCTAGAACAACAAATATAGTTTTAATCTTGTCAAGTCCCTACTTAAAAACTCTTAATTTTATACAGAATGAAATCTAAATCATTGAGCCAGCAGTCAGGACTAGTTGCAACCTGAAAGGGGACCAGGCCAGAGTGGGTGTGCCTCTGACTGGCCTGTAGTGTGTGGGTTCTTGACCTCATGCAGGAAAGATGTCCCAGCTTGAGTCCAGGTGGTTTTGAGTATGTTTATTAAAGCTGGGACAGTGAAACACGGAAAGTCCTAGGACAGAAGAAGCAACAGGAGACAGCCTAGGCCGGGCTGCTTTGGCTCTCTAGAAATCTTATAGGAAAGAAGTGAGCCCAGGTGGGGCTGCTGTCAGAAAAGGGGGGGCCTTGGGAACAGGTTCAGGGGGTTAGCATGGGATGAATGGCCGCTGCCCATAGCTTCCCTGGTTGCAAGTCTGGTGGGGTCCCTTAGAGCAGCGGTCGCCAACCTGTGGTCCATGAGGTCCGAAAGGTTGGCGACCGCTGCCTTAGAGCTTAGGAGATGCTCCTGTGGGAGAGAGGCGCTGTTGTGCTCCCGGGGCGGGCGGGAAGAGAGTAGGAGCCGGGTCCTTCATCTTGAGGGTTTTAAAGGCTGGGAATTTAGGGGAGGTCTTAGGGCAGGATCTCAATAGAATAGTCATCAGCTTTTCCAGGTGTAGCCTTTCAGGGTCATGGTCTCCACTGATTGGTCAGCATCAGGGCTGGGGGTCATTAGTCATCACAGCTGGTCCTGGCATTACCTACCTTGTTTTACGGGTTTTCTGGGCCTGGAACTGAAATACAACTGAGGCCTAGATGTTATCTCCAGGGAGGAAAGGTGTGTGTGTGTGTGTGTTGGGGGGGGGGGGGGGCTGTCTTAACCCATGACCAGTGATATGAAAGGTCACGGGGACCTAAACCACACAGTCAGTGATTTGCCAAGGCAGGGTATGCCAGTTTTGCCCATTGCTAGGCACCAGCGGCTTTCTGCACTGGTGACCTCTATCAGGCGGTAAATTGCTCAGCCAGTTTGTTCAGCTGTTTCCCCATCCCACTTGCTAAGGAATTTTCATAGCTTTTTACTATCCTGCCTCAGATGGAGCATGCATTTAAAAATTTTTTAAATAAAAATAAGTTGGAAAAAAAAGATATCAACTGCCAGCCTGGAGAAGGTGACAGTCTAAGTGTGCAACAACCGTCATGCTAGCCAAGAACCTACATGGCCTTCTTTTGGCCAAATATTGAACATGTTTATTTTTTAAGAAAGATGACAAGCCCTGGCCAGGTGGCTCAGTTGTTTGGAAAGTCGTCCTGTTGCAGGTTTGATTCCCGGTCAGGGCACAGATCTAGGTTGTAGGTTCTCTTTAGGAGTGTTCGGAGTAAAAGTGACTGGAGCTTCACTGGAGAGACACTGAAGAGAATTGGGAGAGATAAGGGAACTGGGGATTGTCCAGTAGACACTTCTTATTTAAACCTATGCAGTGAAATATTGCACTTGTTTCTTTTTTTGGTGTAAGAAAAGAAATCAACTAAACAAAGACATAGCTCCTAATCTCCCCCGTGACTCTCTATAATCTTTGGGCAACTTGAAACCTTCAGCACAAGAACTGCTTAATCCTTCATTGCGATTCAGATACTAAACGTGTCTTTCATCGGAGGGAAAATGGAAAGGAGATATTAGAATGGGATAATCCTTGTTCACAAAAGTTTAATGGTTACCTGCCTACCCCAATATTAGAATGATTAGATGGGCAAGATAATCAACTAGCAGATTCCTCAGAGACAATATAGATAAATTCCCTGACTTTCTCCTCTTTAGTGCATAGCTAGGGACCTCCTGCGGAACAGAAAGGATGAACCTGCCCCACAGGTTACATGCATTAGCCCCACAGGTTACATGCATTAGCCCCACAGGTTACATGCATTAGTCCTTTGTGAGTTTACTAAGGTAAGTCAGAGCTCTGGAGTCTCCTTACTGGTGACAAAGCTGAGGCTTGATCCTGTGATGTGAACATTAAAACAAAATACTGCCACCCTTTGTGTTTCAACAGAAACATCCATGTGTCAGATGATTTATCTATCTCTTTCTAGATGTAAGCCGAAAGAGGTCGGGGCCTGCGGGCTGGGGGCAGCTCCTGCATTGAGCATCTGCCCCCTGGTGGTCAGTGCATGTTATAGCGACTGGTCATTCTGCCAGTCGTTCCACCAATTTGCATATTAGGGTTTTATTATACAGGATAGTGAAAGAGATTATTTCTTTCATTATACTGTCTTCAAATACTTATTGTACTGTGCATAAGACACTATTCAAGGACCTGAAGATATAGCATTGAATAAAGTCCCTGTTTTCATAGTTCTTAACATTTTATTAAGGGGAAACTCATAATAAGCAAATAAATATGTCAGCTGATAAGTACTATAATGAAAAATAAAGTAAGAGAGAAAAGGGGATACTATTTTCTAATGAAGGGTCAGGGACTGCTTCATGGATGTGTTAGTCTTTTGGGCTGCTGTAAAAAATACCAGACTGGGTCATTTCTAAACAGAAATTAATTTTCACAGTTCTGAAGACTGGAAGTCCAAGGTTAGTGTTGTTGGAAGAATGCCTTCTTTCAACACCCAGACTTCTACTTACCTACTTACAGGGCAGAGAGGGCTGGGGAGCTCTGTTAGATCTTATAAAAGCACTAATCCCATTCATGAGCGCATTCTCTCATGACCTACCAGTAAGTAGCTCCCAAAAGCCCCCACCTCCTAACACCATCACATTGGGGTTTGAATGTCAACATATGAAATTTGGCGCACACAAACATCTATCTACACAGCAGAAATGGACAAGGGGATTCTGGAGTGGAGACTTGAAGATTGTGTGTGGACATCAGGGGAAAGAGCATTTCCGGTCCAGTGGCAGTTTATGTAAAGTCCCTGAGACTGCAGTGTGCTTTGTGAATTTGAGGAGCAGCAAGGAAGACTTGTGTCTGGAGTGAAATAAGGGAAGCCCAGGATATTAGAGAAGTTAGAACGTGTGGGAGGAAAAAACAGGTCCTTCCCGGCCATTTAAGGTAGGATGGGAAGCCATTGGAGAGGTTTTAGTAGAGGAATGGCATCTTATTTCTATGTTAAAAGATCACTTTTGTTGCAGTATTGAAAATAATCCATGGGTGGGGAGAGTGCATAAGTAGAGGCACGGAGAAAAATTGGCTTTGCAATAAACCAGAAAAGACTATTTTAAACTTTTTTATTTTTTGCTTTAAAATAATGTTTTTATTGATTTCAGAGAGAGGAAGTGAAAGATAGAAACATCAATGGGAGAGATGAACAGGTACCTCCTGCACACCCCCTAGTGGGGAGTGGAACCCACAACCCGGGCATGTGCCCTGACTGGGAATCTAACCGGTGACCTTCTGGTGCATGGGCTGACACTCTACGGAGAGCCACACTGCCAGGCAAACCAGAAAAGATTTAATGGTAACTCACATCAGGGTGGTAGTGGTGGTGGAGTAGATAATGGTTAAAATCTGGATATATTTTGAAGATACAGCTGAAAGGGTTAGATTGAATGTGACATATATGTGACAGGTGGCAAGGATATCCCCTAGGTCAGTGGTTGGCAAACCGCGGCTCGCGAGCCACATGCGGCTCTTTGGCCCCTTTGAGTGTGGCTCTTCCACAAAATACCACGTGCGGGCGCGCATGTACAGTGTGATTGAAGCTTCGTGGCCCATGTGCAGAAGTCAGTTTTCGGCTCTCAAAAGAAATTTCAATCGTTGTACTGTTGATATTTGGCTCTGTTGACTAATGAGTTTGCCGACCACTGCCCTAGGTTCTTGGACTGACCAGCTAGAAGAATGGAACTGCTAATTACTATAATAGCAAGAGGAATTACTCACCCTCCTGAAGTTTTCACATGCTGAGCTGCACATGCCTGTTAGCCAAGGAGAGATGCTGAAAAGGCATAATTTGCAAGCAACTACTCTAAATTACTCTCAATTTAGTCATCTTGGAGTGAAAGTAGCTATTAATAGTAAAGGAATGGGCATGGCTGTATCCCAACAATCTTTACAACACTGAAACTTGAATTTCACCAATTTTTCATGTATCATGAATTATTTTGATTTTTGTTGTCTACAAAACCTAAAATAGTTTACTCTCTGGCTTTTACAGTTAGCTGACTGCTGGTATATATGAAACAAGATGGGACACTAGTTGATAATTTTGAAAGATTGGTGATGGTATGTACATGGGGTTTCATTATATTTGTTTACTTTTGTATACGCTTGACATTTTTCATAATAAAACGTTTAAAAATGCTTATGCCTACCAACGGCGATCAATCTTAAGAATCATCCCGTCCCTTTAAAAAAAAAAACCACTCTAAAAGTTGTATCTCGTAAATGCAGCCGTTTGTCTTTTATTTCTTTTCCTGACAGCAAAAACCGTTTTGAAACTTTCAGTAGTGGTAAAAGGAGATTTTTAGGACTAGACGCTCGGCGACGGGGAAAGTACGAAGCATAAAAGCACGTTTAAGGAAACGGATTTTTCGTGGCGCGGAGGGACAGTTGTCTGTTTTTTTACATTACTGTAGACTACGAGGGCCAATTCTCCTTTTACAACAAGAAATCCAAACAAAACACACATCGGCTGTCACGGTCTTGCCCGCTGCCCTCCGATGACTCCCGAAAATGACGCCATTAGGCAAGCGCTACGTCAGCCGGACCCCAGCCGTGCCGGCGCGGACGTCAGCACGTAGGCGCCCCCCTTCGAGTCCAGGCCTGCGAGAGGACTGGCTGGAGTGGCGCCCGCCGCCGGGTTTTCAGGAGACGGCGAGATTGCGACTGCGCCGGCATTCCGGGGCGGGGCTTCACCTCACCCCGCCCCCTCCCAGCATGAGTGACCAATGAACAGCGACTGCCCTGAGGCCGGGGAAATTCTCAGAGGCTGGAATGATTAGCCGAGGGGACAGCCCCGCCCCTGGCTCCTCCCAGCCCTCGCGCCCCGCCCCACGCCGTCGCCGCCCGCCTCCCTCTCCCGCCCGCCTCCCAGCTGCGGGGTGACACGGGGCTTCGGGTTGGTTAGGGGGCGAGGCAAAGTTAGACGTCGGCCCGGGGCGGCGGCGCAGTCCCCAGCGCGAGCGCGGTGAGGAGGAGCGGGTCGTCGGGAAGAGGGGTCTGCGTGGCAGAAACGCGAGGGCCCGTTGCTTTGTGGTTGCGCGCTGTGGACTGAGGGGCGGCTGCGGGGGCGAGGTGGACCCGGGTGTGTCCCGGGGCGGAGGGGCGGCCGGCCGGGCGTGGGGAGCGGGTGGGAGACGCCGGGCTCTCCTCGCCCCGTTCCCAGAGCTTTTCTTGGCAGCTGGGCCCACCAAGTTTGCCTTTCTCACGGGTGTCTGGGAGGCGAGGAGGAAATGGAAAGATCTCCGAAAACACTCGGAGGCTTCCCCGGCCGGGGAGTGTTCCTGGCCGGCCGCGCGTGCCCTTTCTTCCCGGGTGGGGGGCGGCGGCGGGGCCAGTGGGCAGGTAGGTGTTCGCGCTCCGAGGATCGTTCAGGCAAACAAACCAACCGGGGATCCCTCCCTCTCCGCCCACACGCCCTGCCCGGCAGCCCGGCGACAAACATTTCCAAGTTCAAGAAGCAGACTCGGAAATTCTGAGGGATTCTGTGTGTCAGGAGTAAGATGGCTTTTTTTTTTTCTTTCTTTTTTTTAAATAGAAAATATGAGTGGCGGACGTCGTGCCGCTGTGTATTAGGACTGGACGCATTTTTTGTTCTGGGCACGCATCTTCCTGAGTGATATCCGTGTGAAATACCATTAGCTGTCACGTTTCCCTGAAACGCAGGTTTCCGCGCAATCTAAGAGTAAATAAGAGCTTAGGCTGTTGTGTAAGGGAAGTGAGGCGGATACCTCTCCCTCTCGTTCCGATAAATATACAGTTTTTTACCAGGACCTCATTTTTCTAGCAGATATTTGCATGTTTTTCCCTTTCACAGGTTTATTAAAGGACCAGCTACCCCTGATGAAGATAAGTTGGAGTCACTGCTGAAACGGAATTTTCATGACCAGAAGACAGTCCATGGATTGCACTCCTTTTTGTTTTCCCTGCTGCTCTGAGCTTGACTGTAACAGCTGAAAAACTTGGAAAATAAAATGAACATGCTGTGGTCTTGAACATAATTTTTTTTTTTTTTTTGAGGAAAAATTAAAAGTGCCAGAGTGAAAGCCAGAATGGCATCCAGAGAGAGGCTCTTTGAACTTTGGATGCTTTATTGTACAAAGGTAACTGCTTTCTTTCTTACTGCGTTTTAAAATACTTGGTTATAAAGTTTTGTGACTGGCCTTATTAGCACTTTATTTAATGGATCATAACCTATTTGTTGATTGTAATGACCCACAATTTAAAAACACGGATTTGCTGTTTACCATTTCTTCAGGTTTGAACACATGCACAACACTAGCATACTATTCAAAACTGTGGGGCGTGGTTTTTATTTGTTATTTGTCTTCAGTGACCCCCAAACTATATAAGTAAAATAACGACCTTCAGAGATAAATAAAATGTTTTCATTTTTGTTTGTGCTTTCCTCTTTCTCCCACAAGTGGGAGAAGAGCATTAGACATTTTCCTCATGGTTAACCTTTTAAGTTGTATTAAAAAGGTGACTGGTTACATAAAACGGTTTTTGATTTGAGGTGGTTACTCTGAGCTATCGTGATATTAGCACCTGAAGAGCATCGTGTCATCTCATCCTCACAACAACGCTGTGCGATGGGTGTGGTAATTATCCCCTTTGACTGAGGAGGAAACTGATGCTGAAGTTAAGGGGTCTGCGTAGCAGAACTGAGCTTGAAACTCAGTACTGCCTGATTCAAGTCCATGGTCTTATCCATTATGACTCCTTGCTATTTTTGGTTTTGTCATTCAAAAATAATTTTCTTTTCTCTCTCTGCCTTTACGTGAATTTTTTACATGTTAGCTTTGATTTTAGGTTATTGGAGGAGAAGGGTACTACTTTAAACACCTGTTTCAAGCGAGGAGCTACAGTACCACTTTGAAGATACTGGCCAGGGTCAGAGGAACATCTTTAATCTACTTTAGTTACTTTAGGTCTCTGTGGTGAAGTTTTCAAGTCTCAGCCTCTGTTTCGGTTACCCCTTCCGGCTTCTTTTTTACACTTTCAGCTCTTTAATGAACAAGTTATTCTTTATTTTATTTTATTTTTTAAATATATTTTATTGATTTTTATACAGAGAGAAAGGGAGAGGGAGAGAGAGTCAGAAACATCGATGAGAGAGAAACATCGATCAGCCGCCTCCTGCACACCCTCTACTGGGGATGTGCCCGCAACCAAGGCACATGCCCTTGACTGGAACCGAACCTGGGACCCTTCAGTCTGCAGGTCGACGGTCTATCCACTGAGCCAAACCGGTTAGGTTAGGACAACAAGTTATTCTTTAACAAATAATCTCAGTTATCTGTAATATTAAATTTTAGAGGTTACACTGGAATTTTCTTTGACTTTCTGGCTTGGTTTTGTTTTGTTTTTAAAATATATTTTTATTGATTTCAGAGAGGAAGGAAGAGGGAGAGAGAGATAGAAACATCAATGATAAGAGAGAATCATTGATCGGCTGCCTCCTACACGCCCCACAACTTGGGGATTGAGCCCACAACCTGGGCACGTGCCCTTGACCGGAATCAAACCCAGGACCCTTCAGTCCGCAGGCTGACACTCTATCCACTGAGCCAAACCAGATAGGACTGGTTTGGTATTTCTTACAATTATAGAAGGACATATACTTTGAAATGTTTAATACGGATTTTTAAAATAGCTTTTAGTCTTGTGTACTTTAATGCCAGAAATGTCTTTTTAAAAATAGACCCCTCTTCCAATAAAAAAGAATCCAAATCACCAGACACTTTTGAAAATAGTCACTAACACGTTAGCCAAAAATTAAAATATATTTTAGTGTGAATGCCTAGTAGTTTGAAAATGACTTTATTTAAAAATACCTCAAACTTATTAGGCTTTACTATTTCCTGGATGACAGAAGGTAAATGGGGTTATATTGTCTTATTAGTTATGTTGTTTCTAGGTTGAGTTCATGTTTTATTTATGTGACACTATGCTAATTGAAAAAAATAGTATAGTTTGTTGGCATACACAGAATTTTGTTCTTAATGACGTTTAATATAAATATGAATCCTTCTGTTCATTAAAATCTAAGTAAATAGTGAAGGCCTGTCACAGTCAAATTTTGAAGCTATTCTTGGACAGGAAGATAAGTCCCATTTTTCTGTCCCATTTAAATCACTTGTGCACTTAAGATTTAAAATTCCTTTCAACTGTTTTAAAAAAATTGTTAATACAATGATTTTATGTTTCACTATTCATGAGTAAGCTACTTGTAAGCTAGACAACAACATTCTTTCCCACAAACACCTTGAATTCAACTAGCTTTCAAATATACATCATAAATTTAACACTTCTGCTCTGTAGTGAGGATGATTACCATATATCTAGTTCTCTATACTTTCTCTCTAGCTTTATTGCTCTCCCTCTAGCATATAGCCCTTCAAGCCAGCTGACTTTTTTTTCACCTTATTAAGACCTTTTTAAACCTTTGATGGGTTTTCAGACTACTTCAGGACTGCTTGCATCTTCTTTTAACTGAGATCCAACTTGGAGCTATTTCTGGGCTTGCAATTATGGAGTCTAGTTTTGGTTCTGCTGGTGTTTTGTTTTGTGAACTTGAACAAGACTTACCTGTTTGGGTCTCAGTTTTCTCTTTTGTCAAGTAGTAATAGTGTGTGTACAAGGAGAATGCTTGTCTAACTCACCATTAAGATTTTAGTTCATTTGTTTTGACCTCTGAGGGACATGGAGTTCTTTTGTCCTTACTCTATGGATTATCATATAGAACTTTTTAGTTCATCTTTCATTTTTAATCTTTTATTATAGAAAATTTTAGGCAGTTACAAATAGAGAAGATACTGTAGTGAACCCTTTTATATCTGTCACCCTGCTTCAGTAATTATCAATTTACTAGAGGCCCGATGCACGAAATTCGTGCAAGGGGCTCTGCCCTCGCAGCCCCAGCTGCCTCGGCCGGCCCTCGCAGCCCCGGCTTCGTCCAGATGGTCGTTCTGCTGTTCGGTCTAATTAGCGTATTAGCTCTTTATTATATAGGACTTTCAATGATGTTTCATCTATAACCTTACACTCACTACACCTTCTTTACCCCTGAATTATTTTGAAGCAAATTCCAGATAACATACGATCTTAGCCATAAAGATTTTAAAAATATATCTGTATATATAAAAGGCCAAGCGACTGTCCGACCATCCGACTGGCCGGTAGGTATGACATGCACTGACCACCACGGGGGCAGACGCTCAACACAGGAGCTGCCCAGCTGTGGTGACTTGGTAGTGGCGGTTCTTGGGTGACGCACCGCGGAACCAGAGAGGAGAGAGCCTGATTCCGGGGTGTCACCTGAGAACTGCTCTTTTGCAATCCAGGACCCCTCGAGGGATGTCAGAGAGCCGGTTTCAGCTTGATCCCCGCAGGCCAGGCCGAGGGACCCCACCTTCCAGAGGGACCCTGCTCACTCCACAGATGCCCTTTGAGCCATGGTGCCACCCCAGGTGCAGCCTGCCTGGGAGGGACGCGGGGATGAGTGGAGGGGGAGGTTGACTCCAGGGTGTGTCCAGCATGTCTTGCCCAGTCCCACCTTGCCAGCCACCTTCTAATTAATTTCCTTTTAATGTGCACAAATATGTGCACCGGGGCACTAGTTTATAAAATAACTCTTAAAAACATAATCACAATATGATAATTCTGTAAATCGTTAAATATTTGGTCAGTGTTTAAACTTTCCTGGTAGTATCATAAATGTTTTTATTTTTTGCTGTTTGACTCAATATTTATACAAAGTATACATGTACTTTGTTGAAAATCTGTTCAGTTTTTAATCTATACATTGCCCCTCACCATACTTTATATTTTTATTCCTTCCATATGTTGAAGAAACCAGGTTTTAACATTAGCGCTTTTCTCAGTCTGGGTTTGCTGGCCAAATTCCCTTGATTTAAATTATTGTTCCTCTCTACTGGTGTCTGCAAACTGGAATATCTAGAGGCTTGATTGATTCACATT
Organism: Eptesicus fuscus; assembly: GCF_027574615.1. Lineage (NCBI taxonomy): Eukaryota > Metazoa > Chordata > Mammalia > Chiroptera > Vespertilionidae > Eptesicus > Eptesicus fuscus. The sequence goes on along the minus strand of NC_072483.1, from coordinate 83,664,178 downwards.
CTATTAGGTGGGGGGAGGCTAGAATAATTTATGACCATCTTGGTTATCAGTGGGTTTTGCCTTCATACGTTAATTATTTTGTTAGGAGTTTGCAAAGCTGTGACATCCAATTCTGTCATTTCTATATTTATTAGTAGTATATATATTGAGAAATGTCCCCTCATCAGTTATTTGATGACAGTTCTTTAAAGGGAAGTCAGGCAGAATAAATGTTTGATATTTCTCTCTCTGTTTTTAGAATGACTTGATATGTTAGCATCCTTCCAAGGTGACCAATTATTTTTCTTGAGTATCAAGTTCGTCTTTAATGTTTAAAATTTAAACATCGTCTACTATTTTGCTGCTCCAGTTGGTATGCTATCTATATCAAACAATGTATACACACCTGATTAAAGAAGATGACTTTGAAGACTTTTGAAGGTCTGCTTCAGGGCATTAAGATTAAGAGACATCCCTCTTGTTTGCTACAGTGCTAATCTTAACACAGGTGTTCTACTGTGTATTAGCAATAGATTGATATTAAGGTACCATCCCAGCGTTTGTACGTAATGTGATGTTTTAAAAGTTTAGTAGGTGTTTTAAGTAGAACTATATTAGAAATAACTCTTGGGTAATATTGTTCAGTCAAAGGAATACTACGAGAATATATAAAGGTCTTCTATCTATTAGTCTGGGTTCATTTGCAAGCCTAAATATTATGATTAAAGTCCTTTAAATAGAACTAAAATAAGTTACTGGTTTCGGTTTTTAGCAGATAGGTGCTCATATATTGAACTCAATATTTGAAAAGAATTTGGGTAAAAAAAACTTTGCAGTTTATTTTTTTAAACAAACTAGCCTAAATGTTCACTTTCTCCTGTTGGAAATAAGATTTAATTGCATTGTTAGAAACATTCATTTTCTAGTAGGTTGTTAACTGCAGGTAATTATCATTGCATAATACTGGCAGGATAACTTATGATCACCCAACATTCCTGCTCTCTACAGATTATTTCAACAGTGTACGAGACTAATTCAGATTGCTTCTAAATGGTCATCCACACCCAGGGTCAAGGATTCTATTAACAGTGCATTTCATATAGCTCTTATAAGTTAAATATTAATTAGAACAGGTTTAATGTTGTATCTGGGTTTTAGTTCAATAGTTAACTACTACTACTTGTCTGAACATATTTTTTTTGAGTGTAGAATGCAAATTGATTTCTTAATATCTAAAGATTTTAGCTTATATTATCTGCATTAGGCACCTGTTATTCCTTGTATCTTTTGACATTGCTTCATTTAATGTGCTTGTGGTAAGAGAGACAGTGCTGGTCTCTACATTATCTGACAACTTTTTGGAATTTACTGTATTTTCGGTATGTATTGCATAGAATAAGACATGTATATCATAAAGTCCTCCTTAGATAGGAATAAGGATATATTTTTGTTCGACACTTAGTCTTTTGGGAGTGCTGCAGTTGGTTACCATAATATGCAAAAGAGAAACTGAGCCTTGAGAGGCTTATCAAATTCTTTGATAAGATTAAGTTATTTTTGTTCTGTCTGGTGGAAAGTATCAAATGTATTAACTCAGTAAAAAGATACAAAGTGACTCAAAAGCATGGCATTTTGAAATGTGGCAATGTGGGTGAAATTTGTGGTTATTTTTGTCATTAGCAGGTTTATTTAATTTTTGGTAATTCAATTTACACAGAAAAATTTTGTGAAGCTACAGAATCAGAGCCAAGATTAGTCCACATCTGCTTCTGATCTGAAGGACCTAAAAACAGGTTACCTAATTTATATTTTCAGATTTCTCATCTGTCAAATGGAAAAAAATAATTATTTTGCATATTTCTTAAAGTTATTGAGAAAAAAAATGAGTTGATTGTATTTAAATGCAAATCAAGGGGAAGAAATATAAAAATGTAATCTTTTAAAATGTAATCTTTTATTACTATTTTAAAAATACATATATGGGCATGAGAGTATATCAGTATTACTTCCATTTTGCCTTTGTATTGTATAATAATAGAGGGCAGTATTTTGTTGTCTTTTTATCAGTAGTGATGAAGCTGTGCTCATGAAAGTGTTCATTTTTAACATATTCTTTTAAGCATAGTGCTTAATTATCCTAATGATTTGGGGTTTTATTTATTTTTTTAACTCTAAACCAAGTTTGTTTTGGACCTTGATGATGCTCCATTTCCTGCTGTTGCCCTTTGTCCTGCTAAATCTGGAATATGACTGAGATGGATAGTTTTGAAATGAGCTCAGAGTGAAGTTCCTTTTCAGAATAAAAGTTTTGTTTCATAAAGAAAATAGGTTATAGAGGTGTTTCATTCAAATAAAAAAGCAAGCACCTCTTTATATACATATATTTGGATAAAATTGAATGAATGAATATTCTGAGAAAATTATAATTTATTCAATTTTGGTTATAATCCTAAGCAAAGTTTTTCATAAGATACACAGTATACACCAACCCTTATAATTTAACCTTGTTTAGTAAGTTTTAGTATATGCAGAGTGTATTAATGGCTCTTAATTTTTTGTGGCTTAATCATTACTTTGTATATAAGGAAAGTAATGTTAGACCTAAGCAAAACAAAACAAAACAAAATCATTAGAAGCTCAATAGTAGTGGCTACCAATTACATCTTTATTTGAGGACATTAGATGTAAAAGCAAGAAATGAATATTTTATATCTATAGACATGGGAGTAGCTTTTAGGAATATTACCTTTGTGGTTTGAATTGAGCTTATGAACTATAAAAAGTTAAGATGCATGAAAATTTCTTGTTCTTTCCTTTTAAATATCAATTTAATATTTTCCTGGTGGAAGGCAGAATTGATAGTACTTAAATGTGTAGAACATGAGGGAAAAGAAAACAATTTAAAATAATGACTAGTACTTGGTCATCCCATTCACCAAATTAGCTAGCACAGGTTCACTAGGTTTTCAGGTAAACATGTGAGTTCGCAGTGGGACATCTAGGTAGGGATACACTCATAAGTCTGGAGTCAGAAGGGTAGTCTATGCTGGAAGTAAATATTTGAGTATTAATCATATTGGCAATTATTGAAGAATTATATGAGAGAAGAGGTTCAAAGTCAGGGAGTCCTGGATAATGTTATAATTTAAGAAGTGGATAGAGGAGGAAGAATTTGTAAGGAGTTTGAAATGGAGGAGGATCAGGAGTGAGTGGTTGCTTCAGAAAGTATAGGGATGTTATAAAGAAGAGAGTAGTCAGTAGTGTAAAATTCAACAAAGCAGTGAAGAAAAACATTATGGAGCATGTATTGGATTTGACACTTAAGAGATTATTGCGTATATGCATAACCCATGGACACAGGCAGTAGTGTGGTGAAGGCCTGGATGGGGGGAAGCCAGGTGGAGGGAGTCAATCGGGGCGGGGGGGGGAAGGGGGACATCTGTAATATTTTCAACCAATAAAGATAATTTTTTAAATTGATATTCAGAGAGGAAGGGAGAGGGAGAGAGAGATAGAAACATCAATGATGAGAATCATTGATCATCGGCCTCCTACACGCCCCCTACTGGGGATCAAGCCCGCAACCCCGGCATGTGCCCTTGACCAGAATTGAACCTGGGACCTTTCAGTCCGCAGGCTGACTCTCTATCCACTGAGCCAAACCGGCCAGGGCAATAAAGATGAATTTTAAAAAAGATTATTAGCAAAGTAGTTCTAGAAAGAGTGGGGGGAAAAGATGTTAAAAATGCAAGTTCTCATTTTATTTTTAAATGCAAGACTTTAAATTATTTCCAAATTGCTATTAAAATATTTAAGTGTTTACTTTTCATTTTTGTGTTTATCTGGATAAGTACCTTTATTGGTCTGTGTACCACCCTTTGCATGGTACTAGTCAACAGCATCTGAAAATTTTCAGATTGCCAAGAATCCATCTGTAATTTGAAAAAGACTGCTCTATAAATTGAAATCATGATGATTACTTGGTACCAAAGCATATGTGATCACTGAAATTGAGTAATAGTACTAGTAACAAGGTAGTCAGCTCTAATATGCTTAAATTAATTTAAAATGAATAGAAGTGAAAAAAAAATAAAATAAAATGAATAGAAGTGTTAATGTAGACTCTAAAAATTCTTATATGGAATTTTTGGACTTGGGAAATGTTTCTAATTACCCCAGTGTTGTTGCACCTAGTTTCAGAAACATAAGCCTCAATCAGTATCTGATATACTGCTGCAACTTTGCTTTTTGTATAGCTTACGTTTTCCATTGCAAAATTACATGGCAAATTTACTACAATGGAGTGAAAAATTGGGACTAAGCATCCAGTCTACTACAGTCATATTTCTTGGTTATAATTATTTATATCCCTCCCATATGCAGTGTCTACTTCATGTCTATCTAAGAACTCCAAAAGTCTCATCCAATCATGATATCAGTCTTAACCCTGAGATCTAGTGTTATATATGATATTCAATTGTGATTTCTAGCCATACTGAGACCTATGACCTTAGAAGGCACTTGATAATCTGGCCCCATATAGTGCTGAAACTGAGATAGGAATGATATAATAAAGACTTCTGAAAAAGAGAAGAAAGGTGCTTAAGAGGCATTGGTCCATGGCAATTCTGAAAACTGGGCAATGTTGCCTGGTGCCCTCTACCCTCAGAGAAGGAATGTTCCATTATTTATTTGACTCTGGTTCTGTTCCTTGGGAGTAGCTGCACAGGCTGCTGTTCTCTCTTGCTTTTGGATCCATACTCTTGGTGAGTCTTTCTAAGTTAATTTTTAAGTACATCTAAAATGGGCATTGGAGACTATGTAGGGTCTTGTGACTGAACAGCTCCCTCATTTGGCTTCCTGCATATAGAAAGTTCCCTGTGAAAACTCTTCTAACAGTTGTTTTCTCATATCTAATTATATAGTTTAAAAACTCCCAACATGACATTCTATAGTATTTGAAATAAGAGACATACTTGTCTTACACCTCACTTTAGTGGGAAAAATACTGGAGTTTCCTATTAGGTTATCTTCAGACTTTGGGGCCCCACCCTGCATGATTGGCTTCAATGAACTTTTAAAATCCAACTCATATATAAGTTGGGAGCTGCCTAACATATGGTTGAATTATATATATGTATCTAAAAGTTTCAAGTTTTAAAACTTGAAGGAATACTGCAACCCAAATATTATTGCAAAGAGGAAGTAAGGTGTTTATTCTTACCTGTAACTTTATGGATAAGAACTAGGTGAAATTGTGTGGATTCCTTAATTTCATTACCTGCTAAAGCCTCCCTGCAGGAGAATGGATGTTATCTATATATATAAAAGCCTGTTTGACCATTCGACCAGTAGCCATGACACGCCCTGACCACTAGGGGGCAGACGCTCAATGCACAGGCATGGAAACATGGAACAGACTTATGAATCTCTGAGGGGAGGGAGAAGGGGGAGGACGGGAAGAGATTAACCAAAGATCTTATATGCATACTAGAGGCCCGGTGCACGGATTCATGCACCGGTGGGGTCCCTTGGCCTGGCCTGTGGGGACCAGGCCGAAATCGGCAGTCCGACATTCCCCGAGGGGCCCCAGATTGCGAGAAGGTGCAGGCCAGGCCAAGGAACCCCACCAGTGCACGAATTTGAGCACTGGGCCTCTAGTGAGAAGATAAAAGCCTCCTTTAATGTAATTTCATTCACATTTGGCTAGTGGCCACTGTATTGGACAGCACATCCCTAAGTGTTTAGATTTCATTTTATGGTAATGGGGAACCATTTGAGGTATTTGAACTGGAGAAAAGAGATAATTAGATTTTAATTTAACAAATTCCATTAGTAGCTGTGTATAGGTGGAAGAAATTGAAGCTACAGAGAGAGACCAGTGGGAAGCTACATAGCAATTCAAATGAAAGAGTGTATTATCTTAAACATAGGCAGATGATTAGATGAATATTTGAGTGCCAAATCAATAAAGTTGATTTTGTAATTATTTTATAATTGCTTATTTTATTACATTGGATCATGACTGATATGATAGCACAGTCAATATTCTAATAATGGTAACCAACATGTTTTCAGCATTTGCTAAATGTCAGACCTTACATTTATTATTTAGTTCTCTCAACAGCCCTGTGAGATAGGAAATATTATCTTCAATTTACAGATGGAAAACATCAGTGTGACACAGATAGTAAATGCAAAAAAGATTTGAAAGGAAAAGAATACAAAACAATGTGGCAAGCAGGATCATGAAATATTTAAATGTTTATATGTAGCATGGAACATTTCTATTTTGTGGGAGCTTCTAATTTTGGCACACAGGTTATAAAAATAATATTTACTAATATTTATTAAGCATATATTATGTGTTAGGCATTGTGATGTAGTAAGCCTTGTACACATATTAGGTTGCTTAATTTTCACAATAGCTCCATAAAGAAGGGTACTGTCATTATCTTCATTCTCATAGAGGAAGAAACTGATGGGCAATCATAGGATGACTTGTTTAAGAAAGTGACAGAGCAGGGATTAGGGTCCACATAATTTGGCCCCAGTGTTCCTGTAGTACTTAATACATTTGTGTGCTGTGTTAATAAATATTGTACAATGTGGAGATAGATCATCCTGTAGTGTTTCAATATATCAAGCTCTCTTAGTCATGAGAGTGACTAAGCTTAAGATTTAATTAATGTTTTTTCTGGGTATGTGTGGATCTTTCTTTTTATGGCCTCTGGCAGTAAAGTATAGATCCTCAAAGCTTTACTCAGGCTGTGTGGAATGGGGCTGATTTAATTATTTAAGGCTTTGAGTTTATTGATTCTGACTAAACTCTTACCTCTTTTTATCCACTAAACTCCATTTTATTCCTGCTCATGATTCAGAGACAGTGTAGTACAGTGGGGAAGAGCACAATTGGATTCATATATCTTTGCATTTTAAACTCAGAACTATTGATTATTAGCTGTGTTTTCACAGACAATATCCTTAGAACTTCCCTTTTCTGACCTTTAAAATGGGGGAAATGAAACCTTAGGATAGTTATAAGAAATACATTGGATGATTAAACTCTTTAATGTTTGCTATAGTACTAGGCATATGGCAGATGCTAAAAAACTGCTTTACTTTTTACTAAATGAAACATTTACACATTTAAGTATCATTTTTTATAGTTGTTCAGCTTCCTAGGAGAACTCTGCATGTGCCAAACACTTGGTTGCTCCGACCTTTAGACTTTAAACCAGATACTGTGGAGTATCTAGATAAACTATGAGGAAAAATGCATTAATTCTTTATGGCATCATGAGACTGTTTTGTTTCTAACTTTTACAGAGAGAATCCTCTGCTTTATTAAAAAGGAAAAATGATAAAGAAGCTCCAGTTACTTGTATTTCTGGAGCCCTATCCTGAATTGATGAATGAATGAATGCTCGAATGAATGAATGGCATGGTAGTTGGAAATGAAAAGGCAAGTAATGAAATCCTTGAGAAAATTGCCCAAGAGATAGGTTTTTCCCCCCTGAAATATTTCCATCTTCTCAGTGATGATGAAGATAGTGGCAATTTATGATTTGATTTTGGAACAGTATATTAATAGAAAAACAAATACACAAAAGGTCAGCGGTCTGCATATTCTGAGAACATTCTTTTAGGAATTCTGATTTGTAGTGTAATACTTTTATTTCAGGGAAATAACTAATGATAAAGTAACAAAGACTCCTGAATATCATGTTGAAATTGATTAAAGAAATGTTAAGGATGTGATGGGAACAAATTTGAACATCATTTAAAAAATATATATGTTTTTATTGATTTTAGAGTAAGGGAGAGGGATAGAGAGAGAAACTTCAATGAGAGAGAAACATCCATTGGCAGCCTCCTGCATGCCCCCCCACTTGGCAGTGAGCCCACAACCCAGGCATGTGGCTTGATCGGAAATAGAAATAGCAACCTCTTGGTTCATGAGTTGACACTCAACCACTGAGCCATAAAGGCAGGGCTGAACATCATTTTTAATGATGCAATTGTAATTTTAAAATACATTCAATAAATCCATTTTTTTCCAAATCAGCTTTGAGGTGTAACTTACAGAGCACAAATGTACAGATTATAAGTCAAATCTGATGAGTTTGATAAAACACACGTTAATGTAACTGCTAGTGTATCAAACAATAGTAGATCAAAAAATTTCAATCACCTATTAAAAGTTCCCTTTGTGTTCTTTTGTAGTCAGTCTTCTGAGAGACAATGATCTAATTCCTGTCACCCTGCTCTAGTATTTTGTATAAATGAAATATACAGTGTGTATGTTTTAATGCCTATCTTTTGCTGAACATGTTTTTGAAATTATTTTTTGTTGTTGTATCAATCGTTCATTCATTATTAGGGAATAGCATTTCACTGTGTGAATATAGTACAATTTTTAATCCGTTAACCTGTTGATGGAATTTTGGTTTGTTTACAGCTTTTGGCTATTAAAAATAATTCTATGAAAAATTTTTTTTTATGAAAATTTTCCTTATTGAATTTATTGGGGTGACATTGGTTAATAAAATTATATAGGTTTCAGGTGTGTAATTCTATAATACATCACCTGTGTATTGTATTTGTGTGTTCAATGCCCCACGTCAGGTCTCTTTCCATCACCATGTATCCCCCCTATACCATCTTCTACCTTCCCCCAACCTTCTTTCCCTCTGGTAATCATCAGACTGTTGTCTGGGAATATGAAGTTGTTTTTTTCCCTTAATCCCTTCACCTATTTCACCGAGTCCTACAACTCCCCTCCCCTCTGACAGCTGTCAGTCTGTTCTCTAAATATGAATCTGTTTCTATTTTGTTAATTTTGTTTATGTTAATAATGTTTGAAATCATGAGTGAAATCATATGGTACTTGTCTTTCTTTGACTGGCTTATTTCACTTATCATAATCCTCTCCTGTTGCAAAGGGTAAGGATTTCCTTTTTATGGTTGAGTAATATTCCGTTGTGTAAATGTACTACAGCTTTTTTATCCACTCATTTACTCATGGACACTTGAGCTGCTTCCAAATCTTGGCTATTGTAAATAACACTGCAATGAACATAGATGGGGTACATATATTCTTTCTAATCAGTGTTTTGTGTTTCTTTGGATACATTACCAGAAGTAAAATCACTGGATCATAAGGCAGTTCCATTTTTAATTTTTTGCGATAACTCCATATTGTTTTCCATAGTGGCTTCATCAATCTGCATTCCCACCAACAGTGCATGAGGGTTTATTTTCCACCACATCCTTTCCAACACTTGTTTGTTGATCATAGCCATTGTGACAGGCGTGAGATGATATCTCATTGTGGTGTTAATTTGCATTTCTCTGATGATTAGTGACATTCAGCATCTTTTCATATGTCTATTGACCATTTGTATGTCCTCTTTGGAGAAGTGTCTATTCAGGTTCTTTGCCCATGTTTTAATTGGATTGTTGTTGTTTTTTTGGTATTGAGTTATATAAGTTCTTACACATTTTGGATATTAATCCCTTATCAGATGTATCATTGGTGAATATGTTTTCCCATTCAGTGGGTTGTCTTTTTTTAATCCTTACCCGAGGACATGTTCATTGATTTTAGAGGAAAGGAGATCTGAGAGACGCTCAGACTGACAGTCAAGAGACAGAAACATCGATTGGTTGCCTATGCACCCTGACCAGGGACCAAAACCTGTGACTTAGGTATATGCCCTGAACATACCTGCAACCTTTCAGTGTACGGAATGATGCTCAACCGACTGAGGCACGCTGGCTGAGGCGGGCAGTCTTTTCACTTTGTTGATGGTTTCTTTTGTTGTGCAAACATTTTTAGTTTGATGTAGTCCAATATTTTTATTTTGTGTTCCTTGGATATATCAGAGAATATTGCTATGGGAAATGCCTGAGATTTTACTGCCTATGTTTTCTTCTAGGATTTTAATGCTTTTGAGTCTCTAACATTCTATGACCATTTTTGTATAATGTTTTTTGTGGATATGTTTTCACTGATCTCAGGAGAAATAGATAGACCATGTGGTAAATGTATGTTTAACTTTAGAAGAAATGCCAGATTGTTTTCCAAGTGATTATATTATTTTATACTCTCACCAGAAATGTGAGTTCCGGTAGCTCTACATTTTCACTATGTCTTTTAACCATCTGTGTGTCCCAGAAGTCACTTATACTTGGTATGATTAGTCTCTTTAATTTTAGCCATTTTAATGGTTGTGTAATGGAGTTTCATTTGATTTTAATTTGCATTTCCCTGAATAACTAATGATGTCGAGCATGCCTTCATGTGCTGTTGAGCCATTTGTGTATGCCCTTTTGTAAAGTTTTTGAGTCTTTTACCCATTTTTAAATTTAGGTATAAGTTTGTATACTCTTGGTAGAAGTTCTTTGTCAGATATATGTACTGAGAATATTTTCAACTGATATATTGCCTTTTTATTTTCTTAATTATGTCTTTTGATGAATTTTTAATTTTGATTAAAACCACTTACAATTTTTTCTTTTTTGGTTTGTGATTTTTTTGTGCTGGCTAAGAAATTTTTGTTTATCACAAGGTTGCAAAGGTATACTCTTATATTTTCTTTAGGTTAATGTTTAGATTTTTTATTTGATTTTATTTATGCATTTTATACTTCTCATTAATTCATTGAACAAATATTTATTGAGCACCTACCTGTTCAGTGGTAGGCACTATTAGTAAACAAAAACAGTTCACTCATGATAGCCCCTTAGGTAGGCTCTGCACTTGTGAAACCTACATTTTATGGGGAATGACAAATTAATAAATAAGTTAATTATAGAGTATTTTAGAAGGTGAGAAAGAACCATGAGGTAGGGCAACAGAATAGGTAAAGGTAAAGGTGAGAAGAAGGTTTGCAATTTTAAGAAAGGGTGATAAAATTAAGCTTCATTGAGAATATGTCATTTAAAGAGTGAATTTAAGGTGAGGGAATTAGCCATTCACCTATTTGAGGGAAGAGTGTTCTGGGTAGAGAAAACAGCTGTTACAAAGGTCTTAAGGTTGGAGCATGTCTCGCATGTCCCAGGAACAGCCAGCAAGCCAGTGTAGTACATGGTAATAATGGATAAGGTCACAGAGATAGGGGAGGACAAATTGTTTAGAATCCTATACGCTATTATTAAGACTGTAACTCTTTGTGTGAGTGACACAAAAAGCCATTTGAGGGTTCACTATAGTTAGAACATATGTCTTCCTAAATGTCACTTAGAGATTTTACTTTTTCTTTAGATTTACCAATTTACATATGCATAAATAGGAGTAAAACCTTTTTTTTTCTTTTCTGATAGATATACTTAATACTCTTAATGGTTTTCTTATTTCAGAAAGATCCAGATTACCTGAAGCTATGGTTGGACAATTTTGTTTCTAGCTATGAACAATTCTTAGATGTTGACTTTGAGAAGCTGCCTACCAGGTATGTAGAAACACTTAATTTCTTACCCTTGGGTGAGTTTCTTAATTTTTGGCACAAAGACTTCATTGACATGTACAAGGAAGGCAATTATGTGACATACATGATACTCCTTCCTGTATAACCCTGCTCTCATGGCAGACATTGCTCATTGATCACAGCAGTCCTTTTTGCTGATACTAGACTTGCTTCTAGAAGGTTCTTTTCTTTGGCCAGTCCCTGGCAACTGTTTGTCCTGCCATTTGCTTCAGTTCTGAAACTACACTGAGCACTAGATCCCACAATTTAAGGGCAAAGTCCACCATAAGACTGCCTAAACTTCAAACAGTTTGTAAGTCTTGGGAGCCATATATACTTACCAACCAGCTATAAATTTGGGGATTCTCACAACTCCCTCAGGTTCAATAGTTTGCTAGAACGACTCACGGAATGCACTGAAAACACTATACTTACTGATTGTGTTTTAATCATAAATGATACATGTCGGACATGGCCTGGAAGGGTCTTGGATGCAGGGCTTCCGTGCTCTCTACCTGTGGAGTCAGGGCATGTTGCCCGCCCTGAATATCAGTGTGTTCAAATAAGGAAACTTTGGGCTTTGGGTGTCAGAGTTTTATTGGGTCTTACACTTCATTGACCATGTGATTGAATTCAGTCACCAGCTTCTTTCCCTCCCAGAAAGTTGGGGAAAGAGGGTCTTTTAGATGTGGCCAGCCTAGCTTTTCTCAAAACCTGCTAAGGGCCAACCCTGCGTCATTTCATTTGTATAAAATTTCTTTATTACACCACAGGCATTTGAATTGAAACTTACTTTTCTATTTCTGGCCTTAGAGTAGGGCCTTAGAAAAACATCTTGGTAGATGTGATTTATATTTTAAAAAGCTAGATTTGGAAATGGGGGGTGGGGTGGGAAATTCAAACTCTTACAGTTCCAAGCCCACTTCCCAGATAAAGTTGTATCTCAAGTAATCTTGAAGACCCTAGTATAAGTCAGGTAACAGAGGTTAGGTTGGCTGGGTTAAAAAAGCTGGAGAAATGAGGAGACACTTTTAATTACAAGAGAAACTTCATTTGTAGAGATGTGTTGAGTGGGGAGGGAAAAAACAGACGGTGTTTGATGATGAGAAAGAATATCTGGAGAATTAAAAATCTTCAAGGAGGAAAGCATTTGCAGGTTGGGGGTGGAAGTAGGCAGTAAGAGGGTAGGCACAGATGAGTTGAATATGGAGAATCAAACGGGAACCAGATCATGAAGTTCCAGCATGCATTGTTAATGGACTTTGATTTTTTGTTATGGAAGATACAAATCTCTACTAAAGAATTTTCTGCATAAGAACATCATGATGAAGTGTTTTTAAAGTCGCTTTGGTGGAATTTGGAGGTTGGATTGGAAAAGGGTTAAGACTGAAGGTAAGAAGCCCAGTTAAGAGGTGATTGTAATAATTCAGAGAAAAAAATCAGTAGAGCTTTGGACCAATGCATTGAACTTTTTTTTTTTTAAGGGAAAAATGGTTGTTTTGTTTTTGTTTTCAGTGCATTGAACTTAAGAGAGGATGTGGTTGTGCTTCGAAAGCAATAGTGCTGCAATATTTACAAATACAGTTTCAGAATTCTTCAGAATTAGATTATTTGTAACAGGTTTATAAAGGTTAAAAAGTATTAAAATTTTAACTCAAAATAAGGTTATATATTATTTATTCCTTCAAAGAGTGTTCTTGTAGCTTGTGCTTAGAAGTGCTTTTAAAATAACTTATAGTTCACTTTATATCTTGAACCTAAGGATTTTATGGAGTTAAGATTTGGACCTTTGAATGCTTGGGATTTTCTAAGGGGCATTTGTTACTATCCTTACATTATAAGTGTCTCTTTTTTGGGTACATCATTTCTAAAAACATTATGTACATTTATAGTACCACTACTACATTTAAGTGGAAGAATGCCAAGAGCATTGCTTTATTTATGATTTTGTTGGCTTATTTAAAATTGTATTTTATATCTTCATCAGAAAACTGAATGATAAATCAGATTTTACTAGTAGAAAACTTTCAACTTTTCAAGTGAATACTATGTACAAGATGTATGAAATTAGTCAACCATAAAGAGGAAACTCACAGATAATCATTTAAAGTAAACTGATATATAGAATTTACAAGTTAATTCATAACACAAGGCAAGGATTGCTTTTATTGGAATTTAAAGCCTTGACATTTAAGCTGGATTTCTTCCTGTGATAGAGACAGCAATTAGTAGCTCTTTACAGTAAACATTCAATAGCCAAATAGAGGAATAGAACAGATTTCTGGAATAGGTTAGGGAAATTTCAGGAAAAAGGAACATAGAATTTTGGGTAGTAAAGTCCTAGAGGTAGGAAAATGCTTCTCAATTCTTAAATCCTCATCATATTAGGAACATGGCTAAAAATTTCAACTTTGTTTATACATCATGTTCTAACCAAGCCCCAATTTTATAATGTACTTAGTTAAAAAAAAATCAAACATTGATTTCTCTTTTAGAAGTTGATTTTTTTTCCTGTCTAGTAAATACAAACGTGCAAATAGATAATGGGACAACTAAGAACAAAAGGGACTACTTTAAACAACTAGGAATGAATATTAGAAAATGTGGTGTTTGCTTATGTTTTTGGAAAAGTGAGAAAGAATAGTTGAGCTTAATCTTGAAAATCAGTTATCTTTTAAAAAATATATATTTTATTGATTTTTTACAGAGAGGAAGGGAGAGGGATAGTTAGAAACATCGATGAGAGAGAAACATCGATCAGCCGCCTCCTGCACACCCCCTACTGGGGATGTGCCTGCAACCAAGGTACATGCCCTTGACCGAAATCGAACCTGGGACCCTTCAGCTCCATCCACTGAGCCAAATTGGTTAGGGCTTAGTTATCTTTAAATGTTTATTATTTTGAAGTTATTCTGGTTTTTCTAATCACATCTTTTTTAGCTTTTCAGTAAGAAAAAAGTATATATACAAATGAGAGTTTTTCTGGTAGCATCTACACTAATAAAAGAGTATGATGCAAATTGACCATACCTTTGGGACGCCCACCAACCAATCAGGAGTGAGTATGCAAATTAGCCCAACAAAGATGGCTTAATTTGCATATGCAGGAGCCAAGCGGCTGAGGGCGGGACGCAGGCGTTCTGCACCACCACAGCCACTCCAGGCCTGTGGGCAGCATGGGAAGGCAGAAAGGTGGCTCCGGCCGGCCGGAGCGAAGGCGGTGCCGGCAGCCAGGGGAAGGAAGGCCCATTCTTGCACGAATCTTTGTGCATTGGGCCTCTAGTCTATAAATAAGGGAGAATGAAAGAATCCACAGCTACAAGTGAAGTAATGCCTAGACTAAAATGAAACATGTATTTTTATAAGATGGTTGTAGAATTTGACAGTCTTGGCAATGTGACCTGTGATTTATTTTCTTTGTAATTTAATTAAAGTCAGGTGTTTATTTTTAAAAACATTCTATGTTGTAGTTTGGTTCAGAAAGAGACTAATAATATTTATCATATTTTTTAATGTGACTGCTAGTAATGTGCTTTACATTTTCTGGCCACAGTGAATGAATTAACCTTTTTTTAACTCAGTGTAAAAATAGTAGTAAAACTTCATATTAAGCATTATCAGAAGAGAGACAGTTACACAGTATAATTGTTATTAAGAGTTTTTTAGGTACTTCTTTGTGATTTGGGCATTTTCTTAATAGAGTCAGGGAAGTTAGTATACAGAGGCTTACAGAAAGATTCTTAGGCTTTAGTGATAGTACTTTTAAAATATATTACATTTTTAGAGTTCTTTACATATTTCAAAGCTGAAAATGCACATTAACTTTCTGATTTCAGAACCCTGTGAAGTGAGGCAGATGATACTACAATTTTATAGATTAGGGAACTTTAGAGATTAAATGAAGTGCTTCATGTTACAGAGGTGGATCTTACAGCAGGTTTTCTGACTGTGCATCTAGGGAATTTTTATTATAAGAGATACACAGAGGAGCCAGTCACATCTGGTGTTGGATTTGTCCTTAAAGAACCATATAGTCTTCTTACACAGAAACCAGTTGTTGACAAAAACATTGAAATATTACTTTAAAAAATCTTCTATTGATGTTCATGCTTGGGTTCTACATTCACCTCTTTATTCTGTCTGCTTTCCTTTTGCTGGTTATCTTCTCTCCTTCATCTGATCACATGGCTTGGGGAACCTATAGATAGGTGAATATTATTTATTTAGTAAAGCACTTGACAAATATTAAACTAGGTATAGGTACTACATTTCTGTTTGCTAGTTATTATTTCTTTTAGAAATGGTATACACATACAGTATTTCTAAGTAGAAAGTGAACTAATTTATATTCTAAATATTTTCTTTAAAAGTAGCACAATTGAAAATATAAAAAGTCTCTTTCTCTGTCTTTTCGGTAAGCCTCCTCTTAAGTAAGACTAACCACTCCTCTTAATAATCTTCTCAAGTGTCACTAATCATCTGGCGGTGCCTTGCAGAGAAGAAGGCATAGAATGTCTGGAATAAAAGAGCTTCTTTAGGATTTGAGCTGAAAAAGCAATTCCTCTATAAAGTACAAAACATTTTCTTCCTGTATTTAAACACCTTCTTCTTCTTCTTTTTAAAATTCTTTATTGTTTAAAGTATTACATGAGTCTCCTTTTTCTCCCAACCCTTCTTTTGTTCTCCTTATATTGTAGGGTAGATGATGTGCCTCCAGGAATATCTCTGCTTCCTGACAATATTCTGCAGGTTCTGAGGATCCAGCTACTACACTGTGTTCAGAAAATGGCAGATGGGTTAGAGGAACAACAGCAAGCTTTATCAATTTTGCTTGTCAAATTCTTCATTATTCTTTGCAGGTATCTAGTGCAAATAAACTATTTGTTTTAAGTAAATATTACCAAGATGGTAATGCATTTATTGATTATCAATGGTGTTCTATCAGATGGAGCATTAAAGAATGAGTGTACCATTTGCAATAGGCTTGTGGTTTGTTATATTGGAAAGCCTTTTTAATAACTATACCTAGCTATAGAGAGATTCAGCCAAGATAAAAAAAAATTGCTTTAGAGTAAAAACAATGACAGTTTTTCCTAACCAAGAGTTTGTTGCACTGGTATTTTCTAAGTGGTCCTCACCTATAGACATATATACATTTTTAGTACTGTGAATTATTTTTGAAATGTATTTTTCTAATGTTTCATTTTATAAATGTACCAAGAAAGTATAGTTATTCTATAGCTTATATTTTTCAGGTTTATAGATAATTAGGTCTGTGGTACTTAAATTTTGGTATGTCTAAGAATCAACTGGGGAGCTTAATAGAAATATAGAACTTGAGCCTTATTACAGAAATTCTGATACAGAAGAGCTCAGGCACCCCAGCCGGTGTGGCTCAGTGGTTGAGGGTCGACCTATGAACCGGGGGTTGCGTTTCTCTTCCTAGTTGGGGGACATTTATATCCTGCTATGTTTCTGAATTCATTTATTAAGTTTAGTGTTTTTTTTTAATAGAGTCTTTAGGGTTTTATATGTACAATATCATGTCTTCTCTGAATAATGACAGTTTTACTTCTTTCCAATTTGGATGTCTTTTATTTCTTCTTGTTTGATCACTATGGCTAGCACTTCCAGTACTATGTCAAACAGGAGTGGTGAAAGTGGGCATCCCTGTCTTGTTCCTAGTCTTAAGGGAAATGGTTTTATTTTTCGCCCATTCAGTATGAGTTGGCTGTAGGTTTGTCATTAAGGCTTTTATTATGTTGAGGTATGATTCCTCTATTCCCACTTTGCTGTGAGTTTCTATCAAAAAAGGGTGTTGTATTTGTCAAATGCTTTTCCTGCATCAGTTGATATGATTATCTTGCAATCTGTTAATGTGCTGTATCACATTTATTGATTTGTGAATATTGTACCAGCCTTACATCCCTGGAATAAATAAGCGTACATTTTCCTCACTATTTATATGTAATAAATATATGTATATTTTTTTCTTCTCACAGAAATCTATCTAATGTGGAAGAAATTGGGACTTGTTCTTACATAAATCATGTCATCACTATGACAACACTTTATATCCAGCAAGTAGGTGTGAATTAATACGTTTCTTTTTGTGGCTTTACTGAGAGTAACTAAGTTTTACTTTTTCTGTAGCATAGTTAGTAAAGTTAAATGTTTTCAGAGGACATAATAATTGAGAAGAGAATTAAAATTACTATTGGTACAATATATTTCAGGCATCTTATACATATCATCTAAAAGTAGAGATGCAATTATTAATATATTTATTTAAATTTAAATAAGCAAATTATTTTATAAATGGCTTTTTAAAATGACACAATTTGTCATTTTATGTATTATTTATTCATCAAACATCTCTTATTGAGCACATAGGTTTTTTTGAAAATATGTTTGGTTATTCATTGGAAACCCTTCCTAGGAAATTAATAAAGCTTGAGAGGTTATATTCAGTTCATCTGATTAATTGACTATATATTTTAGATTCGAATGGAACTTAGACTTATTTGAATAAAAATAATTTATTATTAGATAATGAATGAAACATAGTCCTTTAATGATATAGGTAAGGATGTTATACAGTTTAATATTTTTAACTAAATATAATTTTATGATTAACTTTATTCTCAGTTAAAAAGCAATAAAAAAGAGAAGGAATTGGCAGATCAGACATCTATTGAAGAATTTGTAATCCATGCATTGGCATTTTGTGAAAGTTTATATGATCCATATCGGAATTGGAGACATAGAATTTCAGGGTATGTCTTATAAGTCCTAATTTTCATTTGAACCTGAATGTCATAATATGTGCAATTCTTCAAAGCAGATCATATTCTCTATCAAAGCAATTGGTTAGATGTGTATAAGATGACCCTCATTTCTGTCTCTGAAGTAGAGAACTATATTGGAAGTAATGAATTCATGATAAATGCCACTTCCAGATAATCAGTTCACCCTGAACTTTTATTTTGTGTTGCAGTTGAGTGCTAATAATCAGATAGGAAAATTTCAGAACACAGTAGCATCACGTAGAGAGCACATATTTTTCATTGAAAGGTCTCTGTTTTTAAAGCATATTTCATAATTTGAAAATGATTTTTAACATTTTGTCTAAGGGGCGGGTGCGCGGTGGAGCGGGTCAATGGGAAAAACAAAAAACAAAGGGGACATCTGTAATACTTTCAACAATAAAGATAAATTAAAAAAAAAAAAAAATAACAAACCTCACAACATTTTATCCAATTATTTTTATTAAGTGGAGCTTGTGTCAATCAGGGTCAGGAAAACAAACCATACTAGTATTTAAAAAGAGAGAATAGCCCTAGCCGATTTGGCCCAGTGGATAGAGCATTGACCTGCGCACTGAAGGGTCCCGGATTCGAATCTGATCAAGGGCACATACCTGGGTTGTGGGCTTGATCCCCAGTAGGGGGCATGCAGGAGGCAGCCAATCAGTGATTCTCTCTCATCACTGATGTTTCTATCTCTCTCTCCCTCTCCTTTCCTCTCTGAAATCAATAAAAATATATTAAAAACAAAAGAATATATGGTGGGCAAAAGTAGGTTTATAGTTGTCAGTAAAACAGTTTATTCATGTATTGCTATTAATTATATTTTCTACAGGAGCAGCTATAAATCTACTTTTGTCCCACCCTATATAATACAAGGAAATTGTTTAATAGATACTAGAGAACTCAAAAAGCATAGAGGGGCACTGATAATACAAACAGTGACTTCAGGAAGCAAGTACTTCCCTGGGGCCAAGGGAACAAAGGGAAGAGATTGGAGTTATCAGAAACTAGAGGTTTGGAGAGCTTCTGAAGTGCTGCGGCTTGGACCTCTGAGGAAAGAGCATTGCTTAGCCAGTGTGGGTACTGCTGAGCAGCCATAAAGAGGCTAGTTCTGCGATTGCCAAAAATAAATGGAAGATAGGAACCAACTGCAAATGTTGCAATGAATCCCTCTTTTGCTCTTTAACCTTCTGGGCTCATTTAGTACTCACTGTTGGTGAACTCAACAATTGGGGTTGCTTGGCCAAATGAAATATAGTTTGCAGAGTGCCTGTCTCAGAATCACAAAGCAGATAGAATATAGGATGATGGGTTTGGAGTTTAGTGACAATAGCATAATTACCAGTACAGAGCTCAAAGAGAAGAGTTGGTAAAAGTACATTCTATTTGTGTTGGCCTCACAGAAGTCTGTGGAAATATTTCAGCTATCAAAATACTGGAATTGTCATTAAAAACAAAACTGATCCCAGCCCATACTGGAGCTATATCCTTAAAATGGAAGAAGCCAGTAGTGTGGACTCTTTGTGTCCAAATAAAATTTCAAAAAGTGTCATAGAGTAGCCTGATTTCTGATGAATTTCAATGGCACTGTTGTAATAAAATACTATCTTAGGTATCAAATTAGCAGTACTGCTGAACAGTTTTTTTACAAATTGAAAATTTTAAATAGCTAGTTCCTTTTTCCATTTCTAGTTTGGAGTTGTAACCTGGTAGCTATTTTGACCATTAAGCATTTTTTAATTTTTGCTTACTTCAAGAGAAGAAATCCTTTCATTGGTGAGCATTTCAGTTATTGGCTAGACTTCCTCTTTAAGATTATGTCATTCCTGGAGATGTATTATTCAGTACACAAAAATAAAATATTAAATTTATTTTATAGTTATTTTTGTAATTGTGCCATCTCTACTTGCCCATGATAATAATTTGGTATTAACTTCTTTTTAATGATAGACGAATCCTTAGTACAGTGGAAAAGAGCAGACAGAAATATAAGCCAGCTTCTCTCACTGTGGAGTTCGTCCCCTTCTTTTACCGTAAGTAACTGCTCTAATTCCTCTTACTTTGATTTTGGTGTTAGTAGCCCTGTGACTTTAGGCAAGATATTAAATTCTGACTTTCCATTTACTCATTTGTAAATGGGGGCAAAATATCATCCTCAGATGGAATATTATGAGAATTAAATAAGATGGCATAAAGTATCTAAAGTACTACCTGATAGATGGTTTCTCTTTCCTTTTCTGTGAGAAAACACATACCTACCTTGCCTTTTGTAAACATTAGCCTTTTCACAAATAGTTCTTAATGTTTCAGTGTCAGACATTCCCAAGACATGAGACATATTATAAAAGAAAAATCTTATTTATTTGTTTGTGTATTATATTCACAGAGTGTTTTCAAGAAAGTGAACATCTCAAGGAAAGCCTTAAGTGTTGCTTATTGCATCTCTTTGGAGCCATTATAGCTGGTGGGCAGGTGAGGAAAGTGTTGAATGTTAATATATGAAACAGTGGTTAACAGTGCAAAAAGCTTTCCATGGTTTATTTAATGTATTCTTTGTCTTTTTATAATTTCGTGAACCTTACAAATATTTTTCTAACTAATCTGCTTCTTTTATTTGTTAACTCCCTAGAAACCTAAATAATAATATTATCACTAAAATTAAATTAATGCATAACCAGATTTAACAGTTTTGGTATTATAAGTTCTCACTTGTGGTGACTTTTCCGCTGCTAGTTCTTTCTTTAGAGTATGGAGGATAGGCAGCCCTGTTAGTCCACTTGATGAAATCAAGCTCTAGCAATTTGATTTCCTAAGACATGAATTTACTCACTCTTCTGTTGATTTATAACTAGTAAATGCATATAAACAAGGTTTAAACAAAGCCTTAAGAAAAAAATGGTTTATTTTGTAATATTTACTTCTTTTTTTTTTTTAAGTTGAACATCTTCAAAGCTGTCTGGTAAACTTTTGAGTATGATTACCAGTTGAAAACAGGATTATAGGTCAGAAAGAACATTCTACATGTTTTCTTTAACCACACAGTTTAGATTAGAGGTTTCTAACACTTTTTGTATCACGTACCCCTTTGGCATTCTGGTAAAGCCCTTTATCATAATTTTTTCAAATACCTATAATAAAATACATAAGATCACAAAGGAAACTCATTTTACTGAAATACAGTTACTAAAATGTTAATAAAACAAATTTGTAACATAGTAATATGTGCTTTATAACACATTAAATAAAAAGATATACCAGCAAGTCTAGTATAATTAATGTAATTTCAGAGAAGAGATGAGGATAAATGATGTTTTTAAAACATTGCAACAACTATAATATATGAAAATATGTTTGATTTCTCTTGGTGACAAAATCACAAGTATTACTAATAATATTACTTGGGTTTCCTAATGGACTACCTTGCCTTCTCTTCACTCTAGTAGAAGAGGGAGAGTCTCTTTGTAATGAGAAGAATGGTGATCAAAATTGTGTTTTTCAATTTGTTTGCTTTATCACCTACCTTTATTAGCTGATATCATTTTTTTTTGCTTTAGTATCTCTACTACTAAGAAGACTTAATAAGTTATCCTATATAATAAAAGGGTAATATGCAAATTGACTGAACAGTCACTATGGCATGCACTGACCACCAGGGGGCAGATGCTCAATGCAGGAGCTGCCCGCTGGTGGTCAGTGCGCTCCCACAGGGGAGCGCCGCTCAGCCAGAAGCCGGGCTCATGGCTGGCAAGCACAGCGGCAGTGGCAGAAGCCTCTCCTGCCTCTGCAGCTGTGCTAAGGATGGCCGACTGCGAGAGGGTGCAGGCCGGGCTGAGGATCACCCCCAGCCAGTGCATGATTTTCATGCACCGGGCCTCTAGTATGTGAATAAAATTGGAAATTACATTGCTTTTGACTAATGGAAGAAGTTGGTTTGATCCCATTTCCTTTTTGAACACAGAGACTTATTGTTAGTGCCCAGAGGTAATCAAGCCCCGAGAGACCTCCAGTATTAAGACTAATATGGAAATCCAGTAGATACTAAAAGGCCAGTTTATTATTTTATATACCGAAAATACTCAAAATCGTTATAATCGGATTATAGCTGTAATAGCTGCTATATTGAAGCCAAAAGGTTATTTATTGATTATAGCATCAGTATAAGGGTATTTAGATGAATCAAATATCTAAAGGCATAAGAATGGCCTTTCATAAAGAGCAGAAATATTGAAGTCTGATGACTCTTCTTCCTTCCCAAGCATTATGCCTTACTATTGGTATATTTGTTCTGTTCTGTGTTATGTTAAGAGCAAGGGTTTTGGAGCCAGATACTAAAATTCTAACAGCTTAACTTAGAAGTTTACTTTTTCTTTCATTAAAAAAAGAAAACAGCAGTAAGCAGTCCAGAGTTAATATGGTGGCTCTAGGATCTTCAGGTACTCAGGTTCCTTCTGAAAGTCAGTTTATTTTTTCTTACTATTTCTTATGCTACAAGATAGCTCTAGAAGAACTCTAGATGGAGGGGGAGATGAAGACAAATGGCATGTGCCAGCTTTTTTTTAATGCGATACTGAAAAGCTGACACCATGTTGTTTATTTTAATCTCATTTGCTAAAATCCATCAGATAACTGCAAAGAGGGCAAATACATCCAGATAAAAAAATTTGCTAAAACTTGCTTCCTTAGCAGCAGGGGAGGTTAGGGAATGTAATCTTTATTCCAAGAGCAAAGGGTCCTTCTTTTTATTTGTAAAGTGATCTCCTCTTTATAGTCTACTGACATATATCGTTGACCAAAACTGTGTCACGTGGCTGTTCCCAGCTACAAGGGAAGGTGGTGAGTTTTCTGTGTGGGGAGATTGCTCTCTGAGTAAGAATTCTGTTAGTGAGGAAATGAAGATGTGTAAATCACGTAGTGTCTGTCAAAGTATCTGATTAAAAATATCTGAGATTCCCTTCATAAGGAAGTGGAGGAAAATGAAAGTTGAGTGGACCATCAACAATTTCTTCTGTAGTAGTACTTGTTGTTATTGATATTATTTATTATGTTGATAATAACAAATCCTAATAGCCTCAGTGCTGTTACTTTCAGATGATTTTGCATAACTATGTTCTTATTTATTATATATCAATTTAACCATTTAGGGCATATATTATTTATTTCCAAGTTTAATTAATCACCTCAAATAGTTACCACTTACTTAGAATTTCAGAAGTATGTTTGTTGACTTAGAGCCATGCCAGTCCACTTATTCTATATAATAAAACCCTAATATGCAAATTGACCAAACGGTGGAACAACCGGTCAAATGACCAGTCGCTATGATGCGCACTGACCACCAGGGGGCAGATGCTCAATGCAGGAGCATCTGCCCCCAGAGAGGGAGGCAACAGGCAGTGGCAGCGGGGTGATTGGGGGGTGGGGCCAGCCAGAGAGTGGGCAGCAGCGGTGGGGGGCGTGGCTGGCCAGCAGGCAGTGCCAGGCTGCCAGCCAAGGTGAGTGCCAGTGGTGGCCCTCACTCACCCTGCCTGCCCGTTGCCCCACAGATCGGCCTTGATCACCGGCCAGGCCTAGGGACCCTACCCTATATATTGGGAACAGTCTCTTAGATTTAAAAATTAAAACCTGGTAAGGCTACTCTAATACTGAAAAAACAGGATGATGCAGCAATGACATGTATGGACTCTGACTTGCACGTTTTGTGGTCAGCCCTGATTCTGACACTTATAACTGTGTGACAAAGCCAATTACTTAACTTTTCTCTGCTTCAGTTTTTCCACCCATAAGATGGGGAAAATGGTACTACTGCCTCAGAAGGATCCTGTTATATACTACTTTTTATAATCAGGGCAAAAAAATGTAGCTGCCCATACAGCAGCAAGATGCCTTTTACCTGGATAAAAAGTATGGTCACTGGTGTATGCAGTGTCCCGGATTACAAGAGGAATGTCTGACTGCTGGTTGTTGGACATCCCCTGAGGGGTCCCAGAGTATGAGAGACCACAGGCCAGGCTGAGGCACCCCTTTCCCCCCGCCCTGCACGAATTTCATGCACTAGGCCTCTAGTATATCTATATCATTTGAGATGGATTTACTATAACCAAAAGAGAACCTGAGAGAGGTTTAACCAAATTGAGTTTTTCTTTTTCTTTTTTTATTGTTACATAAGAAATTGAGAATTAGGCAGTTCTGGGCTGGTACAGCAGCTCAGTGATACCACCAAGGACTATGGTTCTTCAGTGTTCTGTTTTGCTCTCTGTAGCCTGCTTTCTTTAATTCTTGGGTTTATTTCCTTGTGATATAAAGGTGGCTCCAAGCATCCTGTCTGCATTCCAGGCAGGAAACAGGTAAAAAGGCCAAAAGCAAAGGGTTCTTCCTTTTTATTTGTAAAGTGATTACATCTTTATAGTCTACTAGGATATATCCTTGACCAAAACTATGTCACCTGGCTGTTCCTAGCTGCAAGGGAAAGTGGTGAGTTTTCTGTGTGGGGAGATTGCTCTCTTGAGTAAGAATTCTGTTAGGAAATGAAGATGTGTAAATCACTGGTAGTGGCTGTCAAAGTATCGGATTAAAATGTTTTATATTTGATATACTAAAATAAAAAGTTGTCTGAAGACCTGTTAAATTCCTTTTTTTTTGCAAACACAGAAATTCAGTGTTTTGGATTTCATTTTTGTTGTCTCTCATGTTTCAGAAGAATGCTTTGCAAGCGATTTCTCCAGCCACCATGGAAGTTCTTATGAGAGTTTTGGCAGATTGTGATTCCTGGGAGGACGGAAATCCTGAAGAGGTGGGTAGGAAGGTAGAACTGACTCTGAAGTGCCTTACAGAAGTGGTACATATCCTTCTCACGAGCAGCTCTGACCAGCGTCAAGTGGAAACCAGCACTATTCTGGAGAACTATTTCAAATTGCTGAATTCAGATCATTCAGCTTTACCTAATCAAAGGAGGTCCAGAGAGTGGGAAAGCCGGTTCATAGCTTTACAGATAAAAATGTTGAGTAAGTATCACAGAGTTTATTATACCCATTCCTATTATTTCCTAATTAATTTACCTCTTTGTCATCTGAAAAGCCTAAATTTAAAATATGGCTAGATTAAATGTTTTATGATCCCAAATTTTCTACTTCATAAGTGGATGATTTTGTTTTTATTCCCCTAGATACCATCACAGCCATGTTAGATTGTACAGATAGGCCTGTTCTTCAAGCCATTTTTCTTAACAGTAACTGCTTTGAACATCTCATACGACTGCTACAGAATTGCAAGGTATTTTTCTGTTATTATTATTTTTGATTTTTAAGAAGTCATTTTATGTTTTTATTCAAATTTGTGCATATTGTTTCTATTTATTTATTGTGGTAAAATACATATAAAAATGTACTATTTTAACCGTTTTTAAGTGTACAGTTCACATTATTAAGTACTTTCACATTCACATAGTTGTGCAACGATCATTACCATCCATCCCCCATGTTTCTTTTCATCTGGTAAAACTGAAAGTCGATACCTGTTAAACAACTTCACATTTTCCCTTCCACTCAGTAACCACCATTGTACTTTCTGTCTCTGATTTTGACTACTCTTAAGTACCTCATGTAAGGGGAATCATACAGTGGTTTGTTTGTTTGTTTTAACTTGATTATTTCATTTAGCATAATGTTCTCAAGAGTCATCTATGTTGTATCATATCTTCCTTTTTAAGGCCAAATATATTTTTGTGTGTGGGTGTGGTACTCCATATTTTGTATTTTTCATTCATTGCTTTGATTTTACCTTTTGGCTGTCGTGGATAATATTGCTATGAGTATGAGTATACAGATATCCCTTTGAGACCATGCTTTTAATTCTTTTGGGTATGTATCCAGAAGTGGAATTTAGTCTGTCTCAATAGCACATTGTCTTTTCTGTGAGACATTCTCTGCTGATTCTTTAAGAATTTAGGGATATTAACTAATTTAATTATTGCTATTTCTTATTTTAGTAACTTTTGAGTTCCAACAGAGAGCTAAATAATAATTATAGTATGTGAACTAATGTTTGTTATAAAAAATGAATAGTTGATTGTCATTTTAAAAGTGGTGTACTTCACAAGTGGATTCTTGGATTTATTTTCAAGATACGTGGAAATCCATTTAAGCTTCATTTCTGCTTATGGGTTAACAATCCAATGTTCTTTCTCCATTATTCTTGTCTCTGTTTTTAACAGCTGTTTTTAAATGCTAACAATAAGGTGGCAGACAAGAACGAGAAAGACCTGGCCAACAAATTACTGACAGAAATAAATGAGGACCAGGTATCTACAAAGCCTGCATCTTGTTTCAACTGAAGTCCAAAATCAATCAATGGGAGAAACTATTCCTGTACTTTTCTTTCTTTTGTCTTAAAATATACAAACATTATCTAATTCTAATCTAAATTATTTTTGAAAATTCTTCAAAGTAATTTTAATTTTTTAATCTAAAGTAAGTCTATTAATATCTTGATAGTTAATATATATGATCAATAGCATTCCACCTGTGTATGTGTGTGTTCTTTTTAGTATGAGGAGATACAGAGTACAGGAATGGGATCCCACTATCAATGCTGTCCACCTGGTGGTGACTTCTTATTTTTGGGGCTTCCTTTTCTAAACATTGTGGTGTATTGGGATTTTAGGGCTTTGTTTGTGAAAATGTATGATCAGTTTTAATATATTGATTCTTTGCTTCTTGTTGACAAATAATGATTATAATTCAATGGACAGCCTGAATCTTGGAGGAAGGGAAGAAGATGCCGAACTCTTTGAGTCTAAATTTAGAATAAGGCTTAACTTTTTTCTTTTCTAAATATTCAACTCTGTATAAGGTAGAAATATAGTAGTTATGTTGCTTTTTATAATACATTAGGTAATTTAGTTTGGTTAGACCACCTACAAAGTTGCTTTGTCATTTTCTTTTGCCCAAAAATGTTTGTGAATGAGCTTACATGATGTCATTATCTTAATGTTCAGGTTTATACTAGAGCTGTGATATAGAGAAGGACATAATAATCTCTCATTTTTCTGTTCTGGATGTGCAATATCAATTACAGAGTATTGTTTTAGATTTCTCTGAATTAGTCTCTCTTAAGGCCTTCTTAATAGATTAATAAAATAGTTATAATAGTCTTCTGAGAGGTTTATGCTAGTATTTCTAATTTTAGGTACTGTGATGCCTAGTCCTCTTAGACAGAGTCTAGGAAAGATCTTTTTTGTATGAAATTCTGTATGCAGAATGTTTAATGCATATTATGTTTGTTAAATATATAATGTTTGATAAACAAAGACGATCAAGGTATCAGCTTAAATAACTTTCCTGAAAGTGTTAGAGCTTGGCTTAAAACAACAAAGATCAAATCAGTCCCCTTGTACTTAAATCTTTTTTAGGGGGAGGGAGAGAGGAATATCCTCTTTGGGGAGTGACTAGCTTCAAGTCATAGTAATATATTCCCAAAAACAAATTTTGGGGACTCTTAGATTTTACAACTTTCTAGTCCTTATGTTATGCTTTTGTGGTTGATGATTAATGTTCAGGTTTTTAAAAAATATTACTGAGTTTGTATTTGTTTTTGGTGTGGGTTTTTTTTTTTTTTTTTTACTATAAATCCACTGATCTGAAATTTAATACATCTCTTTTTTATGATGAAGTTTAAACCGAAATAGGCAAAACAACTTTTGCATTAAAGGTTACCTTCTCAAAAACATGACGGTGCTTACAGATATATACTTCATTTTCTGTTCTGCTTCAAATTCTGTATTTTATGTAAAAATAGATACACTTTATTGTTTGCACGTGTGACTGATTGGTGCATGCACATATCATTTCAGGATTTGGAAACTAAGTAGACAAGACTATTTTAGACATCTCATTATACAAGCTAATGAAATTTAAATGTAGGAAGTTAATGTGTATTTTTAAGGAAGATTAAAACATAATAGAATTTCCAATGATAGACCTCCCTCCCTTCCTCTTGAGATTGTCCATTTTAAAATAAAAAGCATGTATTAAGCTTGGTGTTTTGTGCTGTTGATCCCCTCCCCCCAAAAAAACACATTTTAATGTAATCAGTGAATGTAACCCTATCCTTCTTGACATACGGCTTATTTTCTCTCAAGTCGGTAACTTTTCTTGCAGGTTCTATATTGTTTGAGAAATCATTTTTATTGAAAGAGGAATGTATTGCATGTTAAGTAATTATTTTTTCAGGTTTTCAGAACAAAGGTTTCCTAACTGAATATAAACCTTGACTACATTTATTAATTTCTTGCTTTTCCCCCCCTCTGGTAGGCATTTCAGGGACAGTTGGATTGTTTGGCTGTATCAACCATTCAGGCTTTGACAGCAGTAATGAACAAATCTCCAGCTGCTAAGGTGAAACATATTCCTAAGTTCTAAAAATGTTATCTTAGATTTATGAGTTTTCAATGTATCATCCCCAAAGTCATGTAGGAAAGTGTAATGCATAAAGTTTCATGCCTGAAATGAAATAGTTCACAAAATATCTCATCTTAGTGTAGGAGTTATTTTTTCTGATAATTTTAAAGACAGATGCCTGTGATCACTGCTTTGCAATTAAGACATTGATGACTAAAATGCAAGCTAGTAAGGATTTACAGTGTCAGTCAACGCATGGGAAGAGCACTGGTTTTGAAATGGTGAAATGATTTTTTTAAAGTGATTTTATGTAGTTCATTTAAAGAATTAAATCTCGTATAATAGGTTTTTTTTATTAGTAAAATAATCACACTGGCACTGTTTGGTCATTTCTGACTGATGAGGACATGGACATTTTTCACACGTCAATAGCCCTATCAATTCTGGACTTGTTTGTCCATATGGCCATGGAAACTTTGCTTCTTTGGTTGTAGTCACTTAGTATTTTCTTTTTCTTCTCATTTGTTTTACTACCACTGACTCTCTCCTGCTGTCCGTTTATGCTGATTTTGTGCTAGTAGTTTCCTCCTTGAGTAGTTTTAAAGATAGTGAGATCATCTATATAAAGTGGTCAGCATAGTGCCAGGCACATGGTAAGTGTTTAAAATGTTATTGTCTATTGTTATTACCACTAGAGGCCCGGTGCACGAAAATTCATGCACTGGGGGGGGGGGGGGAGGGCTCAGTTGGCCTGCGCCCTCTCGCAGTCTGGGACCCCTTGGGAGATGTCCGATTGACGGCTTATGCCCGCTCCCCCAGGGTATTGGGCCTAAGCTGGCAGTCAGACATCCCTCTGGCAGCCTGGGATGTCCACCTGTGGGGAGCAGGCCTAAGGCATTAGTTGGATATCCTTTGTGCTGCTGCGCAGGTGGGAGAGGCTCCTGCCACCTCTGCTGCCCTGGCCAGCCATGAGCCGGCTTCTGGCTGAGCGGCGCTCTCCCTGTGGAAGCTCACTGACCACCAGGGGGCAGCTCTTGCACTGAGCATCTGCCCCCTGGTGGTCAGTGCGCGTCATAGCAACCGGTTCCTGGTCATTCCGCCATTAGGGTCAATTTGCATATTACCCTTTTATTATATAGGGTATTATATAGGATTTACTTTTTTATCCATCACCTCTAATATGCTTTATGCCTCAATTACCTTCCTAGTACCAGAAAGGAATGAATTATTCCTTGTTCCCTGAGCCATGCCTTCAGTTGTATTCCACTCTTTGTTGTTTTTTGTTAGGGGACTAACTTTTGCCTTATATTCTTGCTATATATGAATCTTGGTTAGATTCCTGCTGAATAGGCTTTTACAACTGTTACAGGCTGGCTTGGGAATCTAATCTTCATTTACAACAGTTTCTGTAAGGAAAACGATCATTTCAAGTTCTAAGTATTTTGGCGTATGAGTATAATGGATTGCTTGTATTGTATTTAAAAAATACCTTTTGAAAAGATTTTCTACCCTTGATTCTCCTCCCCAGTCTTATTCATTTTGTTTAAATCTTTTGATATTATAATGAGTATATACACTGAGTTGTCAGATTATTATGATCTCTGAACGCATAATAATCTGGCCACTCAGTGCATATCCTATATAATAAGAGGCTAATACGCAAATTGTCCCCTCAACCAGGAGTATGACCAGCAGGCAGGCCAGCCAACCGCCTATGTCCCTTCCCCCTGGTCAGGCTGGCCGGACCCCACCCATGCATGAATTCATGCAGTGGGCCTCTAATACACACACACACACACACACACACACACACACACACACTTAGTGGCCAGGTTATGCGTTCAGAGATCATAATAATCTGGCCACTCAGTGTATATTTCTGCCTACTTTACTGGGCCAGTTTAGTGTTGCTAGTTTTTTTGTGTGTCTCACTAGTTCATACATGTGATTTAGACCTTACTAGAATGAACTCAGTGTTCCAGTTAATTCAGACCCTTTAGATCAGGGGTGGGGAACCTTTTTTCTGCCAAGGGCTATTTGGATATTTAAAACATCATTCCAGGACCTTATAAAAATATCAACTTAAAAATTAGCCTGCTATATTTGGTCAGACATTTAATTAACTTATCCCTGATGCCTTAGCAGGGCCAGACCCAATGATTCCATGGACCTTATATGGCCCGCAGGCCGGACGTTCTCCACCCATGCTTTAGATACAAAGAGTCAAAAGAAAACTACCCAGGTTTTTTTTTTTGGCCACTACTCAAAATTGCCAGGACTCGTTCGTCCTTTGAGGCTGCTATCTGACTCCTGTAATTCCCAAATTCTCCTTATTTTTTCTCCATTTTTATTTTGACTTAATATAATACTGCCGTAATTATAAACCAAGTGAAGAAAGTAAAGTGTCATGTAACCTAACCTGTAAAATACAATAATTTTATGATACACAACTATTTGCTAATTTTTTTTTATTTTACATTTTGGTAGATTATTGTAACATTGTATTCCAGAAGGTATATGGAGTTTATTTTAAGATAAAGGCATGTGATTTGAGAAAACAGAAATGTTAAACTCATGATTTTTTAAATATTAAGTTTATTAGCTTAAATGGATATTATTCAACATTTAAAAAATATTCCAGCAAATTTGGTCTTTAAAAATATGCTTTGATGTATTTATTTTCCCTCCCCTAGGAAGTATTTAAAGAAAGAATTGGTTATGCACATATGTTTGAAGTATTAAAGTCCCTGGGTCAGCCATCACTGGAACTACTTAAAGAACTTATGAATATGGTGAGTTTTTAGCTCTATTAAAATAAGTTCTGTTATCTCCATATCAAAGACGGTAACTAACCTTTTATCTCTTCTGTTGCTTTACAGGCTGTAGAGGGTGACCACACTTCAGTTGGGATTTTGGGCATTAGTAATGTCCAGCCTCTCTTGCTTCTTATCCAGTGGCTTCCTGAGCTAGAATCCCAAGACCTGCAGATCTTCATCTCTGATTGGCTGAAAAGAATTTGTTGTATTAATAGGCAGAGTCGAACTACGTGTGTCAATTCAAACATGGGAATTAGAATCATTGAAACCCTTGATTCCCATTCTTCCCTTCATCGAACTTGTGCTGAGAACCTGATTGCTCTCCATGGTTCCTTGGGGAGTCAGTCAGTGAGCTCAGAAGAAATCCGTCGACTACTAAGATTGCTGAGAGTGGATGAATCTGAGTATATACACCCTTATACTACTCCTGTGACTCGAGCAATCCTGACAATGGCCCGAAAACAAAGTCTAGAGAGTGCACTGCAGTATTTCAATTTGTCACATAGTATGGCAGGAATTTCTGTGCCTTCCATACAGAAATGGCCAGGGTCTGCCTTTTCCTTCAATGCTTGGTTTTGCTTAGATCAGGATCAGTTGACTCTTGGCAATGCTAACAAAGGAGGAAAAAGAAAACAGTTGTACAGGTACTGGTACACGTTATGGAATATAAGTGAATACTGTCATGGGATACATGCTGTGATTCTTAAAAAGCTTTTTCAAGCACCAATTTTTTATATTTTTTTAATTTTTCAAAAATTTTATTTCTCAGGTAACTTGAATGAAAATGTCAGCAGTCCTTTCCCCCACAGCAGGGTGTGTGTGTGTGTGTGTGTGTGGGTGTGTGTGTGTGTGTGTGTGTGTGTGTGTGTGTGTGGTGGAGTTCAAAAGCAGAAATGCAGCTCAAGCATCTAGTTTTAAATGTACAAGTTACCTGAAGCTTCTTCATCCTTAGGGTGTATACAGTTTAATTATAGGTGCTTTGTTGCTTTCATAATATTAATTGTATATCTTAAATATGTTTCTAGTTAAGTTATGGAGATTAGTTTGAAAACAAGTTCCATCTTAAAAATATTGTAAAAAAGGAGTAATTAATTTGAAATTGAATGGTAATCTCTCTATCCCATTGAAGGTGCTATGTAATTATATGAAGGACCACCAAACCTTTACGTACTAGTATGTACATCCAAAATTAGTTACTTCAGTAATCATTTTTAAATGCCTTTGATTTTTAAGACCTTTATGCTTTCTGAATCTTATTTGGGCAAATTTTTAAGACTTGAAAGCTTATAGCTTTACTATTGTTTACTAATGGGATTCCACCTATAAGACTACCTTTTATAATTTACTCAACTCTTATGTCCCCCCAAAAGACTTAAAAAACATTGTTGAAGCAAGGTTGAACTGACATGTGATAATAGAATATAAGCCACAACTTGTTTGATAAAGATATTCATGATGATGTTATGGTTTTTTGTGCCTCAGTGATGATAAAACTGAAAACTGATTTTAAAAGTTCTGATAATATATATTTTTGTTAGCTTTTTTACAGGAAGTGGCATGGGCTTTGAAGCCTTTATTACCCATTCAGGTATGTTGGTTGTGGCCGTGTGCACGAAAAGAGAATATGCGACCGTTATGCTTCCTGATCACAGTTTCTGTGATTCTCTCTGGGTAAGGCTTTAGGGCAAATTTAACTTTTTTTTTTTTAATCTTTATTGTTGAAAGTATTACATATGTTCCCCTTTTCCCCCATTGACCCCTTCATTTAACCTCTTGATTTTTTTTTTTCCTTTAAAAAGCACACATTTGGTGCATGTACATCAGGTGTTGTCATCTGCTTTTTTGTTAATCCTCTCCCAAGGATATTTTTTCCATTGATTTTTTGAAGGGAGGGTAGGGGGAAGGGAGGGAGGGAGGGAGAGAGAGAGAGAGAGAAACATTGATGTGAGAGAGACACATTGATCATTTGCCTCCTGCATGTGTCCCAACCGGGGCCAGGGATTGAACCTGCAACCCAGGTACATGCCCTTGACCAGACGAGATCCTTTGATGTGCGGGCCGTTGCTCTAACCACTAAGCAACATCAACTAAGGTGTCATCTCCTTTTTGAGAATCGATTAATTTTCACTTTCTATTCATGTTGAAGTTCATCTATAAGGAGGTTAATACTATTTATCATTATCATTGTAAATTTAGCAGTAATCATTTTTCTGCTAAAAAAATAAAATGAAATGTTATTTCTTTGACGTGTTCTAGACCTAAATTTGATTTTTGAATTATAATTTAAAATGACAACATAAATTGTTAAAAACTACATTTCTGTTGCTGCTCTTAAAATATAAAATGCTTCTCATTAGAAAAAATTGATTCTAAAGAATACTCATAGACTTGGAAAATGCAGAAAAGATACTATGTAACAGTTGTGTATAGATTTTCTAGAATATATGTAAGTGCTTTTATAGTACTTCAGGCAAGTTATTATTTAAGATCATTTTTTAAAAAACATTTTTATTGATTTCAGAGAGAAAGGGAGACGGAGAGAGAAACCTCGATGAGAGAGAATCATTGATCAGCTGCCTCTTGCACACCCCCTACTGGGGATCGAGCCCACAACCTGGGCATGTGCCCTGACAGGGGAATCAAACTGTGACCTCCTGGTTCATAGGTTGATGCTCAGCCACTGAGCCACACCAGCCGGGCAAGGTCATCATTTTAATCAGCATTTAGTCATGCTTAAACTTAATATTCTGCTGTTCACACAAACTAGTTAGAGAGTACTAAATACTCTGAAAACATTGTCATTCAAAAAACTTAATGTGATTTTTCACCTTTTAAATATATGTTTTACTTTACCAGCACAACATAACCATTGTTCACATGCCTGGAAAAAGGCCCTTTGGTCAGAGCCTTGTCTATATCTACGATAATGGACAGCAGAAGGTCTCTGCCCCTCTCAGATTTCCTGCTATGAATGAAGTAAGCACATCTAACCTACTCTTTATAGGACCAATTGATTGAGAATTCTTGAAAATTTTCAGTTTAATGTAGAAGGTTTCTCTTTATTCTAAATATGTGCCCATAAATTTTAATGTTTCCTGTATACCAAGATATAGTAGGTTAATATTTAATTCAGTTAGCCTGTCATCATTAGATGAAGTTAGACAACATGTAATAAAAACCATTCAAGGAATAAATAAATGTAATTAAAGACCTAGAGAAAACCAAACCACAACTTACAACAGCCAAAGGAAAACCAAAGAAAATGAAGAGAGCAGAGCAAAGGATCCTTTAATAAAGCTCTCCAACTATACGAAATACAAATTGTTATGATGAACTTGTTTCATTTTCCAGTAAATTTGAAAAATAATGAAGAAACTTTACATCTTCACATTATAGTTGAAATTTATTTTCTAGGGTGACTCTCAAAGAACATTAGTGCAAAATTTCTTTGAAAGTATTTGGATAATTTTGAAAGGGCCTTTTCTGAAGGTAATGGAATGGATTAGATTGCTTCCCGAGTCCTAGGATTCTAGTAATTTCTTGTTGCTGTTTATCTCAATGACCATTTCAGGGTAACCTATAATTGGCATTATTTTACTGATGTATAATTCTCTGTTTATAAATTTGAAGGGGGAAAAGGAGTTTTCTCTATTTCATAATTTAGTAAAGTTGTTAAAAATTTTGTTCATATACACTCATTAAAAAGTAAAAATTTGCAAAAGGGTATAAAGTGAGATAAAAGTAATGCATCCAAATCAAGTAGGTCTAAGGTAACATCTGTAATGTTCTCTTACGTGTACACATGCGTACACATTCATGATCCGGCAGATGTATTTATTTGCTTAATTTTATGTACCGTTTCATTTTAAATAGGAGGATTGAAATTTAATTAAAAGAGTGTAATTTGTTTTGTTTCTTAATTTTTAGCCTTTTATTTCTTGCTGCATTGGTTCAGCTGGGCAAAGAACCACCACTCCTCCACCATCCCAAATCCCAGATCCACCTTTTTCTTCTCCCATTACCCCTCATCGGACATCATTTGGTGGAATTCTGTCATCAGCCTCCTGGGGAGGAACAATTGAAAAATCAAAATTGATGACCAAATTGATATCTGCGGGAACCCAGGACAGTGAATGGGGATGCCCCACATCTCTGGAGGGTCAGCTAGGGTCTGTTATCATCTTCTATGAAGCAATACAGCCTCCTCAGGTGAAGGCATTATATTTAGCAGGTGCGTATATTAATATTCATACTGTTTAATTAAACTTAGTTTTTTCTGTTGCCTAAGTCTGAAAGGTATATTTGTTTTAATTAAAGCTTAAAGGGAAGGAAAAAAAAAAACACCTCTCACACACCATACTCCCCCCCCCCCTTGGCATTATTGAGATGTTATTGACATATAACATGTGTACATTTAAGGTATACTATGTGATGAGTTAATACACATATATATTGCACAATGATTGCCGTGGTAGTTAACACCTCCATCCACTCACAGAATTACAATTTTTCATATGTGTTAATAATATTTAAGATCTTTATTAACTTTCAAGTATATTACATAGCATTCTTATTTTAATAATTGCATTATAGTTATTTTCAAAATTATAACTGTATTTTAGTAGATTGTTCAGGAGTTAAGCCTTAATTAGCCATGTATATTAACTCTGCAGAATAACTTATTATTTGTCAAAATTTCTTTTTTAGATTACATGGGAGATTTGAGATGAATGAAAATGTCCAAACTCTCAAAGTTTAGAACCTTTTCATTACTTTAAAACTCACCAAAGCATTTGAAGTTGAGCATTATAATCCAAATAAATTCCAAATTAATAATAAGTCATTTAGTGCAATTATCACAGCTCTATAGTTTTTTATTTTATTCTTATAATTTTTTCCTAGTTACAATTCTGCTCTTGTAAATAATAATTATTTTTAATATAGTGTTCATAATGATGGTTCTTAATTGCTGCATATTATATTGGATTCATAATGCATGATTTACTTAGGCTGTTTATAATTTTGAATATTGATATAAACATAAATATTCAATACTAGAGGCCCAGTGCACAAAATTCAGCCCAGCCTACACCCTCTCCAATCGGGGACCGCTGTGGGATTGGGCCTAAACCGGCAGTCGGACATCCCCCTTGCAAACCACTGGCTCCTAACCGCTCACCTGCCTGATTGCCCCTAACCCCTCTGCCTGCATGCCCGATCGCCCCTAACCCCTCTGCCTGCCTGCCTGATTCCCCTAACTGCCTCTGCCTGCCTGCCTGCCTGATTGCCCCTAACCACCTCTGCCTATCTGCCTGATCACCCCTAACTGCTTCCCTGCCAGCCTGATTGCCCCCAACTACTCTCCCTTGCCGGCTTGATCACCCCCAACTGCCCTCCCCTGCCAGCCTGATCGCCCCCAACTGCTCTCCCCTGCCTGCCTGATCACCCCCAACTGCCCTCCCCTGCCGGCCTGACCGCCCCCAACTGCTCCCCCCTGATGGCCTGGTCGCCCCCAACTGCTCTCCCCTGCTGACCTGGTCACTCCCAACGGCCCTCCCCTGTCAGCCTGGTCACCCCCAATGGCCCTCCCATGCCAGTCTGGTCGCCCCCAATGGCCCTCTCCTGCCGGCCTGATCTGGCCCCCGATGGCCCCCCCCTGCCGGCCTGGTTGCCCCCAAATGCCCTCCCCTGCCGGCCTGATTGCACCTATCCCCCTGCTGGCCTGATCTCACCCCCAACTTCCCTCCCCTGCCAGCCTAATCACCCCTAATGGCTTTGTCCGGAAGGAAGTTGGACATCTGGAAGATGGCCGGTCGACCCAGTCTAATTAGCATAGTACCCTTTTATTAGTATAGATAGATTATATAGGATAGGATTGCTTAAATGGTGGGGAAGTCTTTTTCAGCAGGAGGAGATGCTCTTTGCAGACAAAAATACATAATCCCTATATCTGGACTAATAGCCAGCCATATGCACTGTACTGCCAAACCGGTTATTAAAAAATTGAACCGGTTTCTTACACCTTACACCAAACAGCTATTGCCCTTAAAACCCCTCCTCAGCACCCACCTTAGGTTCTGCCTTCACAGTTCACCAAGATTAGGTTCTGATTGGTTGGTTTCTATGCCAGTCAGCATCAAAAGCTCCACCTCTTAGGCAGCCATTGGCTCCTCGCAGTTCACCCAGATTTGGTTCTGATTGGTTGGTTTCTATGCCAATCAGCGTCAAAAGTTCCGCCTCCTAGGCAGCCATTGGCTCTTCTGGGAAATTCAGAATGGTCCTGCTGACAGCTGTCTCTCTCTCCGGGCCTATCTCCAGGCCTGATCTGCAACCTCCGCAGCAGCTGCTGATCAGGCCCTGTCTCTCTCTCTGGGCCTCGCCAGCAGCTGAGGCAGCTGCTGCTAAGGACCTGCCTCTCTCTCTGGGCCTGTTCTACAGTTGCCGCAGCAGCAGTGAGGTCATTAGGCTTCCAGCCCGGCCCCAGGCTGGAGGCTAACAAACTCACCGTGCCCACCTCTCCACGCCGTCCCGCCCGCCCTCCTGCCACCAGCCTTTTGGGCCGTGGTGGAGGGACCGAGAGGTGCTCCATGCACTTACTGGTCACCGATCGTCCGTCTGATCATTTAGGTCATGATGGCCCTAGGCTGCTATTAGTATAGATGAACTGTTGTACTTACTGTTTTTTTTCTTATTTTGATGGATTTACTTATGATAAAATTCCAGGATAAATATTCAAAGTGTGCATATTATGGCTCTCAATACATATTACCCAATCAGCTTCCAAAAGATATATACAGTCCTTACCAGTAATGCATGAGTATACCAGATTCATCACAGCCTCATTAAAGTAGAATGGTCAATACTGTTTCCTCCATTTTTTAATGTAAAATGGAACCAGTTTTAATTGTATTTCTTTGATTTGATTTGATTTTTTTATTAGTAAAGAGTTTTGTCCTGCTCATTTGTTATTTCATTTCTATGATATCTATTCAGATATATTAAAAGTGATATAAAAATAAAGTACATTTTGGCTAGTGTGTTTTAACTGTGTTATATGAGTAGCTTGAAACAGCTCAATTTAAAATTTTGTTCTGATTACACAGAACCAAAGAGGCCAGATCTATTCAATGATATGTGTGCGTGTGTGTGTTTGTGTGTATAAATAATTTTTAGGTCCAAACTGTTTAAGCCCTTGGAAGTTTCAAGAGTCTGACATGGTGGACCTGCCCGGTAATGTCCTCCTTCACTACACTGCAAAGGTCAGAGTAAATTCATGGATTGTTTATCTGGTTGTAACTAACTATGCTATCTATGAACTAGAATTCCTTTTTAAATTACTTTTGTCATTTCAGTGGGTAATTGAGAAGGGGCTTGAATTGCCATTAAAATTATTAATTTTCAAAGGAAGATGAGAAGCATTAAAAATAAAGATGCACCTCTCATCTACAGTTTAAAGTGATCAATAGTCATCCCAATAGTATGAATAGAAATAGCTGTAATGGGAATTTGTACAAATGAAATCAACTTCAGTAAGTGAAACTGTTTAAATGTGTTTTTTTCCCTACTTTTTTGGAAGGAGCGAGAAAACAGAATTGCTCAGCATTTGCTTTGTTAATTTTTAAAATATGATGTTAGAAAACGAACACAAAAAAGGAAATGTTTACTTAGGATGGAGAAAAAAACAACCACCTATAAGTATACCATACTTAGTCATTTTTCCCTTGGACAAAAGGTCAGCAAGGACCAAGTGAAAGAGATCAAAGGTAGAGCTGGGAGAAAGAAAAGGGAGAAGTTGCATAAACAAACTATCAGTTGCCCTCATTATATTCAATGTTACATTGACCAAGAAAATGCTTTTTCTGTGTTAGATTATACATTATAGAACTTTTTCCTAGTTTAGTCTTCTAGTTTAGTTTAGTCTTCTAGTTTAGTCTTCTGGCCATAATTTATTACTTTGAATACTCATTTGTTATATCTGGCCTAATAAAATTTACTTATCAGTTGGAATTTCCCCCTAACTTTTTATTTTGATTAATTTCAAATCTAGAGAGAATTTGAAAGAATTTGAGAGAATTTGTAAGGAGAAGTCCTGTATACTCTTCACCTAAATTTGCCAATTATCAATGTTTTTAAAAAGGCAAAAAAGTCTTCTTGCATATATGGTTTAAAAGAGAAAAAGATGTGAAACTATGTGGTTGGGGAGTGGTAAGTTCTAGCTATAGCTCATCTGTCAGATGACAAGCAGCAGTGACCTGCATTTGATGAGTACTTTAGAATCTAGTCCCTGATTCTTATAAGAAACAATCAGAGACTAATAATACTAAACTTAATATTGTAGGCATCTTATAATTGACTATGCGATATACCTTTTAAAGTTATGGTGAAATGTTCCATCTATAGTTATGTTTTGTCTTCATTGTGCTTAGCTGTTTGCCATGTTTTTTATTTATTTATTTATTCTTAGGCCTGCAAAAATTCAATCTGTCTTGATTTATCTACTAATTGTTTGCATGGAAGGTTAACAGGAAACAAAGTAGTAAACTGGGACATTAAGGTAAGTTAATGATAAATGGTAGGCAACATATTTTGTAGGTTTACTGATTCTGTAGAAGGGTTTATGATTTAAGCATCATCGTTAAAATGTTTGCAGGATGAACAAATAAGTAGTTGAATGACTGATTTGCTTGAAATTTAGGTTTTAAACTATGCCGTCAGCTTAACAATTTTCATGATAAAATATACTATCTTATTAATTGCTCTATTTGTTAAGGTATTTAATCCCTAAAACTATGTGGCAGATTTCAACCCCTTCCGGTCACTTTAACACCAATTGAATATGCTTATTCGTAGAACAAATCATTAGGATAATTCTTCCTGTGTAAAAATAAATCCATCAGTTAGTATTAATCCTCATGTTATTTCTGTGGTATAAATATTTATTTATTTATTTATTATTTCAGAGAGGAAGGGAGAAGGAGAGAGAGAAACATCAGTGATGAGAGAGTACCAATTATTGGCTGCCTCCTGCACGCCCCCTACTGGGGATCAAGCCCACAACCTGGGCATGTGCCCTGACCGGGAATCGAACCGTGACCTCCTGGTTCATAGGTTGACGCTCAACCATTAAACCACGCCAAATAGGCTATAAATCTTTCTTTCTCTTTGATTTTAAGAACAGATATCAGTTAGCATAGTAAGATTTATGATATGCTTACCAATTTATAAGTTAACTTTGGCTGTCACTTGTAAGATTGGTTTTACAAGGCTTGTAAATGTGAAGAGGTTGTATACAAACTTTAGTTGGGTCTGCATGGCAGTTTAGAACATTTTAGCAATTCTTAATAGCGAATGTTATGTAGACTCACTATATGTCAGGCACTGAGCTTACTTAACCCCTGTAACAACTTTACAAAGTAGGAATTAATATCATCCTAATTTTAAAGATGATGAAACTGAGGCAGAGAAATTAGTAATGTGTCAGAGGATTTTGAATATATTTTGTTAAGCTATTCAATATAGTCACTTTGAACTTTGGTTGAAGCCACCTACTCCGCCCATTTTGTTAAGTAAAAGTAGAGGAATCAGTCATATTTCTCCTGTCAAATATATTCTCTCTTTTTTCTTCATTATTTGTTCCCCTGTTCATTATGCCCAATTGCCTTGTGACAGTTTCCTCTTACATCCTTAGTGTTACATTATAAAGTCAGCTCATGTGGTCATGTTTAGATTGCCTGTTTGGAATTCCTGAACTTTGGAAAACGAAGGTGCAGTAAAAAGGACCTGGCTTAGTCTCTGTTGAGTATTGATTATGGTGACTTCTAAGGCTGCTCTTTAAAGCATATGCCGATACAAGGGTTCCTGTAGCTTAGGTTGTCCCGTCCCATACATTGCCTAAAGATTTAGTAAATTATAACCTCATAATACTGTGTAGTTATCAAATGACAAAATTGTCCTTGTTTTAAAGATTAAAATATTATAATTTTCTTTTTCAGGACATCATAAACTGCATAGGTGGAATAAATGTACTCTTTCCTCTGTTGGAACAAATTAGCCACTTCAGTGAAGGACAGATTCCCGAAGGAATAAATGAAATAACAGTTTCTGAATTGATAACACCTGTAGAAGGAGATTGGGTGATACCGA
Organism: Eptesicus fuscus; assembly: GCF_027574615.1. Lineage (NCBI taxonomy): Eukaryota > Metazoa > Chordata > Mammalia > Chiroptera > Vespertilionidae > Eptesicus > Eptesicus fuscus. Next base: position 83,622,566 of record NC_072483.1, on the reverse strand, counting down.
CCTCCACAAAGACATCAGGTATTAAGATGAAATTAATACAAAATAGTCATTGAAAAATTGGAGAATTAATTGAAAATAGATTAAGATATCTATTAGGAAGAAACTTAACCATTTGTAGCTGAGGCAACCCATCCCTAATTTTACTAATGTTCAGAAAGTTTATAATATTTAGTCAGAAGACTTAAGATGTTGGTTTTACTCTTATCCCAAGTTTGTACTTTTAGTGGAAATATGACAACATTGTTAAATTTATAGTAGAGAAAATATTTACATGTGCGTATAAGTATACAATATGCAATTGCTTCTTTCTCTGATATTTGTGTTCTGTAAGTGACCTTAGGAGGCAAATTTTTTAACCGGATTCTTTGTATGTTACAATAGTCATTATGATAGAGAAAACATGATATAAAGTGATTAGAATAATTATGATAATTAATGGCATGTTCACAATTCCAGAGTCAAGACTAGAGAGGAGTTTAGTTGCAACATTTATCTTGATTGTGAAACACTTGATTCAAAGACATCCTATTAACCAGGACAATCTTATTCACTCCCATGGAGTTGCTACTCTTGGTGCCTTACTTCAGAAGGTGAGCTAGTCTAACATTATGTAAATGTGGCTGGTGATTGTAAATAGCAGTTAGTGTTGTAGGTTTTTCTTCCTAATAAGTAAGTATTTTTTTAAAATTACACTATTACAGCTTGTTGTATTAGTGCATATAATTTATTTCACAAGTAGATTTTAATAATCATTAAATCACCTTATACAAGAATCACTTACATAATAGGACCTTGTTTGTTACCTTTGTTATTTGGGATATGTGATTAATTCCTAACAGTAGGAAAATATGTTCTAGCATTACTTCAGAAAAATTGTCTTAAGTTGTTTACATTTTTCTAATCAACATTTTTATATTTAGTAGATATTCTGAATAAATTACTTAAAATTATAGCTTAATAATAATTATTTAAACTGAGCTTTACAGAAACCTTTTCTGTTTGGATTTCAGGTGCCAAGCACTTTGATGGATGTTAATGTATTGATGGCAATTCAATTACTAATTGAACAAGTATCATTAGAGAAAAATATGCAGCTCCTGCAACAAATGTATCAGTATTTACTTTTTGACTTTCATATTTGGAACCGTGGAGATTTTCCCTTTAGAATTGGTGAGAGCAGGCTGTTAGATACAATTTTATAGTTGTTTTAGAAATTTATAACTACATATATGACTTTATGATAGGTATATCATTTAAGAGTGAACTTTCTGTTTTAGGTCATATACAGTATCTTTCCACCATCATCAAAGACAGCAGGAGAGTTTTCAGAAAGAAGTATGGTGTGCAGTTTCTCCTAGATACCCTTAGGATTTATTATGGGTATGATGTCCTTATGCCTTCTCAGTTTGATATTTTCTGCCTGCTACTTGATTGGAATATCTAGGTTTTTTATTTTCCAGCAATTCTAATATCCTTTAACTTCAGAGCGGCAGGATAGTGTGGAGGTCAAAATGAAAAACAATGAATCATATACTTTAGGTTTGAATCTTGTGTTTCATTAATTGACTAACCGTAGGCAAATTACTCAACTTTTTTGTGCTTAAGTTTTCTGTTCTGTGACAAGGATATAATAAAATTGAGATATCGTATGGTTGTTTTGAGGATTAAATTAAATGAATTAATAATGTATAAAGCACTTAGAATTGTGTCTGCTACATAGTGAGTGTTGCATAATATATACATTAATATCTTTGTCATTGAAACTACTAACTTCAAAAGGTTTCCTATTTAGAAAAAGAAGCCAAAGATACCATAGATTCTTTTTTTTTTAAAATAAAATTTATTGGGATAACATTGGTTACTAACATTATGTTATGAGTATTAATAACATGGAAACATCTTTTTAAAATTAATTTTTTGTGTAAAAAACTAGAGGCCCAGTGCATGAAATTCGTGCACTCGGGGGGGGGGGGTGTCCCTCAGCCCAGCCTGTGCCCTCGCACAGTCCAGGAGCCCTCAGGGAATGTCCAACTGCCATGGAGGTGGGAGAGGCTCCCAACACCGCTGCTGTGCTCGCCAGCTGTGAGCACAGCTTCTGGCTGAGTGGTGCTCCCCCTGTGGGAGTGCACTGACCACCAGGGGGCAGCTCCTGCATTGAGCGTCTGCCCCCTGATGGTCAGTGCACATCATAGTGACCAGTCGTTCTGCCATTTGGTCAATTTGCATATTAGCCTTTTATTATATAGGATTTTTTATTATAAGAATTTTAAATTTCAATTCTTGCACTTTTACTTTCTCTTTCAGAAGTGATTGTAAATATAGTGAGCTGTCTCTAGATGATATTCGGACAATAAGGACTTCTTTGTATGGACTAATTAAATATTTTCTGTGCAAAGGTGGAACTCATGAAGAGATACAAAGTATTATGGGTTACATAGCTGCTATTAATGAAGAAGAACAGGTATTATGCCCAAGATGATCTGATTTTTCCTTTTAACATTTAAGTTTCTGTATCATCATCTTTTAAACTTATGTATGTATAATAAACATTTTAACAGTAAAATGTTTATAGTGTCATGTATAATATTATGCAGTTAAATAAGTAAAATTTATCTCCTAACTGAAAGTTTAATAAACTAGATGTCAGTATAATAAAATACTTTAATAAACTAGAAAGTAGGCTGTGAAAATAGTTGCTTTGTCTGGCAATTCTGAACCTATTTTCATAGGTCACATAATGTATATTTACCTATCATCAGAGTTTACTGGGCAGATTTCTAACATGAATTTTAACATAGATTCATAAAAATTTTGCATAAAGTAAATTGTAAATGTATTTCTATTTTTAAATAATTTTATATACATTATTTATTTATAGCTCAGAACTACTTTTTAATACAGTAATTCTCAATGTTTAGTTAGCTTTACCTGGGAACTTTTTATAAATTAAAAGATACTACTGGCCCTAACTGGTTTGGCTCAGTGGATAGAGCATCGACCTGCGGACTGAAAGGTCCCAGGTTCGATTCCGGTCAGGGGCATGTACCTTGGTTGCAGGCACATCCCCAGGTGGGGGCGTGCAGGAGGCAGCTGATCGATGTTTCTAACTCTATCCCTCTCCCTTCCTCTCTGTAAAAAGTCAATAAAATATATTTTAAAAAAAAAAAAGATACTACTGAATCAAGCTCTCCAGGTGATTGTGGTACATCGTAGAATTTGAGAACCACTTGTATAAAATATACAGATCAGGAATTTCTCTTCCCATTTGTACATTTGAAAATATATGTTCAGAAAGATTAGGAGACTTAAAAATTTGCCACACAGCTGATAAACCTAGGACTAGAAGAACCAAATGTCTTTACTGCTGTTTCTGTGCTCTTTCTGTATCCCACTCTCAGCATCAAATTTGAGGCGCTTTAATTTATGTTGACTTAAATATTTTTCCCTGTATCATGAAATACTCATTGTGTACTCAATGGTTACATGCCTTTATAATCGGTATTATATACATAAGTGAACTTTGGCAGTTTCCCTATAAGGTCGGACTACTTCAAAAGCTTCTCATCATTTACAATAATGAGTAGCCATCTTATTAAATGTTAGCTCTATTGTCACCTGCTATGATTCATTGCCAATGAAATTTTCTTGGCCAATTCAAAGAATTATTTTTTGAAAACTTAACTCTGTATAGAACAATACCAGCCATTGTAGGTTTATATTGATGAACCAATTATCATTTTTACTTTTAGCCTAATGGAGGCAGGGGTGAGTAAGAAAAGCTTATAAATAATTATGAAACAAACACACCAAAAAAGAGCATGATAACATCTATAAGAGAGAAACAAAGTCCTATGAGGTTTGCATACGAGAGTATTACATGGTGAGGAGACCAGGAAAGGCTTTATGGAAGAGATTGCTTTCATATGGATAAAGCGGAATAGGTATGGTTCAGCAGGTAAATGTGGCTGTGAGAAGATATACAAAAGGAAGTGGAATAAACCAAAAAGCATAATGGAGTGAAAGGCAGGGTTCAGAAGACATCAGACAGTTCAGTTAAGCTAGAATATTAGGGTATGTTGGATTTAGCGAAATAACTGTTTGTGGTTTATGATTTTATTTGGCTTCCATATCTGAGTGTGGTCATTTGATTTGTGTTGTTTGATTTTAAAAGCTCTTTGGAATTTTGGATATACTCTGTAGTCTCCTGCGTACCAGCCCAACAAAAGGTCAGCTTTTTTTACTGCTGTTTGAACCAGGAAATGCTGACATTCTTTATGCCTTGCTCTTAAATCAGAAGTACTCTGACAGACTAAGAGAAATCATTTTTAAGGTACATTTTTCAGATGTCTTTATATTTTGGGACAGTTATGGTATATGAATTTACTTGGAATATATACATTCTATGAATGTAAATCTTTTTTATATCTACTTCTAATTATAAATTATCACATTTGTTTTGATATATATTCTCCATGATTTGTTTGCATATTAAAAAGCTAATTATATTGTAATCTTATCAATCATTTCAGTGGAAAATGTACTTTGTTATACCATCCTCAATATAAAATTTCTCATGTCCATTTTCACTTGTGGTGGGTCTACATGGCAGATCATAATTAACCTTATATAGCACTCACTGTTTGTCAGGCACTTGCAACAACTTCATGAAGTGTATATTATTTTCATCCCCACATTTCAGATGAAGAAAGTCAGGCAGAAAAATTGTAATTTGTCTTGTCAAAGAAATAGAACCTGTTTTATTAAACACTCTAGAATATTCCAAACTCTGAACTTTGACTGAAGCCACCCACTACACCTTTTTTGTTAACTAAAAGCAGAGTCAGTCATATTTCTGTTGCTGAATACATTATTTTTTTCCCATGATTTATTCTCCTGTTTATTATGCTTAATTGCCTTACAACAGTTGTTTCCTCTTATAGCATTAGTGTTACATTATAAAGTCTACTTACGGGGTCATACTTGGATTGCCTATGTTTGAAATCCCTAAACTTTAGAAAACAAAGGTACACTAAAAAGTGGTCTGACATAGTCTCTTGTGTATTGGTTGTGGTGACCCATGAAGCCACTCTTTAAAGCATCTGCCCATACAAGTGTCCCTTTGTGGAGATGAAATTAAATGTTATTTCTTTAAAAAATGGCCTTGGAAGGATTCTTCATGATATTATTTTCAAGACTACAGGCTTGGTGCACGAAATTTGTGCACTCAGTGGGGGAGGTCCCTTAGCCCGGCCTGTGCCCTCTTGCAGTCTGAGAGCCCTTGGGGGATGTCTGACTCACGGCTTAGGCCCGTTGGACATCCTTAGCACTGCCACGGAGGCAGGAGAGGCTGCTGTGGAGGTGGGAGATGCTCCCGCCACCACTGCTGCATTCGCCAGCCGTGAGCCTGGCTTCTGGCAGAGCGGCGCTCCTGCGTTGAGCGTCTGCCCCCTGGTGGTCAGTGTGCAACATAGCAACCGGTCATTCCGCCGTCAGGCTGAAACCAGCTCTCCGACATCCCTCGAGGTGTCCCAGATTGCGAGAGGGTGCAGGCCAGGCCGAGGGACCCCACCGGTGCAAGATCAGGGCCTGGGAGGTTGGCCAGCCAGGGAGGGCCTGCAGGAGGGCTCCAGGCCGTGTCCGGTCCGTCTCAGTACCAATCGGCTGGACCCCAGCAGCAAGCTAACCTACCAGTTGGAGCATCTTCCCCCTGGTGGTCAGTGCACATCATAGCGACTGGTCAACCAGTCGACTGTCTGCCCCTGGTGATCAGTGCATGTCATAGCGAGCTGTTGAGTGGCCTTAGTATATCGTTAGTATATTATGCTTTGATTGGTTGAATAGCCAACTGGATGACTGGACACTTAGCATATTAGGCTTTTATTATATAGGATTACCCTTTCCATATATGGTTTCAGTTTCTCTTTTTGAAAAATGTTGATCTCCAAAAAAGTATGGGGTTGCTGATTTACTACCTATTTTAGCATATAGATAGGTTGCTTTGCAAACTGTTTCTTTGTTAATAAAAATTATTTTGATAACTGCTACATAAATGGATTACTAGATTAATCTAGAAGATATTTGTTCTCTTTGAGAACACACTTTTATTCCTCTTACAAGCTACAGGGTTTGTTTCCTTATATACCTTAGCCATTAAAAGAAAATTTAAATTATTCCTTTCATCTGCTAAGAAATACATGTAAACTAGAATTTTAAACATATTAATTATTGTAACACAGATGTGTTTTAGTCCAATTTATTTTTCAGTTATTTTTGAATGATGGTGAGATATGGAGCACTCCTCCCTATTAGTGCTGGGTTTTTTTGGGGAGGGGGAGTTTTATACTTAAGGAATATAATTAGGTTTCAAAAAACATTACACCAATATTTTATTCAATATTAACCTGTGACACACTGTTCTCACTTCTCTATATTAAGAAGACTCTATTACTATTGTGACCAGGTTATGGAACAAATGTTGAAATGTACAAATGTTTATGAACGAAGTAAACAACGTATTCGACTCAGAGAAGTTGGCTATTCAGGATTGGGACTCCTTCTAAATGAAACACCTGTTAATACTTCTCTCATTAAAAACCTCATCAATCAAATCATAAATACAGGTATGACTAAGGGTAATGGTACTGATGATATTTTTAAAATAGTCCTGGGCATCTAATGTACAGCATGGTAACTATAGTTAACAACATTGTGTACTTGAAAGTTACTAAGAGAGCAGATCTTAAATGTTTTCAGCACACACACAAAAAAAGGTAACTGAGTTGATGAATGTGTTAACCTTATTGTGGTAATCATTTCACAATATGTACACACATCATCAAATCATTACATTATATACCTTAAATTTATACAATGTTTTATGTCAATGGTATCTTAATAAAGTTGGAAAAAATAAAAGGGCATTTGTTGTTGACAGCAAAAGATAAAATGAAAATGAAGCAGTTATTTCAACATTTATATAACTATTACCTACAGTTCTTTCTTTGGTTATCTCTGGAATTTAATTTTAACTTTTCTTTTTTCCCACCACAGATCCTGCTATTAATTTCAAAGATCTGTTATCTGTGATATATATATCTCACAGAACATACATAAATGTCAGGGTGGTCATCTGCAGAAAGGTTAGTAAACTTTAAGATAGACTTTAAAAATAGTGTCATTTGAATAACTTTTAAATTGAGTGTTTTGCACCAGATGTAAGTTTTAATATCTGTTATTTTATAAATGACATTTTATGGTTTCCTTTTTTGATGTGAATTAACTTCATGTACAAGCATTCAGCATATAAATTTGTTCTTTTGAGCTCATTACATGGGCTCCTGGAAATACGCCCTTTCAGAGTCAAAAGTTTACAGCCAGAGAGTAGTTTCTTTATTAAGGACTTTCAATGATTATGACCATTTCTAATACGTTACCCTATATTTTCGAGTTTCTGAAACTTAGAACTTTGTGGAAAGAATTTTTTATAATTTGTTCATGACTATTCCAACAATGATTTGCCTTCAGTGCACCCATTTAACCTTTAACTAATTGAACAATTAGTTATCCCCTGAGATTCTTTCCAATTATAACCTCCTCTCTATTTCACTAGGAACCACTGACCTGTCTAGCATTTAATTTGCTTCCTTGCTTTTCTTTTCCTGATTAGGTCACAGTAAATCAGTAAATGTGGATATACATCTTTCTTTTGAATGGCTACTTAGTTTTTCAGTTTTGGTTGTTAAGTATTATCTGGTTCTTTGTTGATGGACATTTAGGTTGATTCCTCTTTTTTTATGTTAATAAACTTTTAGAAACAACATTTTTTGCATATATCTTTATCTATTTGTGGTGATACATCTGCAGTACATAATCCATGAAGTGGAATTGCTGTGTCATAGGGTATCTACAGTTTACATTTTGATGGATTTTGCCATATTGTTCTTGAAAAAGATCATGTAAATGGATCCTGTCCTTTTAGTGAGCAATTAGAAACAGCTGTCCATGCAATCTAGTTTTTGTGTGTGTGATTTTTTTAGTAGTTAAAAAAATTTTTTTTCTTTATTGATTAAGGTATGACATATATGTCCTTATCCCCCCATTGTCCCCCTATACTCCCCCCCCCACTCATGCCCTCACCCTCCTGGTGTCTGTGTCCATTGGTTAGGCTTATATGCATGCATACAAGTCCTTTGGTTGGTCTCTCCCCCTTACCCCCACGCACCCCTACCTTCCCTCTGAGGTTTGACAGTCTGATCGATGCTTCTCTGTCTCTGGATCTGTTTTTGTTCATCCGTTTATGTTGTTCATTATATTCCATAAATGAGCGATCTAGTTTTTATCCAAGGAAAGCTTAATCTGGAAGAAAAAAGAATTGGCACCTTTAGAATAATGGTAGCTCACTGATTGATAGCATTAGTGAAGAAAGAAACTCCACATTTCATTGTGCCTTATTACTTTCTATATCAGCATCAGTGTACATTAGAACTATTGATATTGAAGTTCCTATCAACATTATTCATCTCCTGCTGTGAAACACGTCAGAGTTAGAAATTCTGATAAAAGAGATACTCTAAACACTAGGAGCCAAATTTCCTTTTATCTACATAGAAGTTTATTGGCTTTGTGTTAAAAATGTCTTAAGGATCTTACCTAAGTTTGACAGTATTTGAGAACTTTTTATTTTCCCAAAAAGTGAAATCAGAGAGTGGAGATCATACACATTGCCACATCTCTTTAATTTCAATTTCTCATTCTAGTTAAACAGCAGCTTCCATTTTTTTGGAATTAGTTTTTCTGGAATTAAAGTTTAGTTTTGTTTTGTTTCCACAATATAGAATGAATGAAAAAAAATGTTTTTGCCAAAACAACCATCAACTTTGCCTGAAAAAAAAAATGAGATGGGAAAACATTATTCTTGTTTGTCCTATTTACTCCCTAACCCTAGTACCAGGACTGTGCCTGCCACATAGTAGATGTTTAATATTTGCTAAACAAATGTAATAGGCTCATGGTAAATGTTAGGAGGATATAACTCATTAAATTTTAAATATACCTTTATTTATATTTTCTCTCTGACAAAGTTAAATGAATAACATGAGTGTGTTGACATGTGGAGGATTATTTATATTTCTTTATCTTTCAATAAATATTTGAGTACATCTTGACTCTGTAATGAAATAATGTGGATTAGTTTCAGACATAATATCTGCCTTCCCAATAGTTTCTAATCCAGTTACAAACATAATCTTTTGAAAATTTCTCATTAAGTTACTTTGTCATTAAAATAACTGAAAAGAAATTGTTTTTGTTGTAAAGGATTGTGTACTTTTTGACAAATTTTATTCTCTTAATCTCTTTGCAGATTTTACAAATTTTACAGTCCCAGCCAGATGCAGCACATCAAATTTCTCAACAAGTGGGTTGGCAAGACACTTTAGTTAGGCTTTTTGTTAAAGCAAATTTTGAAAATGGAAATACTTTTCATAAGCACAATAGGGCTGTTTTAATGAAAGACAATGATAAAAATATATCAGCTGTAGATATCAAGAGGAACTTTGATGAAAAGACAGACGATGAAAAAATCAACTCTTTTGCCTCAGCTAATGTGTCTTCTGATCAATGGAGTTTGGAGGATAGACATTCTCTAGATTCAAACACACCATTATTTCAAGAAGATAGCTCTGTGGGAGAACTGTCTTTCAAATCAGAGAATCAGGAAGAATTCTGGCACAGTAACCCTTCGCATTTGAGTTTAGATCTTAGTGGAATTGACTCATGTGAACTGAGTGATAGTGGCAGTCAAATGCCAGATAGCTTGCCTAGCACGCCATCCCCAATAGAGTGTACTAAATCATTTTCTGTGCAATCTGACAAAGAAAGCAGCATCACAAATGATACGGGCTTCAGTGATGACTTCTCTTTACTTGAAAGCCAAGAGGTAAAATTCCTTATTTGTCCAAATGCTGTTTTTATTTTTATATGTCTACTAAAGGCTGGTGCACGAAATTTATGCAGGGGATGGGGGGCGGCCCTCAGCCTGTCCTGCACCTCTCCAATCCGGGACCCCTCTCGCAATCCAGAACCACTGGCTCCTAACTGCTCACCTGCCTGCCTGCCTGATGCCCTTAACTGCTTCCCTGCCAGCCTGATGACCCTAACTGCTCTCCCCTGCGGGCCTGATCCCCCTAACTGCTCTCTCCTCCTGGCCTGATCCCAGTAACTGCCTATCTGCACTTCCCTCCTGGCCTGATTCTCCTAACTGCAGATCTGCTCTCCCCTCTTGGCCTGATTCCCCTAACTGCCTATCTGCGCTCCCCACCTGGCCTGATTCCCCTAACTGCCTATCTGCTCTCCCTTCCTCTCCGTGCCCTTCGGACCCCCGCGCAGGCGTGCTGAGAGCTTTCTGCTGCAGCCCCGCCCCTGCCCTGATGGGTTGTTATGTGACTGTGTCCCAGCCAATTTGCATATTTCTCTATTATTAATATAGATTATACAGGCAGTCCTTGGGTTATGTCGGAGATCCATTTCTACCGTGTGATGTAACACAATTTTAGCTGTAAGTCAGAACCCACCTACATAAGCACCTACGTCACTCACATAGAGCACATACACAGCAGTAATGAAGTGAAACAGTAAAAAAAAAATTTTAAAAGAAAGATAACAATTCCTGACCTTGTGGTAAATAAATAATAAAAAACATAAAGCACATATGTACATATGTTGAAATGACGGAACTTTTTTTAATAAATAAATGGGAGATGGCAACGTAACCATGAAATGACATACATCGAGTCTGACATAACCTTAGGAGTGCCTGTATACTTCTAATCCGTAGAAATGTGTAGTTGTTAACAGTTCCATTTTTATATTCAGGTTCTAAGTTTCATGATCTCAGATATTAGGAACCTGTAAGTCACTAAATTGTCTTGAGAACAAAGCCAGTGTCTTACTTATCCTTGTATCTTTCTAGGACCTACTAGTAAAGTTCCAGGTTCATCCAGGCACTTTAATAATATGTTAAAGGATTACAGTCAGTATATGTGATGGTTCTTCGGTACTTTTAACACCCACTCCCTCCAATAATCTAATATTACTTTGTATTTTTTATAGAGATGTGAGGAGGAGCTTCTTCAATTACTGACAGATATTTTGATCTATGTAATGTGTAAAGGACTAGAAAAGTCTGATGATGATACTTGGATTGAACGGGGACAAGTGTTTTCGGCACTAACTAAATCAGTAATATCCAGTGAGCTACTTCGACCATCAGATGAAATAAAACTAATGTAAGCATTTCGTTGCTGACTTCCCCTCTCGTCTTGGAGTGGACCAGAGTCTAAAATATTTTATTGAACATTTATCCAGTATTCAGTGGATGTAGAAAAAAGGAGAAACTTTGTTTTCAGCCCCTTTTTTGGCTGTTGCCCTTCTATTGGGATTTAGAGAGAAATCAAAACTAGTTCCAGTGTGAAGAGATTTAAATCTTAAATTAATTTGGGTTTTAAGTCATTATATATTTCCTGTTGTTTACATTGTTTTCTGCAGTATCAAAGCACTTGATGCTTGATGTTCGATGGTCTTGTCCATGTTTGAGGGTTTCCATGCTAAGGGAAGACAGTAGTGTTTTGTTTCTTTTTAATTTAATAAATCTTTATTGTTCAGATTATTACAATTGTTCCTCTTTTTTACCTCATAGCTCCCCTCCACCCGGTTCCCACCCCACCCTCTGCCCTTACCCCCCGCCACTGTCCTCATCCATAGGTGTACGATTTTTGTCCAGTCTCTTCCCGCACCCCCCACACCCTTTTCCACCCGAGAATTGTCAGTCCACTCCCTTTCTATGCCCCTGATTCTATTATATTCACCAGTTTATTCTGTTCATCAGATTTTTTATTCACTTGATTTTTAGATTCACTTGTTGATAGATATGTATTTGTTGTTCATAATTTTTATCTTCACCTTTTTCCTCTTCCTCTTCTTAAAGAATACCTTTCAGCATTTCATATAATACTGGTCTGGTGGTGATGAACTCCTTTAGCTTTTTCTTATCTGTGAAGCTCTTTATCTGCCCTTCAATTCTGGATGATAGCTTTGCTGGATAGAGTAATCTTGGTTGTAGGTTCTTGCTATTCATCACTTTGAATATTTCTTGCCACTCCCGTCTGGCCTGATAGTTTCTGTTGAGAAATAAGCTGCCAGTCGTATGGGTGCTCCCTTGTAGGTAACTAACTGTTTTCTCTTGCTGCTTGTAATATTCTCTCTTTGTCATTTGCTCTTGGCATTTTAATTATGTGTCTTGGTGTGGTCCTCTTTGGATTCCTTTTGTTTGGGTTCTGTGCGCTGCCTGGACTTGTAAGTCTATTTCTTTCATCAGGTGGGGGAAGTTTTCAGTCATTATTTCTTCAAATAGGTTTTCAGTATCTTGCTTTCTCTCTTCTTCTGGCACCCCCATAATTTGGATGTTGGTACACTTAAAGTTGTCCCAGAGGCTCCTTACACTATCTTCATATTTTTGGATTCTTTTTTCTTTTGCTTTTCTGCCTGAGTGTTTTTTGCTTTTTTGTATTTCAAATCTTTGACTTGATTCTTGCGATCCTCTAGTCTGCAGTTAGATCTCTGTATAATATTTTTTATTTCAGTCAGTGTATGCTTAATTTCTAGATGGTCCTTTTTCATATCCTCGAGGGTCTCACTAAATTTATCGGCCTTTTCTAGAAAATTCTTGAAAAACCTTATAACCGTGATTTTGAACTCTATATCCAGTTGTTTGCTTTCCTCCATTTCTTTCATTTGTGATCTCTTTCTTTGTCTCCGCATTTTGGCTGCTTCCCTGAGTTGATAGAGTGGCTTTGTGTGCTAGGTGTCTTTTGGGCCCAGTGGCTCAGCCTCCCCAGTTACCTGAGGTGGGCACTCTTGGTGCACCCCTTTGTGGACTGTGTGCACAGTCTTGTTGTAGTTAAGCCTTGATTGTTGTTGGTATCACTGGGAGGAATTGACCTCCAGGCCAATTGGCTGTGAGGATCAGCTGTGTCTATGCTGGGAGAACTTCTGTGCTGGAGACACCCTTATGAGACAAGACTTGCAAAAGCCTCTTTGCTCGGCTTAGATGGGGTGGAGTCTCAGGGTAGAGCTGACAGCATTGGTTTCCCGTCAGGCCTGCCCTAAGAGGCCCCTGGGTCTCAGTGTCCCTCGGTAATCTCTGCAAGTACCTCTGAGAGAAAGCCGCCCTCGAGTTCCGCCTGCTGCCAGACAGTCCAGTTTCTCCCTGAATGAGTCTGGGTCCCCAGAGTCTCGCCCGGAACTGGAGTTCAGTGCTGTCGGGAGCTTTTGTCTCCCTCCCGCTTGAGAAAGCCAGCCATATACTCAGTTGCCCGCCCTCTCGGCGCACGCACACCTCGGTACCTTTGCCTTCCGCAGTTCCTCTGAATCTCCGCGTGCTTTTCTCTTTCTTGACAGTCCAGTTTCTCCCCAAAGGAGTCTGGGTCCGCAGAGTCTTGCCCGGACCTGGAGTTCAGCGCAGTCGGGAGCTTTTGTCTCCCTCCCACTTGAGAAAGCCAGCCGCGCACTCAGTTGCCAGTCCTCTCTGTGCACATGTGCGTTTCAGTACCTCTGCCTCCTGCAACTCCTCTGAGTCTCAGTGTGCTTTTCTCTTTCCTTCTAGTTGTAGAATTTCCTCTCAGCCAGCCTTCCTGTGGTTCTGGATGATGTCCGTCTTGTCTATTAGTTGTAGTTTTGAAATTGTTGTGCAAGGCAGCATTTTAGGTATTTACCTATGCTGCCATCTTGGTTTCTCTCGAATTCTTTGTTTTTCCACAGAGCTTGACCCACTATAAAGAATAATAAGGCTTTCTTTTCTAACCTAACAGTTTCAGCTTTAGATAAACTTTTAAATATTTCATGGAGACTTGAATGTGAATTATTTTCATAGCTTTTTAATAGTCAACAGGTAACTTTTACTTTGCCATTTAGTATTAGGTATATTAACCCTACCAGACCGCTGTACCGATTTTTTGGTAATTTCCCAATCTGCCGTTATACCGCTGTACCTAGATGAAAGGTAGACCTATTTTCTACAATGTCTCAAGATCCATCTTATTCTAACCACTTTTTTGCATGTGACTAACATTTTTCTATATCATGTTGATTTTTTCTCTTTAAGGCTCAGGAGCCCAGGTATTGGGGACAATTAGGTTTAGGGCCTCAGGTCTGGTAGGGTTAAAAATAGATTCTCCAGCCCTGGCTGGTGTGGCTTAGTTGGTTGGAGTGTCAACCTGTGTACCAAAGGGTCGTGGTTTTGATTCCCAGTCAGGGCACGTGCCCAAGTTGTGAGTTTGATCCCCAGTTGGGATGCATGCAGGAGGCTTCCGATCAATGATCTCCCTCCCTCCCTCTCTTTTCCTCTCACTCTAAAATTAATTTTTAAAAAAAGATACTCCAGAGATTAAAAAGTTGCTTCATTATTATTAAACCAGAGGCCCGATGCACGAAGATTCATGCAAGAATGGGTCTTCCTTCCCCTGGCTGCCGGCACTGCCTTCATTCCTGCTGGAGCTGCCTTTTCGCTCCGGCCCAGAGCCGTCTTTCCACCTTCCCACACTGCCCAGAGGCCCGGAGTTGCTGGGCAGTGTGGAACGCCTGCATTGTCACCATGGCATCGACGCAAGTGTCCCTCCCCGCCCCTAGCCGCTTGGCACCTACGTATGCAAATTGACCCGCCATCTTTGTTGGATTAATTTGCATACTCGCTCCTGATTGGCTGGTGGATGTCGCGAAGCTACGGTCAATTTGCATCTTAATCTTTTATTAGTGTAGATTCTATCCAAGTGTTCTGTGATACCTGCCAGTGGTAGTGTATCTTTGGAGGTACAGTCTTAGTAAATAGTAACTGTTTTTAAAATATCCTACTATTTTTCTAAGTTTACAATGGTTTTAAGAGGACTGTTTTACACTTAGTTTGCTGCAGAAGATGTTAGAATGGGCAGTCACAGAAAACAGAGAAGCAAAAACTAATCCAGTTACTGCTGAAAATGCCTTCCGACTCATGCTGATCATACAGGACTTTCTGCAGTCAGAGGAACTAGTTAATTCAAACACATGGACTGAGAAGGTATAGTAATATTTCTTTTGAAATTATTTCTTTGGTAATGAAAGACTCTTTTTTAAGAACTTTATTTAAACAAATTTTGTATCCCCTCTTTTCAGAGTATTAATACTTAATCAGATGCAATAAACATGGATAAGATATGATAGTCACAGATTTTGTTAGCTTGTTACTAGGATAAGTCTTTTGACTTTTACTAACTGTACATTGAACTAGTTTTGAGATATTTATAATTTGTATTAGTGTTGGGGAAAACTCATCATCAGATTAAAGAACTGAATGTTTTTCTGTTTCAATTCTTCCTTTGCATTAGCTTTTAGAGGATATGATGCTGCTCTTCGACTGTCTGTCAGTGTGGTATTCTGAAAGTCCATTATGGGTAAAACTCTCTCAAATTCAAATCCAGTTGCTTCTAGGATTTATTGGAAGGGGTAATTTGCAGGTTTGTCAATTCTCTTACACATTTTCTATATTTGCAAGCAATTTAGAAATTATTTGTATGATAACTAGGTGATAATATGTTTTCAGTATTTTAATTTTTTAAATTAGTTCCAAAATATTTATGATTTCATTCTTGTTTCAGTTTTGAGAGTCAGCTAATTATTTTTTCCTGATTTTTATGACTCAGTATATTTTTAAGGTTTCCCTTTAAAGTATTTATATGTAGCTTATATTAGAAGGCATTGCTCATA
Source organism: Eptesicus fuscus (assembly GCF_027574615.1). NCBI lineage: Eukaryota > Metazoa > Chordata > Mammalia > Chiroptera > Vespertilionidae > Eptesicus > Eptesicus fuscus. The sequence goes on along the minus strand of NC_072483.1, from coordinate 83,606,774 downwards.
TCTATATTTAATGAAGCTAGAAGCTATACTGCTTGCATAGACTATTTATATATGTTCAGTTTAAGCAAATTATTTACTTTTTAAATATATTTTTATTGATTTCAGGGAGGAAGGGAGAGGGAGAGAGAGTTAGAAACAGACTGAACCCACAACCTGGACATGTGCCCTGACCAGGAATCAAACCATGACTTCTGGTTCATACGTCGATGCTCGACCACTGAGCCACACTGGATGGGCTAGGCAAATTATTTTTTTAAGTTGTTCATTTCAAAATCATATTCTGTTACTCTACTAATCCACTAATCCAGTTTACATTCTATTTAATATTTTTTCATTCATCACACACCTACTGAATATCTACCAAGTATTAGCATTTTTGAGAGACAGACAGAGAGACATCAATTTGTTGTTTCACTTATTCATTCTTTGGTTGATTCTTGTATGTGCCCTGACCAGGGATTGTACCGGCAGCCTTGCTGTATCAGGATAATGCTCTAACCAACTGAGCTCTACCTGGCCAGGGCAGGGTGATTAGATTTCTGATCAAGGACTTGGTCTCCTGTGTACCTGTCCTTTATGTATCAGAATGCTTTTGATTGCAAATAGCAGAAACATCAAGTCCAACTGACTTCTTAAGATTAATTGACTCATGTAATTGAAAATTCCATAGTCCAAATGAGTTCAAGGCATGATTCAGTCAAGGCTCCAATTCCATTTATTTGCTGTTCTTGCAGCACTACTCTCCATCACATGTCCTTTGGTCCTAAGCTTGGCTGCTCTTATTATCACAGAATGGTTGCCAACAGCTCCTGGGGCTACGTGCTTCCTTATTCATATTCAGAGAAAGAGTGCTTCCTACAGTCACTGTTGGTAGACAGTTCTCCATGGATCTCTTATGTTTCTGCATATCTTATAACTAGAGACCCTGGATGCTTTTGTTATGAATGGTCTTTCTGAGGATGCATGTATAGTGAACAGCTTTGGAAAGCAGAGATCATGTCTTTCCTCCAGAGCAAAAGGCAGGTTTGTTTACTCTCCAGCATAATAAAGATAATGTCTCCCTGCCAGGCAAAGTTTAGGCACACTTACTACCACATATAAAAGATTTGGGTTCTCTGTGCTCGGGGTTCCTCTCTTATAATGCAACCATGGTGTGTGCCGGCCTCATCTAGTCCTATTCATCCCTCACCGTGGGAACTGCAGTTGGGGGAACCAAGGTAAATGCTGATATTCTGGCTTTTGCTAAAGCTGCAGATCTTCGTTTCTGACCCAGGAGTCTAATGTCTTCTGCCAGTATCTATGAAACTATGGTAGACTAACTTATTAGCTTAAAGGTGAGATAAATTCTGAGACCCTTCACATTTCTTAACAGTTATGTAAAAAAAGTTCTGAACTTGCACTGATAAGAATGAATGAATCCTGAATGAATCCTTGTGACAAAGATAATGACATGAGTTGATTGAACTAGTCACTGTGGCAAGGGGTTGGAAGTTTGGCTTTTAACCTTTAGGACCTATTATTGAAACTAGAGGTAGAATCATTCCCCTGTCCTTTTAGACTATAAGAGGAGTGAAATGGATGTTGGATTAATTAGCTACCACAACTTTACTACATATTCCAAATTAAACATGTGGTAGATACATTTATAATTTCTTTAAAAAAAAACACACACAACTTCAAGAGTGAAAGAACTTTTGCTATCACCAAATGTTGGCTTTATTCTGCTCTGTCTTACCTGTTTTCCTTTAGGTTTGTGCAATGGCATCAGCTAAGCTAAACACTCTTCTGCAGACCAAAGTGATTGAAAGTCAGGATGAAGCATGCTATATTTTAGGGAAGCTAGAACATGTTCTAAGCCAATCAATCAAGGAACAAACAGAAATCTACTCATTTCTGATTCCCCTCATCCGTACTCTGGTTTCCAAAATTTATGAGCTTCTCTTCATGAACTTGCACCTGCCTACCTTACCTTTCACCAATGGTAGTTCCTCATTTTTTGAAGATTTTCAAGAATATTGCAGTTCAAGTGAATGGCAAGTTTACATTGAAAAATATGTAAGTTTTACCTTTTTTGAATGAGATTTTTCTGGTAAATTATTATTTTTATGAAAGTATATATTAAATTTTGTATATATTTTTATAAGATTATACCTTATATGAAGCAGTATGAAACCCATACATTTTATGATGGTCATGAGAACATGGCACTTTATTGGAAGGATTGTTATGAAGCCTTAATGGTGAATATGCATAAAAGAGACCGGGAAGGAGGAGAAAGCAAGCTCAAGTTTCAGGTAAAAATTGTTAAGTGTTTTAGTATCTAGTTTTTTTTTTTATGTTGATTTCAAGTAATAACAAGCCTGAACTTTGAAAATAAATAGTATGTCTAATTGTCTACAATTATTTCAGAATTGGAAGGAAAACATTGATCAGTAACAAAAATTTAATAGTGATTATATAAAAAGTCTATTAAGCCAAAACCGGCTTGGCTCAGTGGATAGAGCGTCAGCCTGCGGACTGAAAGGTCCCAGGTTCGATTCCGGTCAAGGGCATGTACCTTGGTTGCGGGCACATCCCCAGTAGGGGGTGTGCAGGAGGCAGCTGATTGATGTTTCTCTCTCATCGATGTTTCTAACTCTCTATCTCTCTCCCTTCCTCTCTGTAAAAAATCAATAAAATATATATATTTTTAAAAGTCTATTAAGCTGATAGTAGGTTTCTCTAAGGAGTCTGGATATAAATCAGTGCTTAGAGGGAAATTTGTAGCATGAAATATTTATATTAGAAAAGAAGGGCCTTAAATTAATAATTTAAGTTTCCACCTTAAACTAGAAAAAGAAAAGTAATCTAATTAAATTAGTTTCTAAGTCAATGAAATTGGAAGTAGAAAAACAATAGAGAAAATCAATGAAACCAAAATCTAGTTATTCAGAATATCAATAAAATTGATAAATTTCTAGCCATATTTATAAAGCAAAAAAATAAAAAATAGCCAATACCCGAATAAAAGGGGAGGTGTTATCACTGACTTCACAGACATCAACATGATAATAAAAGATTACTACAAACCAGTCTATGAACATAAATGACATGACAAATGAAGTGAATCAATTTCTTGATAAATACAAATTTCCAAAACTAACACAGTAATAAGTAGATAACCTGGATAGTCTTCTGCATGTTAAAGGTAATTGAATTTATTGGTAAAAACAAGTAAACAAATAAACAACTTCCAAAAGGGCAAACTTCAGAAGCAGGTTGTTTCACTGGCAAATTTTACCAAACATAATGGAGAAATTATACCAATTCCTCACAATCTCTTCAGAAATAGAAAAGTGGGATCAATTCCCAACTCATTATATGAGGGCAATATTACACTCCTGTTCAAATCATACAAAATAGTACAAGGAAACTACAGACCATTGTCCCTCAGGAACATTGGTGCAAACCAAATACAGCAATGTATGGAAAAATAATATATCACAACCAGGTAGAGTTTATCTTGGGAATGCAAGGCTGGTTCAACATTTGATAATCAATATAATGGACCACATTAGTATACTTATCAAGAAAAAAAAAATACACTATCAGATAACAGATGTGGAAAAGTATTTGACAAAATTTAACATCCATTTGTGATCAAAGCTCTCAGCAAGCTGGAAACAGAAGGGAAGTACCTAAATTTCTACAAAAATCCTATAGCTAAGGATTTAAGGGTGAACAAGTAATAGTGCTTTCCTGTAGGACAGTGGTCGGCAAACTCATTAGTCAACAGAGCCTAATATCAATAGTACAACGATTGAAATTTCTTTTGAGAGCCAAATTTTTTAAACTTCTTCTAACTCCACTTATTCAAAATAGACTCGCCCAGGCTGTGGTATTTTGTGGAAGAGCCACACTCAAGGGGTCAAAGACCTGCATGTGGCTCGCGAGCCACAGTTTGCCGACCACGGCTATAGGATAAAGAAGATAGAGAATTAGACAGGAATGTCTCCTCTCACTATTCCTAATCGCTATTGCTTCATAAGTCTTAGCAAATGCAGTAAGAACAGAAAAAGAAAATCCCACTTTTCTATTTCTTCTTTACATTGGGAAAGAAGAAATACAACTATTTGCAGATAACATGATTTTCTATGTAGAAAATTCTAAGAAATCTACTGAAAATTTCTTACAATTAATGACTTCAGCAAGATTGCAGAACACAAGATCAATACACAAAATTCAATCATATTTCTGTATGTTAAGCAATAAACAACTAAAAACTGAAATTTAAAAAAATACTTGTAGCCCTGGCCAGCATTGCTCAGTGGTTAGAATGTTGGCCCGCATACCGAAGAGTTGGGGTTTGATATCCTGGTCAAGGCTACATACCTGGGTTGCAGGTTCTATCCCATCCCCAGTCAGGGCACATATGGGAGGCAAACAAATGATGTGTCTCTTTCACAGCAATGCTTCTCTCTTTTCCTCTCTCCCTCTCCTCTACCTTCCACTCTCTCTAAAAATCAATGGGAAAAAATCTCACTCCTTGGGTGAGGATAAAAAAAATACTATTTAGAGTATCTCTAAAAAAATGAAATACTTAGGTATCAGTTTAACAAAATATTCATAATGGATATGCTAAAAACTACAAAACGTTGATGAAACAAATTTAAAAAGACCAAATAAAAATGCATGTTTATTTCATAACATAGGCTCCTTGTTGGTTATTTTCTCAAGTTTAAAAAAAACCACAATGGATATGGCTAGATTAAGGAAAATTATTCCAAAATAATAAGAAAATCCTGTTGATTACCAGCTTCTTCCTTGTGCTATATGATTTTATTGGGTCAAATTTTTAAAGTTACGGCATTAAAATTTCAAATATACATGTAAATATATGATTCAGTGGTATTATTTATTGCTGTTCCTTTTAGGAATTTTTTGTGGAGCCATTTAATCGAAAAGCACGCCAAGAGAACTTGAGGTATAATAATATGCTTAAACAACTTAACACTCAACAATTAGCCACTCTGAGACGCTGGAAGGCAATACAGATCTATCTTACATGTGAAAGAGGACCTTGGGCTGAAAGGTATGAATGTATACCATCTATTAAGTAACCTTTTTCTTTAGAACTCTGGTCTAGAACTTTGTAAGCCAACAACCTCTCCAATACAATTTAAAAAACATTCAGTTTATAAAAGAACATGAGAGATGGGAGAACAGGGTATGCATTTATTTTTTTAAATTAATTGTGAAGTTGTCATACGTCCTTTCTTTGGAATATGATGAATGATTGGAATTAGGCTTATAATATTTAAAGACCTGTAAAATGATATTAAATGAGGAAAAGAAAAGATTCAAAATATATGGGATAACATCAAGATACGTAAAATGCAGTTTATGACCAGAAAGAAACACACTCAACTGTTACCAGTGATGACCTTTGGAAAACAAACAGTGGAGGAAAAAATTGCTGCCAGAGGTTGCAGTCACAAGTCACAGCTGCGCAAATGTATGCATTTAAAAATCCAACTTAAAAAAGCATCTGAGTTCCTTATATATTTTGGATATTAATCACTTACCGGATATATCATTTGCAACTTTCTTCTGCCATTCATTAGGTGGTCTTTCTGTTTTGTTGATGGTTTCTTAACATGTGCAAAAACTTTAGTTTGATATAGTCCCATTTGTTTATTTTTGCTTTGTTTCCCTTGCTGAGGAGACATGTCCAAAAAGATAGTGCTAAGAGCATTGGTCAAAGAGTTTAGTGCCTATGTTTTTTCTAGGAGTTTTATGGTTTCAGTTCTTATATTTAAGCCTTTAATCCACTTTTAATTTATGTTTATATATGGTTTAAGAAAGTGGTTCAATTTCATTTTTTTGTATGTATCTGCCCAGTTTTCCCAACACTATTTATTGAAAAGACTGCCCCATTGTATGTCCTTGCCATCTTTGTCGTAGGTCAACTGATCATATAAGCAAATATTTACTTCTGACTGTCTATTCTATTTCATTGATCTAAATATCTCTTTTTACACCAGTACCAAATAGTTTTGCTTATTATAGCTTTATAGTTTGATATCAGGAAGAGTTATGTCTTCCACTTTGTTCTTTCTAAAAATTTCTTTGGCCATTTGGGGTTTTGTGGTCCCATGTAAATTTTAGGGTTCTAATGCTGAGAAGAATGCCATTGGTATTTTAATAGGGATTGCTTTGAATCTGTATATTGCTTGAAATATGTAATATTTAAGATATGTAAGCAGCTCATACAACTTAACACCAAAAAACCCCCAAACGATCCAATTAAAAAATGGACAGAGGACCTGAAATAAACATTTCTCCAAAGAAGATACACAGATGGCTAACAGACATAGGAAAAGATGCTCAATATCACAGTCATCTGGGAAATGCAAATTAAAATCACAGTGAGATATCATCTCACACTTATTAAAATGGCTATCATCAATAAATCAACAAATCACAAGTGCTGGTGAAGATGTGGAGGAGAGGGAGGATTTTATTTGCATTATATCCTGGGGTATTTTCAGGGACCCCAGGCTATTACTGGGTCTAGTTTGCATATGTGTCCCTGGATCTATTTGTTGGGGAAGGGACAGTAAGGAAGTATGTGAGTTATAATCTGGAGCTTTTGCTGAATCTTCTGGAAAGCTGAGTTCAGGCACTACCAAAGGGAATGATGGTTCTATCCCACAACAGGCTTCAGATTATTTGTGGGTTGTGAGAGTTACCTTGAGGATGCCAGCTATAGGGAACCCTGTTATTTTTGTCTCTCTCGCACCACTTCCTCCTCCTGCTACTAAACCCCTCCTTTTTGTGAGGAACCCACTCTGATATGGCCCCTCCCAACTCACCTCATCACAAAGGTGCCACAGACTCAAGTTGGGCAATTACTCTTCCCTGAGACTTTGCTGCTGGTGCTGTGAGGGAGGACTGTGTCTTTTGGGATCACTAAGCTAACAGAATGTCACCCACCATGTGGAGAAGCCAGTCTGCGAGGTGGGAGAATGATTCCTGGTGACATTATTTAAACCTCTGCATCCATCCAGACCAAATGCACTCCTAGACTTCAAGTTATGAGAGCTAATATATGTCTTAGGTGCTTATAAGCAATTTGATTTTTGTTTCATTTACTTACAACCAAAAATATAAAATTGACCATTATATTGTAGTACCTAAAAGAGCCATCCTATATAATAAAAGCGTAATATGCAAATCGACCAAATGGTGTAATGACCAGTTGGCGGGGGGGCAGGGCTGGCAAGCAGGCGGCACCAGGCCAGCCAAGGCACATAACAATGGGCAGAGGGAGGGGATGGCGATGGGGTTGGGGGAGGCAGCAGCGACCAGCGGTGGCATGATGGGAGCGGGCAGGGCTGCGCCAGCCAGCACCATCCCTTGATCGGCTGCCCAGTCGCCTTCCTCGGCTGGTAGTGGCGGTAGCAACGGGGTGATGGGGATGGCACCTTCCCCTGTTTGGCCCGGTTGCCTCCTGCAGAGGGAGGCCAGCGGCAGTGGCAGGCTGATGGGGGCAGTGCAGTCCCCTGATCGGTTCACCCAGTCACCTCCCGCAGAGGGAGGCCATCAGTAGGACAGTCCCTAAGGGCTCCCGGACTGTGAGAGGGCGCTGGCCGGGCTGAGGGACCCCTGAGTGCACGGATTTTTGTGCACCAGGCCTCTAGTTTCTCTCTCTCTCTCTTTCTCTCTCTCTCTCTCTCTCTCTCTTTCTCTCTCTCTCTCTCTCTCTCTCTCTATATATATATATATATACATATATACATACATACATACATACATACATACATACTAGGGACCCGTTGCAGGAATATTTCCTGCAAGACTTCTGGCGGCGGACTTCCCTCCCACCCCCCCACCTCTCCCGCTGCAGTGGGCGGAGGCAAAGGGCCAAAGGGCGGGGCGCCTCCCGCCCGTCCCGCCCACCCAACCCAGCCCACCTCGCCCCGCACTCCTGACCCTCTGCGCCCGCTGACGCAGCTGCCTCTGTGGCTGTGTACTGCCGCTGCCTCTGATCACCCTGACCCGCCACGCACGCTGCCGCCGCCTCGGCCCCACACGCTGCTGCTGCTGCGCGCCCCGCCCGCCCGCCTCGCCACGCCCCGCCCGCAGCCACCACCGCCTCCAAGGCCACCGCAGCCTCGCACACTGCCCACCATGCCCCGCCTGCCGCCTCCACTGCGCGCCCCGCCCACCGCCACTGCCGCCACCACTGTGGCCGCATCGCCGCCGCTCACACTGCCCGCCACTGCCTCAGAGGCCACCATGGCCGCGCGCTCCACAGCTGTGCCACCGCCCACCTACGCAGCCACCATGCTTTCTGCTTTCTTCACTCCTCCCTCCCTCAGCATATGCAAATTAACCACCATCTTGTTCGCTCTGATTGGCTGTGGGCATAGCAAAGGTACGGTCAATTTGCATATTACTGTTTTATTAGATAGGTTATATGGCTAACATGCAAAGTGTCCTCTCAGGAGTTCGACCGAGAGACTGGGAGTTCAATCACTCGCTATGACATGTGCTGACCACCAGGCGGCGGCGCAGAATGAAGGAAGGTCCTGGCTGGCAGCTGGTAGCTGGGGAAGGGAGGCCCTGGCCGGCAGCCAGCAGCTGGGGAAGGGAGGCCCTGGCTGGCAGCCGGAAGGCCTCGATCGGCCCTGATTGCCAGCCAGACCTAGGGACCCTACCCATGCACGAATTCCGTGCACCAGGCCTCTAGTTTCAGGTAAAATACTTGAGTGGTATTTCCTAGTGCAGACTTTATTAGAGCTGTCCTCTGTGCATGGTGCTAAAGAAGAAACCATTATGTAACCTGCATCTGAGCTCTAGCATAAGAAAGAAGGTCCCTATGGCAATAGCCACTGGGATATCTACCAACTGGCTGTGTTGTTTCAGGAGAATCAAGAACCACGCCAATTCATTGACAGATGCCAGCAACATGTTGTAAGTCTTGCTGGTAAGGTGTAGCCCAATAGCAAAAGACTTTGGCAGTAAGCAAGAAGTCCACAGTTAGTATCAATTTGGAAGCAGAAATCAAGGCATGCCCAGGATGAGAGTTTTTGTCCCTGAGAAAGAAAATAGAGAAAAATAGGATCCCAATGTTAGAGGCCCTGGGTGCAAGTTCTAACTCTGGCATTTATAAGCTACATGACCTCAGGAAAGTAGCCATTTTCAGCCTCAGTTCTCTCATGTACAAATATTGATAAAAATAATTATGATTAAGGCACATACCTGAATTGGTTTTTATCACTACCATTAAAGTTCTTTACTTTCTGAATTGTGGTGTAATTTATATGTCTATCTTCCAAACTTTGCTCCTTAAGAGCAAAGACTGTTGTACTTACCTCTTTATCCCCAGGCCGACATTCCATCTACTGAGCCAAACCAGCTAGGGCGCCAGATTGTTTTTAGCAGCTGCACCATTTTGCATTTCTGTTAGCAATACTTGAGTATTCCAGTTCTCCACAACCTTACCAGCGCTTGCAGTTTTTCAATTTTTTTAATTATAATTATCCAATTAGGTGTGAAGTGTGATGCCTTATGATGTGACATTTACCTAATGACTAATGATAATTGAGCATCTTTTCATGTACTTGTTGGCCAGTTGTATATATCTTCTTTGGAGAAATCTCTATTCAAGTCCTTTGCCTATTTTTTTATTCTATTGTTAGACTTTTTGTGCTTGAGTTGTAAGAGTTGTCTTTATAGTCTCAATAATAGACCCTTATTAGATGTACTTGAGGCCCAGTGCACAGATTCATGCAACAGTGGGGTCCCTCAGCCTGGCCTGCACCCTCTCGCAATCCGGGACCCCTCAAGGGATGTCAGACTGCTGGTTTTAACCTGGTCCCTGGAGGCCAGGCTGAGGAACCCCACTGGTGCACAAATCTGTGCACTGGGCCACTAATATGCATGTAAGATCTTTGGTTAATCTCTTCCCGCTCTCCCCCCTCTCCCCTTCTGAGATTCATCAGTCTGTTCCATGTTTCCATGCCTGTGCATTGAGCATCTGCCCCCTGGTGGTCAGTGCGTGGCATAGCTACTGGTTGAACAGTCGCTTAGGCTTTTATATATATGTAGATAATTTGTAAATATTTAGGCTGTCTTTTCACTTTCTTGATAGTGGCCTCTTGATAGTGCACAATGTTTTGAATTTTGAAGTCCAATTTGTCTGTTTCTTTTTGTTGCTTGTGTTTTTGATGTCATAGCTAAGAAACCATTTCCAACTCTTAAGGTCATGAAGATTTACCCCATATTTTTTTCTAAGAGTTTTAACTCATATTTAGATCTTTGATCCATTTGCAATTATATCACTTTATTTTTAATAAAATTATTTTATTTTGAAAACTTTATTTGGAATAAATTTGTATAGCTAGTTAAAAACTTCCATATAACCATGAAAGAATTAAAACATATCAAGTTATACATATGAAGGTTTATGTTCAGACACTATTTCTGCTACCTATAAACCACATGGCATTTTAGCCACACACAAAAAAAGTTAGTTTGCCTTAGATACCTCATATATAAACTGTAGTTACACATGCATTGGTTTTCTCTCAGGGTAGTTTTTGGATCAAATAAGTTAATGAATGTGAATGTTTTTATAAAATGGTGTTAAGCACATGTAAAGTACCTGATACTTTCTTATTCTATTTCAGTCTGTAACTTTAAACTAAATAATTTTATGTGTTTATTTTGAATATTGATAGAAAACAAAATCCAATTCACTGGAAACTAGCTAATGTAGAAAATTATTCCCGTATGAGACTTAAGTTGGTGCCGAATTATAATTTCAAAACCCACGATGAAGCTAGTGCTTTGAGAGATAATCTAGGTGAGTTCCACTGGCTATTTATTTGTTTGTTGAAGATACTAAGGGTGTTGATGTGGTTCGTTATTGTTTTTATTGTTTACTCATGAGAAAGAAGGATGATATTTTAGAATTGATATTTGAGTGGTTATATGTATTAAATTCTGTTACTGTTGGCCTAAATCTAACATGACTTCCTATTTAAATTGATTGCAATTTTTCAAACAAAAAAAAATAATTTAAAATAATAAAATTATACTGTCATTCATGTGAAATGTGTTATCTCTAATATCCATTGTGGTACAGTGAAACAGTGGTCCTTTCTCCTTACTTTTCTTACCAAGACTGAGGCCAATGTTAAATATATCTAGAATTCTTGGCAATGCTAGGGCTTTCTTTTATAACGTGTTCTTACAGCATTCTAGATACTTAAGAGTCTTAGTTGGGCCAATGTCTTTTTCTTAAAAATGCATAGCCTTGCAATAATTCGAAGCAGACTTTAAAGCAAGCATGTCAAACTCATAGCTCGCGGGCTGCAAGTGTGACATGCTTGCTTTAAAGATTCTATAATTCTTTAGGAAACCATTCTTTTCTAACCTTCTGACTTGGCATTTCTCCCTTTTGAAGAGAGGTCTGTGAAATACTCTAAAATACAGATTAAGAGTCATTGGCCAGTTGTGTGTATACATAGTTACCTGTGTTCCATTGTATCCATTGTGTTCTTTTGTGTCCAGTGACTAAGTTACAGATGAAATTAGTATCAGTTTTTAAATTTTTTATAAGTTTCCTTAATATATTTGTCAGTAGAGTTGATGCCATAAAATTAATCAAGAGAGCTAAGTACCTTCTTTACTTGTAATGCACATTATCATATAATTAATAGTCAGAAGTTACAAAAGAACTACAATATGATTTTTTTTTGCTCTGTGGTTAATAGATATTTTGTTTTTAAACAGGTGTCCAACCCTCACAGCCTTCCAGTGATTCATTGCTTTTGGAAGTAGTGAAACAAGTAAAAGTTAGTGATATGGAGGAAGATAAGTTAGATCTTTCTGAAGAAGAAATAACAGCCAGAGTAAATATGTATGTATATGTATTTGAAATAACTTAAAATTATTTTGTTCTGAGAAATGGGATTATAAAATTGTGGAAGATAACTTGCTTGAAATTTTAATACTATACATTTCCAGGGTCCAACAGTTAACGTTATATCAGCTGTTAGGAGTGTATCAGTGTTAACTGAGATTATTTAGGAAGGCTTCTTAGAACTGAGTTAACTTGAAACTGGACCTTGAAATTAGAAACTATTTGATTTGAATGAAAATGGAAATATGACATCCATTTTATGGTTTATAGCTAAAGCTGTGCTTAGATGGAAGGTACAGCATGAAATATAACTCTTAAGCAAAAGGAAGAAATTATAAAGATAAAAGCAGATGCCAGCCAGCGTGGCTCAGTGATTGAGCATTGACCTATGAACAAAGAGATCATAGTTCGATTCCCAGTCAGGGCATATGCCCTGGTTGTGGGTATGATCCCCAGTGTGGGCTGTGCAGAAGGCAGGCGATCAGTGATTCTCTCTTATCATTGATGTTTCTCTCTTTCTCCCTCTCCCTTCCTCTCGGAAATCAATAAAAAAATCTTTTAAAAAAAGATAAAAGCAGAAATTCATGGAAAAGAAAAAACAAAAAAATATAAAAGAAAACTAAAGTTGGTTATTTTTGTTGTTGTCGTCGTTTGTTGTTAATTCTCACCTGAGAATATTTTTCCATTGATTTTTAGAGCTAGTGGAAGGGAGAGAGGGAAATATATAGAGAGAAACATCAATGCGAGAGACACATTATTGATTGGTTGCCACCTGCACGCACCCCAACCTGGGCCAGGGATTGCACCCCAGCCCAGGGCGGGTATCAAGCCTGCAACCAAGGTATATGCCCTTGACCGGAATCCAACCCGAGACCTTTCATTCCACGGGCCAGTGCTCTATTCACTGAGTCAAATCAGTTAGGGCTAAAGCTTTTTACTAAAACACAGATAACAAAATAATAAACCTCTAGCCAGACTGGTTAGGAAAGAAAGAAAAACAACATAAATTACCAGTATCAGCAATGAAAGAGGAGATAATACTACAAATATTAAAATTATTAAAAAGAAATGCTAATGACCACTTTATACCAATAAATTTGCGAACTTAAATGAAATGCATAAATTCTTAACAATATATTTTGTGTAAATAAAAAAATACCATATTCAAATATAAATCTCATGTCTTATAAAATTAATATCCAATAGTTTTTGCATTATCTACAAAAATATTCTGCTTCATATTTAAATATTTTAAATATTGTCCAATATTCTCATTACTAGTTTCAAAAAAGTATGTTTTACATTTTAATTGTATATGACCTACTAAAACAAAATTCAGTGAATCTTTAATACTAATGGCAGAGGTACTGGCCATGTCATTTTAGTTATATTTGGGAGACATGAATTGGTCCACAGAATATATTGTGAATAAAGGATTACAACATTAGTGGTTTCATAAATTATTATTAGAAGTGCTAATTATGGTGGATTTTTAAGCTGTGAAATGAGACTTTCCAAGAGCAAATCAAACTAGAGCAGCAGCAGCATCATAGTATCCCCTGACAAGAAACAAAATAATGCTATGTACTGCTAACCTCCATACCTTACTTAGAGTGAAGTCAGTTTTGATTGGTGTTTGTTTTTACAGTGATGAGAATAAAGAACAGGATCAAAAAGAAAAGTTGGTGTTCTCAGTAGACTGTGAACTCATTACAATAATTGACGTAATTCCTGGCAGATTAGAAATCACTACTCAACACATTTACTTCTATGATGGCAGCATTGAAAAAGAAGATGGTGAGGAGTTCTGGGGGAATGATTTCTGTTGTTCAATATTAAGTATTCAGTTTATCAATCATTAATGTGAAAAGAAAAACGGGACTATGGAATTATAATCTATCATGAAAAGGAGAAATGGAGAGTCATATGGGATTAAATTTACATTCAACAATGTATTTAAGGGAACGCTTTTGTTTTATCAATGTTCTCAAAAGGTTTGGTTGAGGGGATTGCTATAAACTTAAGTTATAAAATACAATAATAATTTTACTTGTATGTCCACTCATTCCTGTAGGCTTCTCACCTAATCCTTTATCTGAAAATAAAAGGATATTTAAATCTAAAATGTCAACATAAAGAGATAAAAATGTTTCTAAGATATCATATTCAGAATAATTTTGTATTCTAATAGGAAGTACAATAGCTATAGCATTTTAAAATAGTTTAAAAGAAACAATTTAAATGTCCAATAAATTTAACAAATAGTGTTTTGATATAGAAATTGAATTCCTTTTCCCTAAGTGCTACTTTTGTTGGGAACTAGGAGGTATTTTCTGCATAGCATGAGTAACTTTTTATGGTACTTAGTCACAAGACTCCTTCTGTTTTAAGGGGTAGGCTTTGATTTCAAGTGGCCTCATTCTCAAGTTCGAGAGATTTACCTGCGGCGTTACAACTTAAGGAGGTCAGCCATTGAGATTTTTCATGTTGACCAATCCAACTACTTTCTCAACTTCAAAAAAGAGGTATGTAGATGCTACCTTTTTTGGAAGCCCCAACGTATTAGCTTGAAATAATTTTCCAGTTAGTGAGCTATAATGAAACTTTGGAGTCTATTCTTTCATCAAGTCAAAATGTTAGATGTACAGGGTTGGGCAAAAGTAAGTTTACAGTTGTTCATGTGGAAAATAAATAATAATACAAGAATAAACACTATGTTTTGCATACTCACAAATGTAAACCTACTTTTGCCCCACCCTGTACTTTGGAGACTAGGCATTATATGAATTTTTGTTGGGATTTATGTTTGAGTGTATAGGGAGTGCTTGTTTTCAGTTTTTATATATGAGTAGGTAGGAGAATATTGAGTGTTAGCCAATACGTAACTATGATATCCCAATTATGAAATATATATAATATGATTGGATTTATGCAATTAGGTTGGGTTCAACTAAACAATAATGGGTTATGTATTTAGTCTGGAGTACAGTAAATTCTTAAGCAGTGTAAATAATTAACCCTTTGCACTCGCTTTTTTCTCGATTCCTTTATTCTAATGCTAACTGTGTCGAGTCACACTTGACATCCGAGTGCAAAAGGTTAATAGATTACCAGCCACTGAAGCCAGGTTCCCTGGGTCCAAGTATCTGCTCCACCATTAGCTGTGTAAACTTGGACATATTACTTGCCACATCCTTTCTTCCCTCTACCATTCTCTTGGAGTCAGACTTGCACCACATTCTGACATCTGTCCCCACCTTGCTAAGCTCTCTCTCCACTCTCTCTCACAGACGTCTCTCCTAATAAAATTGTTTCATGTTCAAGTCTGTCTTGGGGAGTGATAGATAGTGAGTAAAGTTTCTTTTGGGAATGATGAAAATGTTTCTAAGATAGATACTGCTGATGGATGCACAACTCAATGTACAAATTAGACCACTGACTTGTATACTTAAATGGTGAATTTTATGGTACAGGAATTAATCTCAATAAAGCTGTTACAAAAGCTTTAATCCTGGTTTGTCTTGATTAATTTTTAAGCTATAAAATGCTGGTTTTTTAATAGGTCAGAAACAAAGTATATAGCAGACTGTTGTCATTTCATTCTCCAAATAGTTATGGAACTAGATCACCACAGGAGTTATTCAGAGCATCAGGATTGACACAGGTAGGAAACGGTGTTCATTTTACATCTCAGAGTTTTGCATAAAAGTAAAACTTTCTTCTTCTGATTATTTTATTTTGATTATTATAACTGCTGTTCTTCCATTCAGATTGATCTTTTGAATTATCTTTGAATCTTTGTTTCCCTCACACATACAGTGCCCTGTCCTCCAGCTCTCATACTACTCAGTTTATAAGCATATCTTATGAATTCTTTTTTTTTTTTTTTTACTAATTTTCTCTTTTTAAAAAATAATATGGCTTTTTCCTTAATAATAAAAGCAATCCATGTATGAGGTAAAAAAAAATGGGGAAATATAAAAGGCATCATGGGAAAAAGGTTAAAAAAAGCATCATTCTTCTGACAGCCAAAGCTAATGCTTTTGTGTATTTTACCCTCACCTATTTCCTAACATCTCTTTAATCTGTACTGCCAAAATCCCAGGGAAGGCCATTGTTTTTTGCAGTCCAGAACTGTTAGTAGTTTCCTAATTAGGGTCTCTGACCCTGGCTCTCTCCTTCATCCACATGTGCAATAATTTATTTTATTTTTCAATTATAGTTGGTATTTAGTATTATTTTATATTGGGTTCAGGTGTACAGCATAGTGGTTAAACAATTATATAATTTAGGAAGTGATCCCCCTACTAATTTTAGTTCTCACCTGACACCTTATATGATTTTTACAATATTATTGACTGTATTTTCTATACTGTACTTTAATCATAATCTTAAGTGTTGTTCAAAAAGCCATCAGCCATTTCTTTTCTGTTGCTAATGGAATAAGCTTTATGTAATAAAATACAGTCTGTAAACTTTATTAATTAAATTACTAATTTCTCAAATTGGCACCTAAAAACAATTATAGTTGGGCTTTTAATAAAATCTGTATACATAGATTAATTTCTCACCATTTCCCATAAGTTACATACCTTGAATGTTAGTCTATCAGCAAAAATCTCTAGCATGCCCACACTGTGTAGAGTAATATTAGCAGGCTAGGTACAATAAGGTGGTAAAAGAAAAAAATATATATGATTGTCTTTCTTCACAAAATTTTGTATCCAATGTGTAGCAAAATCCTTCCACCATTGCTCTATAAAGACAGTTTTCTGAGGTTAATGTAATGCTCATATAAAATTTGTAGATCATTCTAGTATATTAAGGTAATTTTTAAAACTATGTGCATATATGAAAATTTCGTTTATAACAAACTTTTAAAATTTTAAAAATTTTAAGATAACCAATAAAATATTTAATTGAAATAAAGAATTTGTATGAAGACCTTTTAGATTGCAGTGTAAAATTTATGTGGAAATTTCTGTTCCTTTTCTAGAGGCCAATTTTAAAAAGAAAGTGAATTTAGGAAAAAAAATTGATTTTATGTATCTATTAAGCCTTTTTTGAAGCCCCATTCTTTTTATCAGAAAGATGATAGAGATAAGAAAAAAAGATTGTTAGTAATCGGTAATAGATACTGATTTCTAAGACACATAGATTAATTTTGGTTTTCTTTTTTGTGCTGTCTAGAAATGGGTGAATAGAGAGATATCAAATTTTGACTACCTTATTCAAATAAATACAATGGCAGGGCGAACCTATAATGACCTTGCACAGTATCCTGTGGTAAGTTTTATATAAATATGGAATTGCCTTTCAGTTTTATAGTATACAAAATATATGCATATGACAGTTATTTTTTATTTTTAAAAAGATATAAAATGTTTTTTGCCTTTCTGTAAATTTTCTAACCTGCTATTTTCAAGAATTACATAACCATAACAAATAATTGAAAAATAAAGGCCTTTTTTTTTTTTTTTGCTTCATTGAAAATATCCCAGTGGAATTATAGGAAATGATACTTCTGGTTATTGAAATAAAGATGAACATTTGCAATAGGTAAAGAATTTTTAAAGACTATTCTTTTTTGCTTTTAGGTAAGCATTTGATGTTCGATATGGAGATAGTAGCTTCTCTAGGAAGGGATGTCTAAATTGTAAATTGTGTTTCTTAGTTCCCCTGGATTTTACAAGATTATACTTCAGAAGAGTTGGATTTTAATAACCCATCTGTATTTCGAGATCTTTCCAAACCAATTGGGGTAGTTAATGATAAAAATGCCAAAGTCATGCGAGAAAAGTAAGTGCCTTTTATCATTTTGAAAGATACCCATTGGTTGTTTGAATTTGTGTTTATTTCTATGACCAACCAAGTGTTACTCTATTGAAATGCACAATTACTTTTGCTAGTCAGTCTGATAATTCCTTCAATAAGTTTTCTTGAAAATGTATCAGTTGTCCTTTAAGTATCTTAACTATAGGCTATTTCCCTTTGCCAGATTTAAATTAATACTACTTACAATTTCCTTTCACTTTGTAATAAGTATGTACAAAAGGGTAATAAGTTCTTGAAATTTTTCTTCCCAGGTATTGTAGACTTAACTTGCTAATCTAACATGTAAAAATATGCATCTAAGGTAATATTTTAGTAGATATAAAATTAATAATGCTAATCTGTTATTCACAAATATTTTGAGTGAAGAACAGTGAAATGTGTGGACATTTTAAAAGTGCCATTTTAGTTAGAAAATCTTTTATAATTTTATATATTTACTAGAGACCTAGTGCATAAAATTCATGCACTGGTGGGGGGGAGGTCCCTCAGCCTGGCCTGCGCTCTCTCGCAGTCCAGGACCTCTCAGGGGATGTCCGACTGCCGGCTTAGGCCCAACCTGGGGCTAAGCTGGCAGTCGGGCATCCCTCTTGCAATCCGGGATCCCTCACTCCTTACTGCTCAGCTCGCTGCTCCTCAGTGCTGCAGCGGAGGTGGGTGAGGCTCCTGCCACTGCCACTGCACTCACCAGCCATAAGCCTGGCTTCTGGCTAAGTGGCTGCTCCCCCTGTGGGAGTGTACTGACCACCACGGGGCAGCTCCTGTGTTGAGCATCTGCCCCTGGTGGTCAGTGTGCATCATAGCGACCAGTCATTCTGGTCGTTCTGCCATAACAGTCGCTTAGGCTTTTATTATATAGATTATGTAGATGATCTACCCTATAAATGTCTCAGGTTTTGTTTTTTTTTTCAAAGCCACCTGCAGACAAGTAAAAGTAATTTTCATTCCCTTTTTCTCCATGTGAACTTGTGGATGACTTGTCAGTTACGACTTCTAATAATAAGGACAGAACTGTTTTGCCAACAAACTTAGTTGTAGATTTATTTGGGAATAGATGGTACATTCTTTCTTTATTCTTTTATTTGCAAATCTTCCTCAGGACTTATTCTTTCTTTATTCTTTTATTCGCAAATCTTCCTCAGGACTTTTTATAGTGTTTAATATTCGATTTGATTTACTAGTGGAATTTAGCAGTGTATGTATTACCTTAGTGCTATTAGTCAAACATTTTTTTCTGACAATAATAAAATGAAAGGTTTATTTTTAATACTATGCCACAGGAAATACTTATCATATAAATAACTTATTGATAATCCAAGGTACAAGTTATTTTAAATTTCAATAGTATATTTTTTTGCATAGTTATAAATGACTTTGACCTGAAAACTTATTTTTTATTCCCCTGAATATTAATGATTTCAATATAAAGGAAATTGGTTTCAGCTTGAGGAACTTATTAGTATTTTGGTTGAAAAATTTGTGTCTGTTGCTTCAAATAAACTGTTCACTCATATTTAAATTTTATACCCACTAATTGAGATACCACCATTCAAACCATTCAAAACAATTACACCTATTGTGCTGCTCTTATGTACTACTGGTGGGAATAAGTTATCAGTGATAGTGCTTGTAGAATCTCTATATGTCCTTCTATAATGATCTGGTTGAGGCCTTCCTTCTGTCCACTATTTCCTTCATCTTTTACTTTTTTAGATTTTTAGGCATTCATTTCCATAATTCTTTTTCTTTTTCTTTTTTTAATATATTTTACTGATTTTTTTACAGAGAGGAAGGGAGAAGGATAGAGAGTTAGAAACATCGATGAGAGAGAAACATCCATCAGCTGCCTCCTGCACACCTCCTACTGGAGATGTGCCCGCAACCAAGTTACATGCCCTTGACCAGAATCAAACCTGGGACCATTCAGTTCGCAGGCTGACGCTCTATCCACTGAACCAAACCGGTTAGGGCCATTTCCGTAATTCTTGACTGATTCTCCATGTTTCTTCTATTACCTTGGCCCCAATAGAATGTCTAATTATCACATTTCTTACAATAGCCAAAACAAAACAAAACACAAACAACCTAAATATCTAAAAGTAAGAAATAGTTATAAATTGTCATATATCCATACGTGTACCTGTTATAAATACCACATAAATACCTATTAAAAATAGACTACTTAGTCATTTGGAAAGATACTAATAGAAAACTGTTTAATGATGATAAGTTATAAACAATATATTATGTATAGGACTTTTATGTTAAAATATAGTTGTGTATTGACTTATACATTAAGGATGGACTGATATTCACAAAAATGTTCATATAATAGTTGATTTTTAAGCTTGGGGTTTTTTTTTGTGTTTTTTTTTTATCTCTGTGTTTTCTCATTTATCTACAGTGAACATGTATTATTGCATGATACAGGACTGTTCCAGAATCCAGTATTAGTGATATTTCATTGTTCAGTAAAAAGTATTACTGAATAAATTTGTTTTCTATTTATTAAATGGTGTCTTGATATGAATACATACATCATGAAACATTAGTAAGAACTTCTTAAAAACTGTTTTCAACAATGCAATACAACCTTATCTCCTAATTTAATTTTATTGTTGTGGCTACAAAACTTTAGTTTATTTTTGTTTTTTGGTTTTTTTTAGATATGAAAATTTTGAGGATCCTATGGGAACTATTGATAAATTTCATTATGGTACTCACTATTCAAATTCTGCTGGGGTTATGCACTATCTTATTCGTACAGAACCATTCACTACTCTTCACATCCAGCTTCAAAGTGGAAGGTATGTTTTGGGTAAATACACTATTTCCTTAAGACTACACGTTATTGTTAAAAACTCTTTGCCTTCATGTCATGTACTATATAATAGGGCCATATCTTTTTTATTCTCCTCTATTAAGTTTTGATTCATGTAGCTTCTAGATAAATAGCCAAACTAGTTTGAGAATGGATCACTCCAATTGACTTACACAAATGACTTTTAAGGAGAATTTCTTTCTTTTTTTTTTTTACTATTACCCAGTGCACCTTTGTGATTCTTACTATAGATTTACCATAGATTTAGAGTTAGAACTGTTTTAGAACTAGATCCAAATCATCTACCAGAGATTAAAACCTAACCAATGCCTACATAGTCCTCCTAAAAATATTAATTAATCAAGAGAAATAAAAAGAAGGAGGACTAAGGGGCTCTTACATTATTAGTAGCAGCTCAAACAGGTCTATATGCCATTGTCTCGTATTACCTGTTAGTTTTAAAATGTATCTTTGTTACACATTTTCCTAATGATCCTGAAGAAACAAACTTCTTTGAGTCCTCATTTCCTCAGTGTATCCCCCAGGTAGTTCTCTCCTAATTCACATTTTGTCTTCCATGTTGCATATTCTTTAACATTACCAATTGCCTTTCCTACCCAATTAAGAGCTATGTAACCATTGCCTATTATACTGTCTTTACATGTAGCTTTTATTTCTAAAAATTAACCCTAGTCCCTTATTTCCGATTTTAGTACATTAAGCCTTGGCTTTTAAGAAGAGAACTCTGTTCTCAGGATCACTGGAAATCTCCAAATGTTACATTTATAATGATAAGCAAGTAATTTCCCCTCCAGTAAAGTATACTGTGGTTTTTTTCAGCTTTTAATTTTATGAATAAATGATTTTTTACAAAGCTTTGAAAATAGATTCTGTTTGTGCTTCAAAGGACACCATTAAAAAAGTGAAAAGATAGCCCATTTAGTGGGAGAAAATATTTGCAAATTGTATATCTGATAAGGGACTTGTAACTAGAATATACTAGTATAGAGAACCCGTACAACACAATAATAAAGAGACAACCCAATTAACTACTGGACACAAAGGATCTGAATAGACATTTTTCCAAGGAAGATATGCAAATGAACAATAAACATGAAAAGATACACAAAATCATTAGTCATCAGGGAAATTTAAATCAAAACCAAATTGAGATATCACAATGATGGCTATAATCAAGCCAGATAATACCTAGTGTCAATTAGCATGCTGAGAAATTGGAACTCTTTTTTTTTTTTTAAATATATTTTATTGATTTTTTACAGAGAGGAAGGGAGAGAGATAGAGAGAGAAACATCGATGAGAGAGAAACATCGATCAGCTGCCTCCTGCACACCCCCCACTGGCGATGTGCCCGCAACCAAGGTACATGCCCTTGACCGAATCGAACCTGGGACCTTTCAGTCCGCAGGCCAACGCTCTATCCACTGAGCCAAACCGGTTTTGGCGAGAAATTGGAGCTCTTATGTACTACTGGTGGGAATATAAAATGATGCGGTCCCTGTGGAAAACAGTCTTCGAAGGGTTAAACATAGAATTGCTACATGGCCTAGCAATTCTACTCCTAATTATCTCAAGACTAGAGGCCCGGTGCATGAAATTCGTGCACTTGGGGGGTGGTTATTCCTCAGCCCAGCCTGCACCCTCTCCAATCTGAAACCCCGCAGGGGATGTCCGACTGCTGGTTTAAGCCTGATCCCGGGAATTGGGCCTAAACCTGCATTCAGACATCCATCTCACAATCCTGGACCATTGGCTCCTAATCGCTCATCTGCCTGCCTGCCTGGTTGCCCCTAACTGTCCGTTCCCCCCCCGCCGGCCTGATCGTCCCTCACTGCCTCTGTGTGCCAGCCTGATTGCCCCTAATTTCCCCCCCTGCCAGCCTGGTCGCCCCTAACTGCCCCCCACTGCCGGCCAGGTCACCCCCCACTATCCCCTTCCTGCTGGCCTGGTTGCTCCTAACTGCCCACCCCTCCCCGCCGGCCTGGTCACCCCTTACTGCCTCGCCTGCCGACCTGGTCGTCCCCCAACTGCCCCCCTATGCCGGCCTGGTCACCCCTAACTGCCCCCCCCCCTCCGCTGGCCTGGTCGCCCCCAACTGCCTCCCTGCAAGCCTGGTCGCCCCACCCAGCCTGCTGTTCAGTCGTTTGGTCATCCCTCACTAAACCCCCTGCCAGCCTGGTCGCCCCATGCAGCCTGCTGTTCATTCGTTTGGTTGTCCCTCACTACCCCTGCCGGCCTGGTCGTAGGCAGCCATCTTGTGAGGGTGTGAGGGTCAATTTGCATATTGCCTCTTTACTATATAGGATAATTGAAAACATGTCTATGCAAAAACTTATACACAAATGTACATAGCAACATCCTATATAATAAAGAGGTAATATGCAAATTGACCATCACTCCAACACACAAGATGGCCACCCCCATGTGGATACAAGATGGCCGCCACAAGATGGCCAGCAGGGGAGGGCAGTTGGGGGCAACCAGGCCTGTAGGGGAGGACAGTTAGGGGCAATCGGGCAGACAGGGGAGCAGTTAGGCATCGATCAGGCTGGCAGGGGAGTGGTTAGGGGGTGATCAGGCTGGCAGGCAGAAGCGGTTAGGAGCAATCAGGCAGGCAGGCAGGCGAGCGGTTGGGAGCCAGCAGTCCTGGATCGTGAAGGGATGTCCGACTGCCCGTCGAACATCCGTCAAGGGGTCCCAGATTGGAGAGGGTGCAGGCTGGGCTGAGGGGTACCGCCCCCCCGGTACACGAATTTCGTGCACCTGGCCTCTAGTAGATAAATAATAGCCCAAAATGGAAACATCCAAATGTCTATCAACTGATAAAGGAATATATAAAATGTGGTATATCCATAAATGGAATATTACTTGGCCATGAGTGAATAAAAGGAATGAAAGTTTGATGCATGCTATCACATGGATGAACCATGAAAACAGTATGCTAAATAAATTAAGCCAGGCACAAAGGCACATCTAGTATGGTTTATATGAGATGTCTAAAATAGGCAAATTCATAGTGACAGAAAATAGATTAGGGGTAGATGTAGGGTGATTGAAGAGTGATTGCTAGTAGATATAGGTTTCTTTTTGGAGTGATGAAAATGTCTAAACTTGATTGTGGTGGTGGATGCACAACTCTGAATATACTAAAAACCATAAACTATTGAATTTTCTACATAAGAAGAGTGCATTATATGTTAATTACATTTCAATAAAGCTGTTCTCTCCCACACAAACAAAAAAATTCTACCATTAAAGCTGTACCTCTCCTTGAGTTTGGATACACCATCATTAGACTTTATTAATGACCCAGTCATTGGCAATAATTAAATTTAGAATTCTGCTAAGTTTAGCTTAGCCTCAATCTAAGATTGTTAGGCATAAAAAGAGTCAAATTAGTCATCAGTGTCACTTATTAAGTAATTTAATAAATCCAGGAAGCCCTAGCCGTTTTGGCTCAGTGGATAGAGTGTCGGCCTGCGGACTGAAGGGTCCCAGGTTTGATTCCGGTCAAGGGCTTGTACCTTGGTTGTGGGCACATCCCCCGTCGGGAGTGTGTAGGAAGCAGCTGATTGATGTTTCTCTCTCATCGATGTTTCTAACTCTCTATTCCTCTCTGTAAAAAATCAGAATATATTTAAAAAATTAAATAAATCCAGGAAAACTATATTAAAGTTGATGAGACAGAAGGAGGTTACACTTTTTGTGATTAGAGAAAGCATACTAAAATTGTAGCATGGCCACTTGGGCTTCTTTCAACTACCATAGAGCCATGATAGAACTTAAAAATAACGTTAAGATAAGATAATAGTACATATAAGAGCTGTTTTCCTAAATCACCCTCTGGTTTTTATTAGAAGAGCTTGTAAAACTATTTATGTATCAAGGGTTAAGTCAGCAGCATTCTGATAGATGTATTAACCACATATATTAATACTATAATACTTTGATATTTAAACTATAATCTAAAAATATCCAAATAACATTTATTCACTTTCTGTAATAGGTTTTACTCAGCAAAAATTATGTCTTGTTCAAAGGGATTAAGAAGTACAAATGGATAGTTATATAATAGACATGGGGACATAAAGTACAGCAAATATAGTCAGTGATGCTGTGGTGACTATGTATGGTGCCAGCCAGGTGCTGGGATAACGGGAGCACTTTCAATATATGATTGTCTGACCACTAAGCTGTACACATGAAAATGGTACAAAGTTGTATTGAATGTAAACTGTAATTGGGGGGAGGGGGGGGGAAGTGCCATTTTTAAGGTGTCTTACGTTTATATTTAATTTTTAAAATTTCCCATTGTGATTGGGTTTTCATCTATTTTAACTAAGATGATACTAGTGATTGCTATGGTAGTATTTAGTTCCTGACAACAGAGTATGACAGATAGTTATAAGAAGGAGAGCAAATTGTGTTTTTAGACTTAAAGGAGAAATGTTAAGAAAAGAGAAACTAATCATGAGGAAACTTTTGAAGGGATTTTAAAGGTTTGTTTCATGCCTGTTGTTCTCATTCAGCATTCACCTTTCTCTTTTCAATCTCCGCTTGCAGGTTTGATTGTGCAGATCGACAATTCCATTCCATCCCTGCTACCTGGCAGGCTCTCATGGACAATCCAAATGATGTGAAGGAACTTATTCCTGAATTCTTCTATTTCCCAGAGTTCTTGGAAAATCAAAATCGTAAGAAATAGGAGATTAAAAATTTGAATATAATATTTTAGGTCCCAATGAGGATCCTGAAAAATACCTTTCAGAACATTTTTGTGATGTTCTATTGATTAGTTAAGATTCATTCTGCCTTTGTATTACTCAGTCATAGGGCTTACTGATGCCAGGGTACTCATCTTACCTTCTAGGGAAGTGCTACAGTTAAGTAAGATAAATGGGTAAAATTTGAATTGATAAGAGAATTTGTCAGAGTACTGTGTTCATTAGAGAAGCAAAAATGACCATATGCTATTTCAGCCATATAGCAATTTGGTTAAAAATGTTTGAGTTAGATAAAATGAGGATTTAGAACAGGGATCAGCAAACTACAGCCCATAGGCCAAATCCATGGGCAAATGTGTTTATAAATAAAATTTTGCTGGAACACAGCCAGCCAATTCATTTATACAGACTATGGCTGCTTTCACAGTAAAAGAGCAGATTTGAGTAATTGCAACAGAGGCCATAGGGATCACAAAGTCAAAAATATTTATTATTTGAACCTTTATTTAAAAGGTTTGCTGATTCCTGATTTAGAGCAGAAGACAGGAGGCAAACTGAAAAGAATGACGGCATTAGTTGTCACAGTATTTGAAAAATCAGTATGTTTTTGAAGGAGAGAATCACGGAGCTAAATACAGTCTTTTAAAATATCCAAATACTTTTTCTATGAGGTAATTTTAGACTTAGTTTAAGCACAGATAAGGAAATTAGCAAGATTGTTACTACTGTTGTTCTTTCAGGAAATTTCACAGTGTCAAAGCACCATCACCAACTTCTTTTTCCTAGCATATAATGTTAATGTTTGACCCTTTGCTTGCACAGTAGGATTATTTGTCAGGCCAGGGAGAACATATTCAGGGCCTCGTGTCCTGTGGTCATGCACACTGCGACAGTTGTTTGGAGGCAGGGCATCTTATTCTCAGTAAGACAGTTAGAATTGGTCACTTTAAGAAAATCAAGTGAATCTATTGACAAGAGTCTGATCCTATACATTCTTAGTCAGTCATAGGACTGGAGTCTCCTAAAGCAGGGTATCTGGGATAGGTGGGATGAGCAGATTAAATTTGAATGCAGAATTCAAAGTTCTCTTAGTTTGACAATTTCTAACATTCACCAGAGCCATTTCTAACTATACATTGCTGCTTTGTTTGAAATGAGCTAGTTGGGAGAAAGCAAAGTATATTAGTTAAAATGCCAACAACTATTACATTAGTAAAATAAATATTGGTAAAAACAACTCATAATTGTGTGATTCAGAAAATTTTAGTATTTTCTCTCATAAAAACCCTGAGGTATGGTAGTTTCAGGTGGCTTAACAATATCATCCAAGCAAAGTTCTTTCTGTATTTCACTCTGCTATTCTAAGTGTTTTGGCTTTGTCCTTGGCTAGTTCCTCTCATGGTTACAAATGACTAAAGCAGTTATAGGTATCATAGGCAGACATAATGATGTCTTAGAAGAAGTGAGATTGTTAATTGTGTCATTTCTTAAGAGCGAGAAACCTTCTTATAACGTCCCCTCATTCTCCAGGGCTGGGTCATATACCAACCCCTATACCAGTCACCTGCAACAGGCATGAATTATAGGGCAGGGATGGACAACTTGAATATAATCCAGGTTCTGCTACAAAATGAGGAATGGCTATCAGTTGGCCGACACTATCTGCTGTACAGTGGTTGGGTTGACAAAGCTATAGACCCTGTGTGTCCTGTCATTCTATGACATCAAACTCTTATACTTTGAGACACACTGATATTTAATGCAGCTTCTTTTATGAAGGTCTTTTGTGTTAACACTGTTTCCTTCCCATATTTTATAAATGAGAAAATTTCATTTTTGGGTTCTAACTATATGAGCAAATCTTTATGATGTCAGTATCTACTTAGAATATTGGTATATAAATATTTTTCTTTCATAAGGCAAGTATAAATCTTAAAGTGAGTTTAATGTATGAGTTAAAAAAGCTCTAAGGTTATATTTTGTACATTAACCATTAGAGTGACTATATTAATTATTTTAAATTTAAGAACACTTAAAAAAAAAAGAACACTTAATCTTGCATTTTTGTTCAGGTTAAGTTTTTGTTCATAGCTATAAGTTTCCTTCAATAAAAAATTGCCTTAACCGGTTTGGCTCAGTGGATAGAGCGTTGGCCTGTGTACTGAAGGGTCGCAGGTTCGATTCCGGTCAAAGGCATGTACCTTGGTTGCGGGCACATTCCCAGTAGTGGGTGTGCAGGAGGCAGTTGATGGATGTTTCTCTCTCATCGATGTTTCTAACTCTCTATCCCTCTCCCTTCCTCTGTAAAAAATCAATAAAATATATTACTTAAAAAACCCCCACAATTATTAATCTGATTTACCTTTAAGAAGGGAACTTGATTCTCACTTTTCACTCTTAATGAAAGAAGAAAAACCTTCAGTTTTGCTAAGGAATGTTCCTTCATATTTGTTCTACTTGATTTACTTAAATCTAAAATGACTTGATACATTTTTATTTTATATGTCTTAGAATTTAACCTGGGTCGTCTACAAGTTTCCAAAGAACTAGTAAATGATGTCATTCTCCCCAAATGGGCTAAGTCAGCTGAAGATTTCATCTATAAACATAGGAAAGCTCTGGTAAGATTTTTGTGTTTAGTTATTAGAGAGATTAATAAGATAAAATAAAGATGTATGTATTTTCCAGAGGATGGAATTAAGTGTATCTGACTATTAACCTTTTGCACTCGGATGTCGAGTGTGACTCGACATGGTTAGCATTAGAATAAAGGAATCGAGAAAAAAGCAAGTGAGTGCAAAGGGTTAATCATTTTTCTACATTAATTTTTAATCTATTATATATGACTAGAGGCCCGGTGCACGAAATTCGTGCACGGAGGGGGGTTGTCCCTCAGCCCAGCCTGTACCCTCTCCAATACGGGACCCCTTGAGGGATGTCCGACTGCCCTCTCACAATCCAGGACTGCTGGCTCCCAACTGCTTGCCTGCCTGCCTGCCTTCCTGATTGCCCCTAACTGCTTCTGCCTGCCAGCCTATCACCCCCTAACCACTCCACTGCCAGCCTGTTTGCCCCCAACTTCCCTCCTCTGCCAACCTGGTCACCCCTAACTGCCCTCTCCTACAGGGTTGATCACCTCCAACTGCCTTCCCTTGCAGGCTTGGTCCCTCTCAACTGCCCTCCCTTGCAGGCCCGGTGCCTCTCAACTGCCCTCTCCTGCTGGCCATCTTGTGGTGGCCATCTTGTGTCCACATGGGGGCAGGATCTTTGACCACATGGGGGCAGCTATATTGTGTGTTGCAGTGATGATCAATCTGCATATTACTCTTTTATTAGATAGGATAGAGGCCTGGTACAGGGGTGGGGGCCAGCTGGTTTGCCCTGAAGGGCGTCCAGGATCAGGTGGGGGTTCCCTTGGGGTGTGGGGCGGCCTGAGCGAGGGGCCTGTGGTGGTTTGCAGGCCGGCCACGCCCCCTGGCAACCCAAGGGAGGCCCTGGTATCTGGGATTTATTTTCCTTCTACAATTGAAACTTTGTAGCCTGGAGTGGAGCCAAGCCTGGGGCTCCCTCCGAGGCAGGCAGCCATTTGTGTTGGGGTTATAATTGAAACTTTGTTGCCTTAAGCAGGTGGCACGTCCAGGGTGTGCGGAAAGCTTTGCTTCCCCTGTTGCCGGCGGCAACCGTGGCCTGCTCTCTCAAGCTCCATTCTGCCGCCATTTGTTTGAATTTGTTTACCTTCTATAATTGAAACTTTGTAGCTTGAGTGGAGGCTTAGGCCTGGCAAGGGCAGGCAGAAAGCTTGGCTTCCTCTGTTACCTAGGAAACCTTGCTCTCTGTGGCTGTAGCCATCTTGGTTTGGGTTAATTTGCATGCTCGCTCTGATTGGATGGTGGGCGTGGCTTGTGGGTGTGTCGGATGTATGGTCAATTTGCATATTTCTCTATTATTAGATAGGATGTTTGCATAATATAATAATTTATTCTGAGGGTGATGAATGTTCAGATGTAGGGAAAGTATAGTCAAGTCTCATGGGTCTATGGCAAAAAAGTGTCAGTTCTGTAAGGTACCTGCCTGTTGTATGTGAAACTATTTCAGTCACCAGGCTTGGTGTAGTTTGATTTATTGTAGTTCCCACATTTGTTTCAAATCTAATATAAGGATCAGTACACATTGGTTTTCTCTGAAGGATTTTAACAAGTTTTTAGGATAGCTAAATCCTAAATGCCACTTTTTAAAAATGTTACTAATTTTTAGCTAAATTTTCACTTTGGAATCGAAATACTAGTGAGAGGCTAATGTTGATATTGTATTTTATCTTGCAGGAGATGTGCCCTCCCCCTTTTCCCCGCAATAGCCCACCTAGTTCTCTATTTAAACTGAAATGTTGCATATTCTAAAACTAGTTAGGCCAATACTTAGAAACATTGCTTGTCATTAGTATATAGTTTGTCAAATTTACAGTATTCAGGATTAGATTATAATAATTGTAAGCAATAAACTTATGCATGAATAAGGCAACTCTGCAAAAGAATCTGTTTCTTATAGGTAACCAGGAACTTCTCAGATGCTTTCCTCTATATTATCGATGACATGCAATAGGGGTCCAGGATTTCAGGGAAGCATGCTCCTTACTAATAAGATGTTAGAAGTTTGTGTTTCAGTTATGTATTTCTGCCTAATAAACTATTCCAAAATGTAGTGACTTTAAACTGTAGCTATTTTATTATCTCTCACATTTCTGTGAGTTGACTGGTCTCAATTAGATAATTCTTCTGGTCCTGTTTGAGGTTCTCATGCCCTTGGAGTCATATGATAGCTAAGGCTAGAGTCAAGTAGGCTTCATTGAGACACTGGCATGCTGGACTTTTCTCCTTCTCCATGTTGTCTCAGGATATCGCCTTTCCATGTGGTCTCTCTACCTGGGTAGCCAGACTTCTTACATGGCAGTTCAGGGCTCCCCTGAGTGCAAAAGTGGAAGCTTCCACATTTTCTCATGACTTGAGGTTGTGAACTGTCACAGCATCACTTCTGCCACCTTATAATCGTTAAACAGTATCAGTGCAGATTCAAAAAGAGGGAAAATAAATTCCCCCTCTCAATGGTTCAAGTGAGAAAGAATTTGCAACTATCCTTAATCTACTATACAAGTCTGCCCTCGGGCCACAAATTATTCACTTTCCTCCAACATACAAATTGCACATATTTCTTCTCAAGAGCCCCCAGAGTCTCATCTCTTTGAGACATGGATCTTTAAACTTTTTTCAGAAAGGACAGTATAATAAACTAGAGGTCCAGTGCACAAAATTTGTGCATGGGTAGGGTCCCTAGTGGCTGCCAGCTGCGGGCCAGGGCCTCTCTTCCCCGGCTGCCGGCTGCCAGCCGGGGCCTGCCTTCCTTCCACACCACCCCTGGTAGTCAGCACACATCATAGCAAGTGATGTAACTCCTGGTCAGTCGAATTCCCAAGGGGACACTTTGCATATTAGGCTTTTATATACATAGATATTTTCACTGGCTGTAAGGTCTGTGTCAAAATTCTGCCATTGAAGTGCAAAATAAATGGGTGCGGCTGTGTTGGAACAATCTACCAATCTGGCAGCTAGTAGCACACAAGGAGTGGTTTGCTGATCCTCGCATTAAGGCATGAGGTCTAAAGTTCAGAAACTTATTATTCATCTAAATGTGGGGATGAAACTGTTCAGCTGTGTCTCTTGGATCAGAAGACTGAAGTAAAGAAACAAGTTATCTGCCCTCACATAACAACAGTGATGTGACAAGGTCAGAATTTGATAGACTTTCTCATTCAAAAGAAAGAGAAAACAAGAGGCACCTAGCAGTAACTAGTTTGTAACTATTAAGAATTCTAGCAGGAACATTATCTCAGTTCCTTTATTAGGATCCAGTGCTATTCCCTGAGTGGTTCTTTATGGCTCCTTTGTTCTACCCTTGGGCTCTTGAAACCGCCCCCACACAGTCATTCTTTGTTTTCCATTAAAAAAATAAAATTGTTTACATGAGTATTTTTGTCAGCCTCTTTCTTAACCATAGTAACTTGAAAGTCAAAGGTCTTTCTTCTTTTTTGAACAGTTTCTATCTTTTTCAGGCTGAATTAATAAATTTTCTTTTAAAATATTTTGGGTTTCATAGGCATCAATTCTATTGGACAAAAACCTTCCATATTACTTTGGGCTGAATGAGAGGCTTCTATGTGAAAATGCCCTTAAGATTCTCGTTAAAAAACAAAATTCAGCCCAGTAAATTTGAAGACTTAATTGGCTTTATTCAATGATTCATGATTTGGGCAGCATCCTATCTACCCTAGACAGGAGTTCCCAGATGCTGTACAAAATGGAAGGCTTCTGTAGGCAGAAGGGGACAGGAAAAGGAAGTCTAACATAGAATGGGTTGTTTCTGGCAGCTCACCTTCCTTTGAGGGAAAGGCAAGGGTCTGTCATGAAAATTACCTCACTAGTGCTGATCAGGTAATTCCAGATTGACTGGTTAAAGCTTGACTGGAATAGGATGAAATTGCAATGAGTTTAGATATTAAGTCTTGGTTTGCACAAGTGACTCCATTTTTGGATTATTGTGTCTCTTTCTCTATTCCTCTCTCTCTCTAACAGTCTTAAGATACTCTATATATTCTTGAGTGTGCCTATGAGGGGGAAAAACCTCAACAGATGGTTTGATAGCCACACTCCTGAACTAAACTTTTGCCTGAGGCCATATTTTACTGGTGACATTGATTCATCATTGATTTAGGCCATTTGTTTACTTTGGGAATATTTACTCTCTAGTGACTCTGGAAATGAGAAATAATTTTATTTTGAATCCAGCATGACCTGGCTTTATATTTTTTTTAAATTATGCTAAAACCTGAACAGTTTTCCCCCCGACCAAATCATCTTATTCCTCCCATATTTTATCACAGACAGCTAAAAGAAACCAATCATCACTTTAAAATATTCTGCCTAGAAATCTTCATCCCCAGATCCAGGAGTTCAATATTTACCCTTTATGCTTTTCATGTAACTAAAACATTGAGTCCTTTTTCTTCTGTCTCTAATAACAATTTCCTTACTGTCTTTTAAGCCATCTTAGAGGCTCCAGGAGATCCGGCAAGCCTCTGCCTGCCACCTAGTCCACCCACCTCTTAGTGGAATGAGATGGAGGGAGTGATTTGCAGAATCTCTCATCTTCCCCACCATAGTTTTATTATTTCCTTGAATTGAATTTTAGATAACTATTTCAATGGAAATTTTACAACAGATGCATTCCAGAGCCATCATTAATTTTTTGTCATTAATATTTGGGCTGTTAGATGTATTTTTTTCACCATTAGTTAGGAGATGCATATGTAGTAAATAGTAATAAATACATTGTCTACATTGAACAAGATAGAGTATATTCAATATATATAGTAGATGATGAATAATTATTAAACTTGATTTTGAGATAATTTTATTTACAGTGGTAAGATTTTGTGTGGAAATGCTTAATTTACTCTTACTTTTTTAAAGGACCCATCTTTACATTGTACTTGGAAGGTATTTTATATTAATTACTTATTTGTTCTTTTTCTAGGAGTCTGAATATGTTTCTGCTCATCTTCATGAATGGATAGATCTAATTTTTGGCTATAAACAGAGGGGGCCAGCCGCAGTGGAGGCACTCAATGTTTTCTATTACTGTAGTTATGAAGGTAAAACCTATGTACTTTTTCTCTTGTATTATATTGCTAAAATGTATAATATGTGCTTATAACATTTTGGACATAACCATTTAACATGATAAAGCTACGTTTTTAAAAAATCTTTATTTGAAAGATAAATATCCTTTTGTAAAAAATAGTAATTAAGAGTATATATGCAAATCTAATTATAAGTGTCAGTTATTGGTGGCATAAAAGTTTTTGATCTCTGGCAGATATTTCCTATTCAGTCAGGTCTTACATTAGATATTTAGTATTAAGTTTTTAGCAGACTTTGAAAAAAGACCTTTAGAATTACAAATAATAATTATTTAAATGATAATGATGACATTCTAATGTTTATTAGCTCAGGATCAAAAACATTTTTTGAGGGCTTTGAAAGTCATACTAAGCAGTCCTTTTCTAATCCTTCAGTAGAACTGATAGTTCTAAAGATTGTGAATAGTATGAAGTTATATGAATTATAGCAGAGCCCACATGACTTTCTGTAACTAGACAAGCATGTTTTCCTTCTATAAAAATTTGTAGGGAGGTAGTATATAGCATGATAGTTAGGAGCATAGAAATCAGACCGACCTAGTTTGGCCAATTACTAGCCATTAACAATTCATATTAGGTATGGCTGGGAATAATCAGTTAACCATAATGTCACCTTCCCCAACATTTATTAGATAAACAGTAATTTATAGCAGCATTTTTGTTAATCCTCCTCAAGGCTATTTTCCCCCCCATTTTTTTTAGAGAGTAGAAGGGAGGGAGGGAGAGAAACATCGGTGCGAGCAACACATCGGTTGTTTGCCTCCCAGCCACACTCCGACTGAGGCCATGGATCAAGCTTGCAACCCAACATGCCCTTGACCAAGAATCGAACCCAAGACCCTTCAGTGCGCAAGCAGATGCTCTAACCACTGAGCAATGCTGGCCATATAGGGTTATACCAGTATTTTTATGTGGTTATTACATTTGTTTCATCTTGACTATGATGAGGAAAACAATTCGGTATACTATGAGTATAGTTTGCATTTTTCTTAGAGAAACTTTTATGGACTATCTTAAATTTGTTTAAAATATTTTAGTTCTAAATAGTGGATACAATGTATTCTTTTACATATTTAATTTTGATATTTTACTGTTTTTTAAACATTACCCTTAAAATGTTTTATAAATTAAAGAACGGAATAATATTTTGATGAAAATATGCTAATCAGTCTCTGATATATTACTCAGTTGTGTGGCTTACCAATTTATTTTCACTCTGTAGTGAGTTGACTACTTCTCCTGGTTTTAGGAGCTGTGGATTTAGATGCCTTAACAGATGAGAAGGAAAGAAAAGCCTTAGAAGGGATGATTAATAATTTTGGGCAAACTCCTTGTCAACTGTTAAAGGTAAGCCATAAAAGTTACTGATTATACAAAAAGTCTAGAAATTAATTGCTAAGGAGTTATACTACCAGTATTTTCAAGGATTTTGATTATTTAAAACCCTATATCAAAATTATTTAGAATTTGAGAAAAATATATTGTCCCTTAATAAAAAATAGATTTAAATGTTTGTTTCTGTTTTGAAATAACAAAATATCACAGTCAATCCACATATACAGTCAGTTACTCTTAAATCTCCAGGAGGCTTTTATTTATTCAGAAAGCCAATCACCTTATTTTGTTATTTCTGAGAAAGAAAATGATGAGGTTGAAGGCTCCCTGTTAGAT
The DNA here is from genome assembly GCF_027574615.1 of Eptesicus fuscus. NCBI lineage: Eukaryota > Metazoa > Chordata > Mammalia > Chiroptera > Vespertilionidae > Eptesicus > Eptesicus fuscus. Next base: position 83,572,041 of record NC_072483.1, on the reverse strand, counting down.
GAGATACTACTCCCTCCTTTATTTTATTTTATTTTTTTATTTTTTAAAAATACATTTTTAGCCCTGATCGGTTTAGCTCAGTGGATAAGAGCGTCAGCCTGTGGCCCGAAAGGTCCCAGGTTCGATTCTGGTCAAGGGCATGTACCTTGCTTGTGGGCACATCCCCAGTAGGGGGTGTGCAGGAGGCAGCTGATCGATGTTTCTCCCATCGATGTTTCTAACTCTATCCTTCTCCCTTTCTCTCTCTGTAAAAAAATCAAATTATATTTTTAAAAAGTACATTTTTATTGATTTCAAAGAGGAAGGGAGAGGGAGAAAAATAGAAACATCAATGATGAGAGAGAATCATTGATCAGCTGCCTCCTACACGACCCCTGCTGGGGATCGAGCCCGCAACCCAGGCATATGCCCTTGACCGGAATCAAACCCGCGACCCTTCAGTCTGCAGGCCAATGCTGTATCCACTGAGCCAAACCAGCCAGGGCCCTCCTTTATTTTAATTAAATACCAGTTAGGTTATGTCATTAAAACAGTCCTTATATTGGGACTTGGTCTATGTATAAGACTTTTTAGTAGCTGACATCTGCCCAAAAAGGGCACTTAACCAGCCCTAGCCCAAACCCAGTCCTGAAACTCAAATTATCCTATCTAATAAAAGAGTAATATGCAAATTGACCATACCTCTGCTACACCCACAAGCCATGCCCACCAGCCAATCAGGAGCGAGTATGCAAATTAACCCCACCAAGATGGCTGCGGCCACAGAGCAAGCAGGAGGGTTGGGTTTCCCTGGCAATGGAGGAAGCCAAGCTTCCTGCACACCCTGGCCAGCCCAAGCCTCCACTCAAGACTACAAAGTTTCAATTATAGAAGATAAATAAATCCCAACAAAAATGGCTGGGGCCATGGAGCGAGCAGGAGGCTTGGCTCCGCTCAAGGCTACAAAGTTTCAATTATAGAATATAAATAAATCCCAGATACCAGGGCCTCCGATTGGGTGGCCGGGGGGCGTGGCCAGCCTGCTAACTACCACAGGCCCCTCGCCCAGGCCACCCCACGTCCCAAGGGAACTCCCACCCTGATCCGGGACACCCTTCAGGGCAAACCAGCTGGCCCCCACCCGTGCACCAGGCCTCTATCCTATCTAATAAAAGAGTAATATGCAAATTGATCATCACTCCAACACACAAGATGGCTGCCCCATGTGGATATAAGATGGCCGCCACAAGATGTCCAGCAGGGGAGGGCAGTTGAGAGGGACCAGGTCTTCAAGGGAGGACAGTTGTGGGTGATCAGGCCTGCAGGGGAGGGTAGTTGGGAGAGACCAGGCCTGCAAGGGAGGGCAGTTGGGGGCGATCAAGCCTGCAGGAGAGGGCAGTTAGGGGTGACCAGGCCTGTAGGGGAGGGCAGTTAGGGCAAACAGGCTGGCAGGGGAGCAATTAGGCATCAGTCAGGCTGGCAGGGGAGTGGTTAGGGGGTGATCAGGCTGGTAGGCAGAAGCGGTTAGGGGCAATCAGGATGGCAGGCAGGTGAGCAGTTGGGAACCAGCAGTCCTGGATTGTGAGAAGGATGTCCGACTGCCCGTTTAGGCCCGATCCTAAACGGGCAGTCAGACATCCCTTGAGGGGTCCCAGATTGGAGAGGGTGCAGGCTAGGCTGAGGGACAAACACACCCCCCCCCATTCACGAATTTCATGCACCGGGCCTCTAGTAGAATATAAAACATGTAACTATTACTATATATCTTTTCCCATACTAGTATCTGAAGTTAAATTGTCTTTCTGATTGCGTACAGCTTTGGATTCATAGAAGTTAATCCAGTGTTAGTTTTCAAAGATGTCTTGTTCTTTGTTAATATATGAATTTAGAAATGAGGAATACACAATAATATACTTAATTTTTAAATTTGAATTTAGAGGAAGAGGAAGAGGGAGAAACATTGATGTGAGAGAGAAACATTGATCTATTGCCTTCCATATGCACCGTGACCAGGGATTGAATCCTGGGTATGTGCCCTGACCTGGAATCAAACCAACCACCTTTTGGTGTACAGGATGATGCTCAAACCAACTGAGCCACACTGGCCATGGTACAATAATATACTATTTATTATGTCTTTTTATTTTTTAATGCAAGCACAGTGCTATGTGATTTACCCAACTCTCACAATAAATATCTAATTATTCTCATTTTTCAGATGGTGAAGTCAGGTCTCAGATAAAATAATACCTAGCTTACAACACCTTAGAGAAATCAGATAGTTTTTACAAGTTTACACAACTAGAATGTGACTCTACCATGCCATATTTCTTCTGAATTTAAGCTGGAAGCTCCCTTGAACAAAATCTCTTTTTCATGTTCTTTGGGCTGTTATTATATCCTAATTTTGACACTTTCTTCCTTAGTTTTATATAAATTTTTTGCCTCACTATATTATCTACACTGATAAAAGAAAAAGATGCAAATTGACTGTACCTTTGCAATGCCCACCAGCCAATCAGGAGTAAGTATGCAAATTAACCCAACAAAGATGGTGGGTTAATTTGCATGTGCAGGCACTGAGCAGCCGGGGCAGGACGCTTGCCTCGTCACCATGGCGACAATGCAGGCGTTCCTCACCACCCTAGACGCTCTGGGCCTCTGGGCAGTGTGGGAAGGTGGAAAGGCGGCTCTGGGCTGGAGCACAGTCGGAAAGGCGGCTCCGGCTTGAGCGAAAGCGGTGCTGCCATCCAGGGGAAGGAAGGCCCATTCTTGTATGAATCTTCGTGCATCGGGCCTCTAGTAAACATATAAAAGCAGCAACCTTCTCTTCATTATTTTGTATCTTTCTGATATATGTTATGTGTGCAGTAAATGTTCATTGAATTGAAATCTCCAGTTACTACAACAATAGTGGTCTAAACTCTGGCTGATTGATGTACTTTTGTTTTTTCAATTTTCAGACTAAATTTTATAATGGCTATTATTCCTTAGCAACAGTTTATTTAAAGCCTCCAACATTGATTTTTACATAATAGTCATATTTAAAGTCAGTGCTTTATTCTTTACCTGTTGATTGAAACAGAAGGCAAAAGTAACAATAAAACAGAACACTTCATTGGGCTTTGAAATAGATTCTTTAATGTTTTTGCACCATTAATTTTTTTAAAATAAGAGGAGTGCTAATTTGTCTTTATTACTTTACGAAAATGACACAAAAATCAACCTTTTTTAAAAAAAATAAAGTGAATAATTGAGAGTTAAGTATTGAAGTACCTATAGCTGTCACATCTATTACCTATAACCTAATATTTTGTGATGGAGATAGAAGAATCCCTTTTAGATAAAATTTTATTCTGCATTTTAACTGTGCCTTTAGAATGTTAACTTGATTTGTCATTTTCTTTTTATTTATAAAGATAATACTGTTCTATGTCTCTTACATTAACCTTAAAAAAGAATTTTTTTTGAAAAGAAATGCAGTAATATCTATAAATTGATTCTGATAGTATTGACATTTTTACCTTATTTCAGGAATTAAAGATTCGCCCATATTATAATTTTTGTTTTTGAATAATGCATTTAATTTTACCAAAATTTAGGAAGACAGAGATAAAAAACAAGTATATGTAATCCAATATAGAAATAAGTGCTAAATAAAATATCAAATAAAGTGCTCAGGAAAATAATATGAGAATAATTAATTCTGACTTAGATATCTAGGGAGATACCTGTAAGAAAAACTTTAAAGTAGAAGCAGAGTTTTCTAGAAATGAAGATGGTAGGAACTCTACTGAGGGAGCAGTCTGAGCAATGACCTGGAATTACATACCATAGTGCATGGTATGTAATCTATTATAGCTAGAGCCCAGTATGTCTGGAGGAATACAGTGAGAGATGTTTTAATATAATTATGAAATTATTTTTCCTTAAAATTATTTTAAAGGAACCACACCCTCCTAGATTATCAGCAGAGGAAGCAATGCAGAAGCAGACCAAAACCGAGACTTCAACCCTAAACCTATTTCAACACCTCTCTGAACTCAAGTCATTTTTTATAGAGGTAATATCCAACTTGGTAATGTCAAAGAGTTTTCTCTGTGAATTCTATACACCTCAGTGTTCCTTTTACTCTTCAATGTAGGGAGTGGATTATAATATTTAATCCAAAGTAGTAAATAATTCTGAATGATCTGATCTTGGATTTTTAAAACAATCTTATTGAAAGCTTTTGTTTGCTTCTGAATGGTAGTCTGAACTGTTCCTCTTGGCTTGTTTTTTCTATTTCACATTTTCCTGGCAAGGAAGAATAAATACTTTAAATTGCTCTTTCTGTCAATTGAGATGATGATAGAGGGAGTGTAAAATAACTCTTAATTATAATGTCTGCTCATGTATAAAATATGGACTAATAAGTCAGATTTTTAATTGCTAATATCAGGAGTAGTCGGGTAAAACAAGATAATGATGTAATTGAAAGATTTCCTTCAAATTTAAATGTTTAAATATACATACTAAATTACTTTGAATAATTCAGAATGTGGTTATGAAATGCATTTGTACCTATGAATTTGGATAGGACAGGTAATAGTAAATCTTTTTTTTTAAATTACTTTATTGATTAAGGTATCACATATTTGTCATCACCCCCCCTCCCTTTCCCCTCCCAAACCCCCCACACGCATGCCCCCCTCCCCCTGTTGTCCGTGATCACTGGTTAGGCTCATATGCAAGCACACAAGTCCTTTGGTTGATCTATCATCTCCCTTGTCCCCACCCTCCCCTACCTTCCCTCTGAGGTCTGACAGTCTGATCAATGCTGTTCTTGTTCTTCAGTCTATGTTGTTCATCTTTTCCCCTAGATGAGTGAGCTCATGTGATACTAGGAATACACTTATAGGAACCGAAAATGAGACAAGCAATAATGGTTATGGTGAAGGCAAATGAATCAGTCTATAGTGAGTTTCTTTCTAGGCCAACAGTTCTTTTGAGTCCCGATTTCTATGTCCAACAGTTGTTTATGTGTTCATAACAGCAATGATATTTCAGCTCTGGATGGTGGACAAATGGTGGTATTGCAGGTCCGACCCTCTCTGGTTTGGTCCTGGGCAATCTGCAGTGACGCACATCTGCTGACTGCTAGTATGGCAAGGCATGGTCAGTGTCTTCCATCTCTGGACTGTTTCTCTTCTGACTTCATGGCTGGAGCACTCCTATAAGAATCGTTCAGAGATGTATATAGAAAAAGCAGTAACTTGCATGTAATACAGCAGAGGTTGGTAAACTTCTTAAAGGGCCGCATAATAGACTCTGGCTATGTTCCTTGAAATTTACATCTAAAGGAACAGCAGAGGACAAATATGTGACACCTTAATCAATAAAGAAATTTAAAAAATAAATAAATAAAGGAACAGCAGAGTAGTGGAATACAAGAAGGTGATGAGTTTCAGAAGTTACAAGTATGCCATTAAAATATGGTATATAATATCTTTCCTACATTTAAATTAAATATATTTTAATAGAGTAAAATACTGTATCACAGGGTTCATACTTATTTACAGAAACAGTTTTCAATCGTTAGTGCCTAATAAAGATAAACAGAATCAGCCACTAAACCTCTCTCCTGTATTTTTTAGGGAATTAGTGATGGTATTCCACTAATAAAGGCCATTGTCCCCAAAAATCAGCCTCGTTCTTTTATGTCTCAAGGCAGTCCTGAGTTACTGGTAAGTAGATTTATACCTTTTGCACATTGCCATATATATATCTTATTACAACTTACCAAAATAATGAGAAAGTGAAAAAAAAAATTTAAAGCCTTTAAAAAAAAAAGAGATAGAAAATTTTTATAGAATTTGACCAAGTATAGAAATGAATTTTTCATTTTTTATATAGCTTTTATTTTAAGTAGTTTCTATAATTTTAAAGTTTATCTGGAATAATAAATATGTGAAAATATGAGAAAATTTTGTATGAGAAAAATATGGTGTAACATCTTAGGTATTAAAATTTATCATTCAGCAGTAATAATTATAAAAATGAGAAGTAATACAGAATTGATTATGGTTTACTTGCAGCACATGCTAGTGAGTGCTTTAAATGAATTTTGTCAATTAGTCCACCTGAATATCCTGTAGGATGAGTAGTAGTAGTATTTTTCTTCTACAGATGAGAAATTAAAACTCGGAAGTAACTTGCTCAAAGTCACAGAGCTAGCAAGTAAGGGATCTGGGACCCTGGCATGTGTACCAAACCTAGGTCTGGCTTACTCCAATTTTGTCACTTAGAAATTATAAAAATGGAGTACAGCAGAGTGAACAGTAGAGATTCCAGAATTAGACCTGTTTTTCTAATTATGCATATTATATGTTTACTCAGAAAAAACAAGTTTGTGAAAGATACAAAAATAATAATAGTATTTTTTGAGTGGTAGAATTCTTGTGAATTTTCAGATTTAATACCTGTATTTTTTTTAAAGGTATCTGATTTTCCTTTTTGGTAATCTCCTACTTTTATAATCATAGGGGAGAAAAGCTTTTCATTTAAAAAAATATATATATTGTTATTTATTTCAGAGAGGGAGAGAGAGATAGAAACATCAGTGATGAAAGAGAATCATTGATTGGCTGCCTGCCTCCTGCACGCCCCCAACTGGGGACTGAGCTGCAACCTAGGCATGTGCCCTTGACCGGAATCGAACCTGGGACCCTTCAGTCCACAGACCAACACTCTATCCACTGAACCAAACCAGCTAGGGCAAAAATATTTTCATTTTTAAAAGAAAATGTTCACTTTGACTATGAGATCTTAACAATTCATCATAAGTTCTATTTCTGATTATATCATGTGAGCATTTGGTTATTCTCTGTTGCTTTCTTTAATCTTTCATTTAATTTTCCTCTTCATATGTTCTTTTTCTAGATAACAGTGAGCATGAATTATGTTATTGGAACCCATGGATGGCTGCCTTATGACAGAAACATTTCTAATTACTTTACATTTTTCAAGGATCAAACTGTGACAAATCCAAAGTAAGTAAATGAACATTTAAATAAATCAGGTATAATACTTATTGCCTAGAAAAACAACTAGCTTGATTGATTGGTTTTATTTTTAAAGTAATATTGTATACATCCAGATTTTCTTTCCTCTCTCCTTTTCTCCTCTATCGTTTATTTCTTCCTCTCTTCCTTCCCTCCTTTCTATCTTTCCTTTTTCCCTTCCCCTGACTTGACACCAGCTTAAAGACTAAATAATTTTTATCACACCATTATGGAAGCACAAATAATTGGGAATAGTTTTTAGGCTTAATTGTAATTATTTTTATTGTTCAATTTTACCTCAATATGTTTTGTGTAATAAGACTTTATTATTTACCTTAGTTATCTTTTAAAATATTCAAAGGTTACATTCTAAGTTCAGTTGAATTCTCCCTTACTCTTGAGTTATTTTAGCTATATGTTTATTAGGGTCAATGTCTTTTCCTTCTTATCCCACATAGGACTTAGTACTATTTTGCTTTGCCCAAAGTATACCGTCAGTAAATTAATACTGAATAATAAAGGTTTAGAGCTGAATGAAGGGTCAGAATTGGCCCTCATTATCCATAACACACACTGAAGTATAATCACTTCTTTGTGTCTTTCTGCAGAATTTAGATTGACTAAGGGCACAGGTATTTCAGTGGGAAACAGATAAAACCCATATGCTTTCTTTGGTTGGAATGGAAAATGATCTTCATGGGTATTTATTGTTGAATACATATTTATCTTTTTGTGTTAGTAGATCCTAGTTACAGTTATTTCTGACTTTCCTGATCTTATCTTTATACAGGGGTGGACAAAAGTAGGTTTACTGTTGTGAGTACATAAAACACAGGCAGAGTTTATTCTTGTTTTATTTTTAATTATATTATGTATTATAACTGTAAACCTACTTTTATCAAACCTGTACTCTGAGGCTACTATTTACAAAATTGACAATCAAACCTGTACTCTGAGGCTACTATTTAAAAAATTGGCTTTGAAAAGCAAGATTTAAATCTTTTTGACACCTTTACCAATTTCAATTTATTTATGCTTAATCCTTGAGGCTTTGTTATATAAAATTTTATTTTGTGAAAAGTATAAATAAAGTAAGATTAATGTATTTTCTGAAAGTCTTAATCATTTATTAATAGACATTTCAAATTGAAGATTGAACAGACATTTTTTATTTCTTTTTTAGAGATGTTAAAAAAAAATAGTTAAGTCTAAGTGATCTTTAAAGGAAAAGTCTAATATTTAATTGTGTTTACAGAACTCAGCGTAGTCTGAATGGTCCTTTTGCTCCAGGGCTGGAGATCACTTCTAAGCTATTTATAGTGTCACATGATTCGAAGTTGCTTTTCAGTGCTGGACACTGGGATAATAGCATTCAAGTGATGTCACTTACAAAAGGCAAAATTATTTCACACAATATCAGACATATGGGTAAGCATTAACATTTTTCTCCCCCAACCCCAAAATGTCTCTATTTTTTCTAACTATAAAAGGAAAAAAAAAAAGTAGTACATACTTATTAGAAAAAAACATTACATTTTACCTTTGAAGCTGAGTGTACTTTTTGATAGAGCAGTGTTATGTATATTGTATGCTTTCTTTAAGAGTATCTAATATATTTTGGGTATATTAACCACCATATAAATTAAATACAGCTTTATAGTATCTTAAAGATGTTAGGCTAAAGTCTTTTCTTTAAAATTTGTTGATAGAAATATGAATTTTAAGACAAAATGGTAAGAAAAAAATATGTCATAGTTGAATAGTACATCAACTGTCCTATTACTTTGTTAATAGTGAAACATGAAAGAGGTAAAATGGTTGAATGTTCTTTAACCTGGTACTTCTTAGTGTCTTAGTGTTCAATATAAGTATAAAATGAGTAGATTTTCCCCTAATAAACCTAATAGGAAAGGGAATAGAGTCTGCTATTAATTTTGTACCAATGACTTCTAAGATATCACTGAGCTCAGATTTTTACAATTTAGGAAAGAATGTATTTTATATTGAGAATCTATGGTATAATACAGTGATGGCGAACCTATGACATGCGTGTCAGCACTGACATGCGTAGCCATTTCTGATGACACGTGGCCGCTGAGGCACCGCATGCCGAGGATGAAACATTTGCGAAATAATGTTTTTTCCTCAAAGTGACACACTACCCAAGTTATGCTCAGTTTTTTGGCGAAGTTTGACACACCAAGCTCAAAAGGTTGCCCATCACTGGTGTAATATGTACTATGTTGGTTAAGGTCACATATTGTATAGGATTACAGTTCCAAATGAGAATAGGTGAATGGGGATGAGAGAGCAGAGAAACATATCAAAATTTACTGGGGCTTCATTTCAAGCTAACAGACCTGCTGCCATTTCCCTGCCCTATGTCTACACTTCACCCTCAAAGAAGGGTGGCCACAAAGAAAGCTCTCTCGTATGTGATTTTAATACTGCTGCCTTTCTGTGTCACTCTTCCCGATGCTTTCCCAAAGCCAGTTCTATATTTCTCCATTAGAGCAACTGATTTAGTAATAGTTTGAGCATAAACTAAAATTGCCTATTCCGTTCCAGCAAAACCAAGCAATTTAATTTAACTTTTTTATTTTTTCTTGCAGATATTGTGACTTGTTTAGCTACAGATTACTGTGGAATACATTTGATTTCTGGTTCTAGAGATACTACATGTATGATATGGCAAATAACACAACAGGTAGTTACACATTTAAATACTCTGTTTAGGTCAGAGTTTCACCCTGGGAATGCTGTTGAAATGTTCTAATAGAATAGTGAATTGTTCTCTGGCATTGAAGGGTTATTTGAGCTCCTTTGTATTCTTTTGCCCTCATTCTGACCTGTCCTAAATCACTAAGTTTTCTCCTATGTTTATTGTCTGATTCTTTACCTTTTATCCCCTATTATTTTCCAAATACTCCCAAAGAGGACATACAGATGGCCAATAGATATATGAAAAAAATGCTCATAGTCACTAACCATAAGAGAGATGCAAACTAAAACCACAATGAGACATAACCTCAACACCTGCAAAAATGGCTACCTACCATTAATAAATCAACAAACAAGCGCTGGCGAGGATATGGAGAAAAGGGAACTCTAGTGCACTGTTGGGGGAAAACAGTATGAATTTCCTTTAAAAATTAAAAATTGAACTGCCTTTTGACCCAGAGATCCCACTTCTTGGAATATATCCTAAGAATTCCAAAATACCAATCAGAAAGAATATATGCACCCCTGTGTGCATAGCAGCATTATTCACAATAGCCAAGATCTGGAAACCTAAGTGTTTAAATCTAACTTAAATCTAATAGCCTAAGTGTCCATTAATTGATGAGTGGATAAAAAAGCTGTGGTGCATTTATACAATAGAATACTACATGGCTGTCAAAAGGAAGGAACTCTTAACCTTCTGCAACAGCATGGATTGGCCTGGAGATTATTAAGCAAAATAAGTCGCTCAGAGAGAGACAAATAACCATATGATGTCACTTACATGTGGATTCTAATGAACAAAATAAACTGATGAACAAAACAGAGCCTGATTCATGGATACATGGTACAGACTGACAGAAGTCAGAGGGGAGTGGGTGGGATGGACTGGATGAAAGAACGTGAAGAGAGTAGCCAAAGAACATATATGCATAGCCCATGGACACACACAACAGTGTGGTGAGGACCAGAGGGAGGGGAGGGCGAGTCTGGGTAGAGATGTACAAAGGGGGGTAAAATGGGGGACATCTGTAATAGTGTCAACAATAAAAAAAAGAATATTGATTCAATAAAATAAAACTCCAGAAATTAAATTATAAAATATCATTTCAAGATAAAAAGGGAACTTGCAAAAGAATCAAACTGAGATCCAAACCAATGCCATTACAAATATACTAAATCCAAAGCAGAAATAGTAAGGATCAGATTTGATGTGACTAAAAATAATCTTAGCATGGAAGATAGAATTAATGTAAAAAACAAAATAATTAAAGCTATTAGATAAAGAGTGATTACTATTTAAATCAGCAAAGTCAACATAAAGATAATTGATGTTCCTAAATAGGTACTCAAATTAATGAAAAAGAGAAAGTGTTGAGAAATATAATAGAAAACATTTCTTTGAAGTGAAGGGAGAATAAACTTGTAGAAAAGGGCAAACAATATACCTGTTAAAATTAATCCAAAATAATCAACTTTGAAACTATTCAGATTTCAACTTTTGAGCTACCAAATACTGAGAGTAATTTTCGAACCCAAGGAGAAACAACAATGAGTAATGTGAACACAATCAGTGGTTAGAACTAGTTGCAATGTTAGTTTGTAATTAGACAGTTTAAATACAACATAAAATCTTTTATTTTTAAAAAAATATATTTTATTGATTTTTTACAGAGAGGAAGAGAGAGGGATAGAGAGTTAGAAACATCGATGAGAGAGAAACATCGATCAGCTGCCTCTTGCACACCCCCTACTGGGGATGTGCCCACAACCAAGGTACATGCCCTTGACCGGAATCAAACCTGGGACCCTTGAGTCCGCAGGCCGATGCTCTATCCACTGAGCCAAACCGGTTTCGGCCTACAACATAAAATCTTTTAGTAGGAAGTAGTCTACAAGGCAATTACCTTTGCTTTTCTGTTTTAATATTAGGGAGGTGTTCCTGTGGGTTTAGCATCTAAACCCTTTCAGATTCTTTATGGACACACTGATGAGGTATTGAGTGTCGGCATCAGCACTGAGCTTGACATGGCAGTGTCAGGATCAAGGGTAAGATTTCACCTTTAAGAAATGCTAATTTTTCTGTATATAATATTTGTTTAATCCTTATCCATGGATATGTTTTTTAATTGATTTTAGAGAGAGAGAGGAAGGGGAAGAGAGAGAGAGAGAGAGAGAGAGAGAGAGAGAGAGAGAGAGAGAGAGAGAGATCGATGTGAGAGAGAAACATTGATCTGTTGCCTCCCATATACACCCCACAGGAGATGGAACCTATTATCTGGGTATGTGCCCTGACCAGGAATTGAACCTCACCCTTTTGGTATACAGAATGATGTTCCAAACAACTGAGCAACCTGGCCAGGGGTAGAGCAATATTTATATTTAATTTTTTTGTAGGGGAATTGATAAAAGTATAGAACTTTTTTATTATGTGTAGGACTTTGCAAAACTAGAAAACTGCAGAAAGAACAAACTTAAAGAGACAATTTCATTTTGGGAATTTACTTATTCTTATTATTGAAGAATAATAGGGCATTTTATGAAATTTTAAGATGGGAATTTTTCCTCAAGTACTTGGTGGAATAATCACTTTCTCGGTTCCTTTCCCATATTTATCCAGTCTACTTTCTTTTTTCTTTTCTTTTTTCTATTTTGGTGTCTTTTTTCTTTTTCTTTTTCATTTTCTAATATTTTCTTTGTGTAGGATGGCACTGTGCTTATACATACTGTTCAGAAAGGTCAGTACCTGAGGACTTTACGACCACCTTGTGAGAGTTCTCTGCTCCTGACCATTCCCAATTTGGCCATATCCTGGGAAGGACATATTGTCATCTACTCCAGCATTGAAGAAAAGACCACCCTCAAGGTATCTGCCAGTTTCATGCAATAGGGCTTGACTATAAGCTTGTTTTTTTCCTTCCCACATTATATATATGAAACATTTTGAGGGAGGAAAGAAAACCATATTTTAAAAAGAATGTGTTTTCCTTTCATCATTCAATTTGTTCATTCCTTATAATTACCTTACCCTATCACAATCTTGGCCTTATGTTTGTATTTTGTTTTAGGGATTTCTACTGGCCTACATAATATATTATTTCAAAAATAATTTCTGGTTATGTAATAATTTCTTATTGCCAAGGCAGGGTATAAATATACAAACCATGAATTTTATATGTTTACTTGCAGTGATAAAGCTTTTTAAAAAATTAAGAGAATCTATTTGTTTTGTTTTAAGAATGTAGAGGGTTTTTTTTTGTTTGTTTGTTTTTTACTGGATGAGGTTTTAATTCTTTTGAAGGAGTAAGAGTTCTTAGTATTTATTTACTTGGCAGTCTGATTTGAAATCACTTGAGTAATATTGTCTACACACTTTCTCTTAAAATATAACCATGTGTTTATTCCAATATTTTAAACCTAATAATCATTCTGTTATATAGTTTTAATTAACAGTATTAAAATTCAGTTTTAAATTGAGATAATTAAATTTTCTTTATCTAATCTTTGCAGGATAAGAATGCATTGCATCTGTTTTCTGTAAATGGAAAGTGTCTAGGATCTCAACTCCTGAAGGAACAAGTATCAGATATATGCATAATTGGAGAACACATTGTCATGGGTAGTTTACAAGGGTTTCTGTCAATAAGAGATCTCCACAGGTAAATAATAAGAATTATTGAAGTGAAAATCATTACTCTAAGGTTTCTAATATTTTGGTTTATAGTTTATTCTGAACATGTTTTTTTTTAGTAACTATGAAAAAAATGAAGCTAATTTATTTCTGGATTAGTAAATTATAGATGTGCATTTTTTTAAATGTAAAAATTTTATGCTATGTATATTTTACCACAATTAAAAAATTTTTTTAATAGCCCGGAAGTGCCAACCCTGGATTATAGATTTGGAAATTTGTCCAATTACAGTTTGAATTTTCACAAACTAAAGTTAGGGCTTTTAAAAATATTTTTTAAATTGTGGTAAAACTAAAGTATTTTAAAGGCTAATGTGTCTGTTTATGATTAAGTGTGGATAAAATTGGTGGAGAATCTTATTATTTAATGCAGTGAAGGAGAAGGAAATTTGAATAGTGGATATGTTTTATGTTTCCTATATGCTCACATATTCTTTTTTCTCTTTATAAAGAAACTTATTGTGGCTTATTTATATTCCTCAAACTGTTTTGGCCTTTCCAAAAACCGTTTTTTCTAAATTATTTCCTGATCCAAGATGTTCTGTCTTACTGCATTCAATCAGAATTACTTCTATAACCAACATCTCTTTTCTGTTTTTGTATTTCCCTTCTCATTTTTATCTTTCTTCTGTGGTAGAGCACTCCAATAGTATTGTTCCAACATTTTGTTTCACAACCTTACTTTCAGGGCATTTTTAAGAAAATTCCAAATTAGAAAAATCAATGGGCTATTTTAGCAGGTTAGTGTAGAAAATATTCATTACATCATAAGGTTCCTTATTCTCTAATTATAAAAGTTGTGAATTTTTCCTAATGGTTTATTATATTTCATATGAAATTTTAAATATGTATTATTTTATCATACTATATTTATATGTTTTACATATTATATCTTTTAAGGTAAAGTAAATAGACCAATTTTATTGACCTTATCCCCCCCACATATATTTTTTGAGCTTTTACCCATCTTATTCAACTTTAACTTGTTAATCAGCAAGATAAACACCATTTAATAAGAGCTCATATATATGGTTAGAAGAAAAACAGATGTTGAAAATAAAGAAAAGATCTCTTTAGTATTTTAAGTGATGCTATAAATGTGGACCCTTGTGTGAGGCACTCAGACTTTCTGAACCTAAATCCCACATCTCTAAAATTAAAATACAGAACTAGATTATCATTAAGTTAACTTCCAGGTATAAAATTCTAAGGATCTATTATATATCCATGTATTTATGTGTGTTTTTTTATTTCTCTTTTAGTTTGAATCCCAGCGTCACCCCATTATCCATGAGAATGCCTATCCATTGTGTTTCTGTAACCAAAGAATATAGCCATATTCTGGTAGGATTAGAAGATGGCAAATTGATTATAGTGGGTGTTGGCAAGCCAGCTGAGGTAAAACCTAGTCAAAAATTTCATTTGCCGTAATTTGGGGGATTTCTTTGGTTCTTTTTCATTCCAACTGAATCAAAAATATCTGTTATAGTCCTAGCTGGTTTGGCTCAGTGGATAGAGCATTGGCCTGCAGACTGAAGTGTCCCAGGTTCGATTCTGGTCAAGGACACGTGCCCGGTTGTGGGCTCGATTCTTAGTTGGGGGTGTGCAGGAGGTAGCTGATCAATGATTCTCTGTCATCATTGATGTTTCTATCTCTCTCTCCCTCTCCTTCTCTGAAATCAATTTAAATATATATACTAGTATATATATATGGATAAACAAATTTTAAAAATGTAATTTTTCAAAGGGCAATAAAAAAGGGGTTAAAATTAGTAGTATTCACGAGTGTTGCTTATTATATGGTTGAAAGCACACATTTGGCAATTTTCATCTGTCACTCTATATGAATAAGAAATTTGTTTTATTCTCTATCTTTCCTCCCTTAATAATAGTTGTTCTTCATTTCTCTGGATTATTTTAAACAGATGCGTTCAGGTCAGCTCTCTCGAAAATTGTGGGGATCTAGCAAGCGACTCAGCCAGATTTCATCTGGAGAAACTGAATATAATACTCAAGATTCCAACTGATTGTTATTTCCATCTTCTCTCATGGGTAACTGAAACTCAATTTACTGCTTTGTCACTTTAACCACATCTACCAACTATCGGAAATTTTTCAGGGTTTTATCCCTGAAAATTACTTAGGGATTACCAAAATTTGGTATGGTATGTGTATAAAAATGTCTGTTGTATTATTATTCACGTTAAAAATTTCTGGTTAACATTATTCTTTTTAACTAATTCTTGGCCCGCACTATGATAGATTTTAGAAAATTTACTTTATTATATTTAGTGCTCTATTCTAATGATCATTAGTCCATTTTGAAAAACAAACTTCTAAAAATTAAGAAGTTATATTTTAATATGCTTATTATTCTAAACAGCAATATTTAAGGTATATCTAATAAAAGTACAAATAAGACGGTTGAAAGACATGGCTTTTAATATATTCTTTAATCACTTTTTTATTTACTGACCACCATATTTTAAAAAAAATCAATTTACTTGGATCTCCTGATTGGAAGTAATATTTTAAAGGTATTTGTTGCATACTGGTATTTTCGTAACTCAGTATAAATTCCAGATTTTCCTGATAAGTTGAAAATAAGTCTATTGAAACTGGTACATTGGTTCATTCCACTACTACTAAGCACATCACTAGTAAAATTTTATTGAAATGTATTCTTAAATAATAAAGGTTGAGTAGGAATAAGAGAAACTAGAGATACAAAATGCTGATTATGATTTTGACAGTTGAGTCCTTACTGTAGAAACATTTGCAGCACAATTTATATCTTCAAAGTTCAAAATTTCTTGACTTTTTCTTTACTAAGTGAATACTCCGTTTTCCCCTGATAATTAGAAGAGTTAGCAATAATACCCAAATATATTACATTTCTCAGTAGGTCTTCCACGTGATAGATGAATGAATGGAAAAGACATGTATAACTTAAACTAATCATTTAGATATAGTAATTTTTAAAGATACACATTTCTATTTCATGTTATGTGTAACTTTTAGAATTACAGTTATTTTTATTATGCATAGCTAAATGTTACATTATGCTTTATTTAAGATTTTATAGTAAAAGGTTGATAGATTTATTTTGGAATTCCAAAAGAATGTTAAACCTAGTGCTTTTATAAGGTCATCTCTTGAGTTAGATCAGAGAGCTTTTACAACTCTGAGTGTCCTTAATTTGAGATTCTATGGGTTTGGGTGCATTTATGAGATTGTGCAAAAATTTTTTGTGTTAATTGTATTTTTTTCAGGAATGAATGGTTGCATCACTTTCTTAAAGGGGTCTGTGGTCAGGAGAAAAAAAGAATATTTTCTACACTAATAGCTTCTTAAAATAAGAATATTCTTTTTCATTCCACAAATCATAGATTTCCTTATAGCCAATTGTCATCTCAATTGAATCTTTAAAAAGTTTTCCCTTAGCAGTTCTTCTCTCCTGATGCCCACAGTATCTAATACCCTTTTTTTATAACTCTGTGAGTGCGTAAAAATTTATAAGAAGTAAAGGATTCTGTGTAGGGAAGCTTTTTGCGTAGATTTTATCTGAGTCTCGACTAATAAAAGGTTGTGTACTCGAATAATTTCTTCCTAATTATTTTAACTCCTGTTTTATTCAGTAAAAAACAGTGCTGTTTGAGGTAAATAACACTGAAATAAATTGGTGCAGCAACTGTAAAATAGAACATATGTAAATGTAAAGGTTTCCTTTTTGAGGAATTTTGGGTGAAAATGTCTCAAAATAAGTCAATTGAGATAATTGATGTTTTTTGATATTTATTACTTCCATTAGTTTATTTCATTCTATTTTAATTTTTATCTTACATTTTTATGCGGTTTCAAGTTAGCAGAACTAATATGATTGCTTTTTGGTATTTTAAATGTTGATCTATAAAAAAAACTTTCTAAATTAACACTTAAAATTGTTCTTCTACTTATTTATCCAAATATTTTGGTATAAGGATGTCTTCTTTACTTTTAAGGTCATTTAATACTGGTTTTGAAAATTATTTTAGGTGCTTATAAGTTACAAAAAGTTTAATTTAGATTACCAAGGGAAAATTTCTAAGTTTGTTTTTTTACTTTGCTGTTTTTTAGATGGAGGGACTGAACAAGCAGTACTCATTTTATAGCACAATTAGGCAACTTTGTTCACAGTAAAATAGATGTCCTACTTACACTGACAAATGTGCAGAGCAGTGGAATTATACTTTATATTACTCTGTCCAAAAAGTAAAAACCCAAAATGTAGAATTTTGAAGTAAATCTTTGAGAATACTAGCAACAGTCTGGAGGAACAGAACTTAAAGGATATCTATTAAAATAAGCAAATATAGTAGAACCATTGGTTGAATAATATATTTGTCCTTTAAACAGTTTAGTCCAGTGAATTAAAAATCACTAGATAATCCTAGCTGGTTTGGCTCAGTGGATAGAGCATCGGCCTGCGGATAGAAGGGTCCCAGGTTCGATTCTGGTCAAGGGCACATGCCCAGGTTGCGGGCTCCATCCCCAGTAGGGGGTGTGCAGGAGGCAGCCGATCAATGATTCTCTTTCATCATTGATGTTTATCTCTCCCTTTCCCTTCCTCTCTGAAATCAATAAATATATATTTTTAAAAAAACAAAATCACTAGATAATCACTGGAAAGACGTACTTTGGGAGATACTGGTGTATTTAGATGCTATCCATATAAATTATTTCTATATTGTATAGTGGGAGATATTAATAATATCATTAGAATGGACTAACAGGTGGACATTTCAGTTAATGAATATATCTCAACCTGGCTGTTATAAAGTCTACAGAACTTTTCATTTGCTTTTGTTTCTTGATACTTGATAATGGTAATGATGGAAATAAAATTCTCAGCATCCTATTGATGTGAGATTTATAGTAAGATGATGATTTTACTTTTAGAAAGTGAGGTTAGGTATGAAAACATATAACTGTGCTCACTTAGGGAATAAAAAAGCTATATAAACCCTTTTCCAATTCTCCTCAATTAGTATTTTCATTTTCTTAAAATTGGAGGAGAGAAGATAAAATAATACACCCCTTTTCAACTATCCCCAGTTAGTATTTTGTCATTTGCTTAGTTAAAATTAGAGGAGAGAAGATAAAATAGACCATTACTTGAAAATTAGGAAAGTATATGAAAATGAAGCTTGGCCAGTTGGTTTAAAATATTTTAAGTGTGGACCATGGCTGATTGTTCAGTTCGTTAGAGTGTTGTCATGATATGCCAAGGTTGTAGATTTGATGCCTGATCAGGGCACATACAAGAATCAACCAATGAATGCATAAATAAATGGAACAACAAATTCTCTCTCTCTCTCTCTCTCTCTCTCTCTCTCTCTCTCTCTCTCTCTCTCTCTCTCTCTCATCTCTCTCTAATAATTAAAAATATTGTAAGCATGTGAAGCTCATGTTAGCTATGAATAAGTTTCTATGTATTGATTTTCTTGAGGTCACAGAGCTTTTTTGTAGGATACATACTTTTGTAGGAGATAAAATGCCAATTATTCATTTGTCATTAGCAAGGAACATTAGTAAAGCTTTTTTTTTCCCTATGTAAAGCATATAAATCTTCTTAAAGAGCTGTTATTAAAAATCAGTTTTATGCTTCTGCAGGAATAAGTGTGTTCTCATACTTAATTAGGATTTAGAATTGAAAGTTGAATCTTAACCTAAGATTTTTTTAGATATTGCTTGAGTAAGATAGGCAAAGAAAATTTTAACTTGAATACCAGAATTCTATTTATTTTCCCTTAAGTATATTTTATATTGTCACTACTGAAGAAATCACTAATGGAAGTCTTTTAATTGAATTTAAAGAGGTAAACTCCTTTTAGATATTTATATTGAAAAATGAGTAGCATTGTCTATATCACCTTTCCAAGGAAAGATGCAAGTTTATGGGATATACTAGAGGCCAGTTGCATGAAGATTTGTGCAAGAATAGGCCGTCCTTCCCCTGGCTTCGCTCCCGGCCTCCCGAGAGCCTGCAGGTCCTCGCTCCTGGCCATCCAGGAGCCTGCAGATCCTCGCTGCCAACTGCCCGGGAGCCTGCAGGTTCTCTCTCCCAGCGGAGCACCGCTCCTGTAGCTCCCTCCACCCCCCGCGTTCCCCCTCACAGCAGGCGTCCCGCCCCACCTGACCACTTTGCGCCTGTGTATGCAAATTAACCCGCCATCTTTGTTGGGTTCATTGCATCCCCACTCCTGATTGGCTTATGGTCATCACGGAGGTATGGTCAATTTGCATATTTCTCTTTTATTAGTGTAGATTATATAAAAATTAAATACTATCTTATAATATGTAATAGTATAGGTTGGGTGAAGGTTGGTCTTTTCAAATACATCATTAAACTTGTCTTCCATAAGTAAGTTTTTAAACCAGTCTTTAGGTTAGAGTTTTTGAGTGACATAAGAAATGAAATACATTATTTTTCTTTTCTAAATCTAATCTGTTTTCCTTTATCAGCTAGACACATAGCTTGTCCTAATTACTGTTTCTCTCATCACCTGAAACTGTTCATTCCAAGTAAGTGACCAGTCTTAAGCATTTTTATCACTCTCTCAAGAAATCAATTCTCATTATTCTTTTTGCCTAATTCATTTATCATATATACTCAACATTTGATTTGTTTAAACTTGACCACATGTATAACATTGTTTTGGAGAGTTTTCCTTCATCAGAGTCCTGGTAGTACTTTTTCTGATGACATTAGGCAGTGGCAATTTATTGTTATATGTCATCATTTCAGTATTATTAAAATGTTGGCCACAACCTTACTTCTTTAATTTGAATCTAGCATTTTCTAGGCCAGTGTTTGTTTTCTTTTCTTTTCTTTTTTTTTGTTTTGTTTTGTTTTGTTAATCCTCACTAAGGATATTTTTCCCATTGATTTTCAGAGAGAGTGGAAGGGAGTGGGAAGAGAGAGAGAGAGTGGTGAGAGAGGCACATCAATTGGTTGCCTCCTGCAAGGGTATCGAACCTGCAACCCAGGAAATCATACCCGGGAACCAAACCTGGGACCCTCCAGTGCACAGGCCAATGCTCTAACCACGGAGAAACACCGGTTAGGGCTCTTTTTCTTTAGTTCTCACCCAAGGATATACTTTTATTGATTTTTAGAGAGAAAAACATCAATCCATTGCCTCCTGTGCGTGCCTTAGCTGGGGATCAAACTCACAACCCAGATATGTGCCCTGACTGGAAATAGAACCTGCAACCTTTTGGTGTATGGGATGACATTCCAATCAACTGAGCTTTTTTTTTTTTTTTTTTTTTTAATATGTTTGTATTGATTTTTAGAGGGAGTGAGAGGGATAGAGTGAAAAATATTGATTGGCTGTCTTCTGCACACCCCCTACTAAGGATTCAGCCACAACCTGGCCATGTGCCCTGACCCGGAATCCAGCCTGTGACCTCTTGGTTCATGGGTCCATGCTCAACCACCTAGCCACATTGGCCTGATTAGGCCACTGTTTCTTAATTGAGATTGCAAATCAGACTTATTGAGGTTTTATAAATGTACAGAAATCTTGGCACTACTCTGGACTTTCTGAATGACTTTACTTGATCTTGATATAAAATAATGTCTCAGGATTATATTAAATCTTAAAATACTTTATTCTATAGAAATTCATTCATTTTTATAAATCAGATACAATATTCACAGGCTTATTTGAGAATAGTTTTAATCATTATCCTTAAATGAGACATTTTTTCTAGAATTTTCTTGGAATGGGTTTTTTGTATTGCATGCTATAGAAACAACTAAATTTCCTTTTTAGTTGCATTATTATTATAAGCCCTCTTCAGACCTTTCATATTTGAAACTTGTAACTAATAGTTGCCCTCAAAAGTATGCTTGCTTTTTATTCCTAGTGGCTGTCAGTGAATATTTGCATATTTGAATTACGTAACATTTTAAAGTTTTAATAAAAAGCGTGAGTGACAAAATAAAATTAGATCTCTGTAACCTTGAAGCTCTAGTAAGCAATAGAATTTTCCTAATTAAAAAGCATTGATAAAGTCCTTCCACATCTGATGACTTTGGCAGGTATAGCTTCTATATGGAAATAATTTTTAATTTTTCAAATGTAAAGTCCTAGTATTACAGAAAATAAAGCATTAAAATTTAAGATATTTTGACCTGTAGTGGAAATGATTCCATTTTCTACATTAATAATATAAGGCCATCCTTAATTATGGGATTTAAGTTATTTTCTTCAATATAAGAAGCTTGTGTAAAAGTGGTTATGTTATCAAATATTTTTCTGGTACGTTATAGTAATTCTTCAAGACACATCTTGTATTATCTCACATTTGTCATATGTGAGTGATTTCTAAATACATGGCAGGATTTTGATCTATGAAACCAATGTTTTATTGAAAAAAGACAGATATAACTGTATTTACTTTTGTCTTAATGTCTATAATCTTATGAACTGAAAATACAAAGGAATAGAACAAGTAGAAATTCACTAATTCAACTTGTTTTCCATGGTATAGTTTTAATATGTTTCCTTGAAAATTTATTTTGCAAATATTATCATAATGATAATAACCAAAATTTTGTCACTGAAAGAAAGAATTACCCATTCATTTTTCACAGTTGACTGTTAGTGAAATTTTGTGTGTGTGTGTGTGTGTGTTTTCACTTAAAATATAGCTGTCTCTTTATTTTAATTTATAACTATTTTTGAGTATAGAAAGTGATTAACTATTTGTAATATTTTTCAATGTCATGTTGTAATTTGAGAATAGAAGAGGTTAGGATTTAGCTGAAGATGGAAAATAAAATTATATTTTGATTAAAATCTAACTTTTTAAAAAAGTCTTAATCAAATTGGACCTTTAAAATTTTTATTTTGGTAATAACATATTTCAATTTAATTTGTATTAAAATTAGAGGTTCTCTGGTAGCCAGTGTACTAATTATTGTTAAAATGCTATTTTTAAAAATATATATTTTATTGATTTTTTACAGAGAGGAAGGGAGAGGGATAGAGAGCTAGAAACATCGATGAGAGAGAATCATCGACCAGCTGCCTCCTGCACACCCCTACCAGGGATGTGCCCACAGCCAATGTACATGCCCTTGACCGGAATCGAACCTGGGACCTTTCAGTCTGCAGACCGACGCTCTATCCATTGAGCCAAACCGGTTTCGGCAAAATGCTATTTTTGATGTTCCTTCTCTTGGAAATATTTTGCAATATTCTATTAGTAATGCATTTGAAGATTTAGTGGGCTCACCTACAAATTCAACAGGTACTTTTGCATTTTGAAGGGAAAAATTTATCTGTGATAGACATTATTTTGCTCTTCAGGATGTTAAAATTAAATTATATTAATGAACGCTTTAGAAACTGGTTCTGGTAAGGAAATACCAGTTGTCAGACCTAACTGAAAAGAATTTCAACCTCTTAGTTTCTTATTTAGGGATTACAGAGAATAACTATTTCTTCCTTTGGGATTTTGATTGCTTTTCTTAGATAACTTTTAAATTATTTAATTATAATAGTTTCTATACTTTTCCCAAAATTATGGCATATTATAGTAGATCTTACTGTTTAAAATCTTTTCTATTTTAGACTTTTTTCTTATTCAGTTCTATTACTGCTTTCTGTGATTCATAAATACCATAACCAAATTTTTTGTGTGCTACTGTTTGTTTTATAGTTAGCTTTACATAAGAAAAATTGTTGGTAAATTATAGGGTGGGTCTCTTCTCTTCAGAAACTCCTAACAGGTATGGCTTTTCTTCCCCCAACTGTTTGCTTTTAAAGACTTGGAGGAAAATTTTTGCAAAAAGTAATCAGGGAGCTAGCCAGTCATTTTCTGCCAGATGTATTGTTGTATAAGTGCATCCATTAAGACAGAAAATTATCAAACAAATTATTTTTCTTTTATGTCAGTTTTTTGGGACCCAGATTAAATGGAAGCATTTCAGTGTTATCACAGACAGTGATAGTGACTTGAATATGTGTGTGTATATACATCATGCACACAGCCATTTCAGAGGAGGATAACTGAAAATCTGAAATTACATTTTAAAAAACTTGCAATTTGTGCTGCTACTTAAATATTTAATTAATAAAGTTATATAGTTAGCATAAAAGTTCCTTCTAATTTTTCTACTGGAATGGACCATGGTAAAAAATATTAACCCTTATTTATATCTAATTATTGACTGTGCAAACTGTGACTCAATGAGTATTTGTATGCCAAAAAAGGTTTTAAAGTGGAGAAAGTTTTAAACATAATAAAGATGTGTAAATAATTTTGATTAATAGTCTCATTATAATGAAGTTACTGTTAATTTGGTGCAATACATTCTTCCCTTCCTCATCCTTTTAAATTTAAATATATAAGATGTATGTTTTGTTTTGTTACATCAAGTGCTGTTTTAAAATTTTTCAGTGTGTATATGAGCTAATGTTTTATTTGTTTCTGTATAGTATGATTGAAGATAATAATTGAAAATTTTGCACTTTTTTTTAGTCCTTTGGAAATTTGTATTCTAAAAGTTTTTAAGAATGTACATTTATTTTGTATATAGTTAGCTTTGTACATGAAAATGGATTTGAATCAAATTAAAAAATGATGTTACTTTCTTCAATTGATTTGTAATTCTCAATTCATAAAGTCTTGTCTTAACCTTGGTTAAGTTATTTGAGTAGACAAGGAATTGAATACAGTATTTGTTAAGCAGCAAATTGATCGCTGCTTCTTTCTCTTGTGAGCAGAATTTCTTCTGTAGTCCTGTGTGCATTAGATAAATGTTACATTAAATGACAAGTTTTTGTCATATGTAACAACAAATATAAAACCTTTAAAAAATATATATGTTTTTATTGATTTTTTAGAGAGAGAGGAAGGGAGAGAGAGAAAGGGATAGAAACATCAAGGAGAAACATCAAACAGCTGCCTCCTGCATGCCCCCTGCTAGGGATTGAGCCAGCAACCCTAGCTTGTGCCCTGACCAGGAGTCAACTGATGACCTCTGAGTGCATGGGTCAACGATCAACCACTGAACACACCAGCTGGGCGGTATAAAGCTTTTAAAGCCACCTTTTGTTTTAAAGCCACCTCAGAAACATGGTTACATTTTTCCCCCCGGAAAATGTTCATAAGCCAGAAAATCTCCACTTGTAGTTAAACAACACTACATTAGATTGGTATTTTATTTTACTTTTATTTCTTTCACAATTAAAATGTTTTATTCATCAACTTTTGGTAGTCTAAGTGTTGACCTAATCTTTCTGTTTTTGATAAGGTTAATAGAACCTAATCTATAATAAGACAGAACCCAAGCTCTGTTTCAGGTTCTTGCTAGTACTTTTGTCTCTAGATCCAGAGTAGCAGGACAATAGAAATGAACATTAACCTTTTTCTAGTCTAGCACCATGTATGCACTGTTCTATACTTTAATTGAAGACACTTTGCTAGAATTGGAAACTTCCTGCATTAATTCATCTGGTAAAATTGCTCAGTCACTGGACAATCCAAGCCAAGTCAGTTAAAGGCTTAATTATGGCCACCTTGCTTTTATAATGTGAAATACATCCATAACACCATCCCAAGCATCAAATAAATGTGTTTGTTTTATACAGTAATACTAGAGCTTATATATTTTTCGCCATATATCATTCAGTTAATGATTAAATGATTTTTAAAAACATTTTACGAATTTTTTTACTTATTTTTAACTTTTTCCACTACTGAATTTTTAATAATTTTGAGTTTCTTCAATTCTTATAAAACTCTTTACCTATTTAGCATTTGGTGCCTTTTCAAAAGTTGCATCCATTCAAAGGTGATTCAATTGTAATTTTGCAGCGATTGGAAGAGTTAAGGGAAGGGTACAGAAAAATTATGAATTTTCATTATCCATGCTCTAGTGATAAAAAATTCTTTTTTAAAAAAATCTTTATTGTTGAAAGTATTACAGATGCCCTTCTTTCCCCCCTCCCGTTGACCCCCTCCACATGCCTTCCCAGCCCTTTTGTTTGTCCATGGGCTATGCATATAAATTGTTGGGTTAATCTCTTCCCACCCTCCCCTCCTTCCCTCTACAATACGTCAGTCTGTTGCATGTTTCAATGTTTCTGGATCTGTTTTGTTCATCAGTTTATTCTAATAAAATTATTTTTGAAATGGGTGCCTTCTTATATTCAACTTTAACTTATAGCCCAAATCTTTTTTTTAATATATTTTTTAATTGATTTCAGAGAGGAAGAGAGAGATAAAAACATCAACCATGAGAGAGAATCATTGACTGGCTGCCTGCCTTCTGCACGCCCCACACTGGGTTTGAACCTGCAACCTGGGCACGTGCCCCGACCAGGATTTGAACTGTGACCTCCTGGTTCACTTGTCGACACTCAACCACTGAGACATGCCAGCTGGGCTATAGCCCAAATCTTTTAACATATCAATGAGTTTCAGAAGAAAAATAGTGTGCCAAATCACTCACATGCATATATGATTAGAAAAGGTGGAGATGGATTTAATTCAACCTAGAACAATACTTGAAGAATTTTATTTAAGTTTTTTTTTTTTTGGTCAGAATACTTTCAGGAGACATCACAGAGGCATCTTACAAATGGGAAAACACTTGAGAACTTGCTTATGTGAACATAGTGTCAAAGAGGTTGAAAAAAAAAAACCGCACATACTAAAAACAATGTGCAGTAAATTTTACATCTGAAAGGGAATATGCAGATCATCTAGAACTTTTATTTGGGGTATAACAGTTTGAGGAATAGTATTGGGCAAGATTTTGAGATATTGTCATATATCTCTAATTAGAATATGATAGAGTGGAAAGGGCATGCACCTGGAACAAAAGCTCTGGCTTCAAGTTACCTTTCTACTATCAACTAGCTCAATGACTTTGAATAAGACACTTAAGCTATCTGGTTCCAGTTACTTCATCTATAAAATAGCAATGTTTATGATGGCTTAGGGATCAATTGAAATAATGTTAAAGGATCAGAGGTGAGAAATATAGCATTATAATAAACTTTATTTTTACTTTAATGAAAGGACTATTGGCATATTGTTAGTTTATTGTGTATGTTTAAATATTGGGCAACATGTATGGCGTTCCATCATAAAAGTGCACTGAAAGATTAATAGTAAATTATAAATTATTAAGGGACTATAGATTACATGTTATGTTAAGCAACACATTTTAAATAAAGGGACAAATCTTAAGGAACTCAGTGCTTAGATTATCTCTTACGAAAGTGAAACCTATACTTCCCTGGCAATGGGGTAATCTTTTAATGAGAGGGGCAATTGAAGTGAATCGCTTATACCCTAAATCTAATTACCTCTGTTATAAAGTATTTAATTGGTAGGTGGTATTGATTATAACATTAGATACCTTGCCTTATCTCCCTTTAAGGTACATCATTGCATTTAAATGTGACCATGTTGGCCCTGGCTGGTTTGGTTCAGTGGATAGAGCATCGGCTTGCAGATCGAAGGGTCCCAGGTTCAATTCCGGGCAAGGGCACCTCAGTTGCAGGCTCCTCTCAGGCCCGGGCCCTGGTCGGGGCTCATGCAGGAGGCAGCCAATGGATGTGTTTCTTTCACATCAATATTCCTCTCCGTCTTTCCCTCTTTCTTCCATTCTCTCTAAAAAGCAATGAAAAAATATTTTAGAGTGAGGATTAAAAAACAACAACAAAGTGACCAAGTTGTTCCTGTTGCTGGTGTACATACCACAGATTTAGTGGCTAAAAAACCCATAAAGTTCCTCTTACAATTCTGGGGGGTCAGAAATTTGAAATCAGTTTCACTGGGTTAATGTCAAATGTTAGCAGAGATGATTTCTTCTGGATGCTCTGTAAGGAAAATCCATTTCCTTTTCAGCTTCTAGTGGTGTTCCTTGGCTTATGGCCATCATCCTCAGAGCATAGCACTTTAACCTTTGCTTAAACCTACAAGGACAAAAACAAAACAACCTTACAAGGATAAAGGAAATAGAAGATAAACAATACAAATTTGGAAGGTGGAAAATTAATGGATGAATGGTAAAGCAAATCCAAAATGGATGAATCTGGATTTATAGGTTGCCAAAGGTAATGACAGTTTACTATATTTGAATTTATCTTCATGTCCTCCAAAAAACCTCCACACATACATATAAACAAGAATAAGTACAACCTCAAAGCAATCCCATGTCTTTAAGATATCTACAAGACAGATAACACTACAAACTTCAAATTACTGAGAAAAATAAAAAATTCCAGCAGAGATATCTCTTAAGTTTTTATAGTAAGCCTTTGCAGGAGCAAGGAGAGTCCAGGAAAATTGAGAAAGAGTAGGTGAATAGAGCACCTAAGATTGAATAATAGTAAAAAGACTCCCAGAAAGAAAAAGCCCATCCTACATGCAAAAATATTGAAAAAGTTTGGGTGGATCAGAGTACTGTATACAGAAAAATGGACTTAGTGTGTGGCATTTGATGTGGCAATCTCAGCAGGCATTGCTGCTATAGAAGATAAAAATGCAGTCACTTTGGAGACTGGATGGTAAAGGAGGAAAGAAGAGTGGGGGAAATCTAGAATTTAAGGTCCTACAGCCAATAGAGAAAATTATTGAAAGGCATATAATCCTACCCTCGCCCTCACCTCCGAAAAACAAAATACAAAAAAAACTACAGTCCATTATCTATCATGAGCAAAGACAAAAATACTTAAGAGAATATCAGATCAATTCTTGCAATATGTAGAAAAGATAATGCATGATGACCAAGTGTAGTTCATATGCTAAGATTTTAATAATTTAAGATGGGGTTAACACTTAAAAATCAATGCATGGCCTGGCAGCATGGCTCAGCGTTTGAACATTTACCCAGGAACCAAGAGGTCACCGGTTCGATTTCCAGTCAGGGCACATGCCCAGGTAGTGGGCTTGATCTCGAGTGTGGTGTGTGCAGGAGGCAGCCAATCAGTGATTCTCATCATTGATGTTTCTACCTGGTATCTCTCTATCCCTCTCCCGTATTTTAAAAAATCAATGCATATAATTCATATTAACAGAAGGAAAACCCATATAGTCATCTTAATATATGCAGGCAAATCAATTGACAAAAAGTTAACGTGTTCAAGATAAAAAATTCTTGCTCTAGTCGGTTTGACTCAGTGCAGTGTGTCGGCCTGTGGACCAAAGGGTCCTGGATTCGATTCCTGTTAAGGGCTTGTGCAGGGGGCACCAATGGGTGTGTTTCTCTCACATCGATGTTTCTCTCTGTCTTTCCCTCTCTCTTCCACTCTCCCTAAAAATCAATGGAAAATATCCTCAGGTGAGGATTAACAACAACAACAAAAAGATAAATTCTTAGCAAACTAAAAATAGAAGGAAACTTCCTTAATGTAATACAGGGTATTTATGAAAAACCTATAGCTAATAATATTTAATGGTGCCAGACTGAACTATTTCTTCCTAAGATCAGGAACATGGCAAGAATACCTATTCTCACTATTAAAATTATACTGTAGGTCCTAACTAGTGCAATAAAGCAAAATATAAAAATATACATATTGGAAAAGAAATAAAACTGTCCTTTTTGGCAGTTAACATGATGCAGATGTAGAAAAGCCTAAGATACAGACACACACTGTTGGAACTAATATATGAGCCTAGCATAGTCAGAGGATTCATGGTCAGTTTACAAAAACAGGATAGAGTTCTACATATTAGTAATGAAACAATGCAATGTAATTGAAAAGTATGAAATACTTAGGAATAAATGTAATAAAACATTTGCAGGACTACAAAATATTGTTGAGAAATTTTGAAGAAAAAATGACATTTGAAGAAGTTGAAAAGCTGATTCTAAATTTCATATGGAAACACAAAGAATCCAGATTAGCCAAAACAATTTGAAAAAGAAAAACAGAATTGGAAGGCTTACATTCGTTGATTTCAAGACTTACTATAGAGCTATAGTAATCCAGACATAAGGAGAGATATCTAATTTGGTGGGGAAAAAATAGAAGCCCTCTAGATATATCTATACATACATAATGAACTGATTGTCTACAAATGTGCCAAAATAATTCAATGGGGCAAGAACAGTGTTTTCAACAAATGGTGCTAGAACTTGTTATCCATACGGAAAAAATGATCTCACCTTTACCTAACAAATTTGAAGTGAATTATAGACTATAACTATAAACTTCTTAAAGAAATTGTAAGACTGTATTTCACAATCCTATGTCACAGCCAAAGAATCTGAGGCTAGGAAAATTGAATCTTTTATAATGGTATGCAACCAAACCTGCTTGACCTTTGCCCTGGAGGATGATGTTATACTGGTAAGTAAACAAACTTGCCTTCTATTCCAGAGTGAGACTGTCTCTACCTTCCAAGGTTTGCTATACAAAATCCTTGAAAAGGTATGTCCAGAACTCAGTTTCCCCAATACTGCCTATTATCAACGAGGTCTTGTTACACCACCAAGACTTAAGGATCACAGGGCAGAGGCAAGCATGAGGAAGTAGCCCAGATCCCCATAGCATCAACTGGTGCTTTTTCCTCAGCGAACAAATTGGCTTTTGTGGGTGATCCTATGTGAGCAGATGGAGGAGGAGAAAAAAAACCCAAGCTTGATCTACAAATGGGATGGCTCAGTATGTAGGTAAAGCTAAATTTGGGTAGCAGCTGAATTGAAGCCTTAATTTATGGGCAGTCTTGAAACATGGTGGCAAGGGAAAACCATTTCAGTGGCCAGATCTTTAGTGGTGCAA
Organism: Eptesicus fuscus; assembly: GCF_027574615.1. Taxonomy (NCBI): domain Eukaryota; kingdom Metazoa; phylum Chordata; class Mammalia; order Chiroptera; family Vespertilionidae; genus Eptesicus; species Eptesicus fuscus. The sequence continues at coordinate 83,541,808 of NC_072483.1, read as the reverse complement.
CATGTCATTTACCTAGGATGAAAAGAGAGGAGGAAATAATACATATGGAATTATGGGCAGTGATGAAAGGTCTGGCCAACTGGTCAGAGGCATGAACTGAAAAAATATTTTAAGATTAGGGACAAAGAGGTCTGGGACAGAGGTATATAGACGAACATATGGGAGTGGGAAAGAAGTATGAACATCTTTTAGTTATAAATTAACAGCCAGCAGATGTTTCTTTCACATTGATATTTCTGTCTTTCCCTTTCTCTTCCACTCTAAAAATCAATGGAAAAAACATCCTCAGGTGAAGATTAAAGAAAAGAATATGGTGCTACCCTTAAGGATTTACTATTCTCATTAAATCAAAGCCTTTTACATGGTCCTATGACTTCCATTAGAATAATGCATAGGTCTGGGAGTGGACACAAGAATAGTACCTCTGACTTTCACTCCTAATGATCTACCGGGAGATTCTCTGCTTCCCATTCCCACAAACTCTGGCCTTCATGACTACCGGTCCTAATCCCCAAAGGGGCACAGAAGACAGAGCAAGAATTCCAGCTCTGCATGAAGAGTTTATGTATTTAAAAGTGCTTGATGATATTCATCACATCACTGTGGTATTTAAACTCCTTTTTCCAATTTAATAGAGATAATTTCAAAATGTGAATATAACAATTCTTTACAAATTTTATTTTTAAAAATTGATTTCAGAGAGGAAGGGAGAGAGAGAGGGAGAGAGAAACATCAATGATGAGGGAGAGAGAGAATTCATTGATCGGCTGCCTCCTTCACACCCCACACTGGGGATCGAGCCCACAATCCAGGCATGTGCTCTGAGCGGGAATTGAACTGTGACCTCCTGGTTCATAGGTCGACACGAAACTACTGAGCCACGCCAGCCAAGAAATTTAATCATTTAAAGATAAAAATTTTAGATGTCAATACAAAAATGTGTGAAAGTATATACATATCTATGGTTTTTTTAAAATGCTTTTAGGAAGCATTTAGGCAAAACGTTTAAGAACAGAAAAAGATGCTGTATAGTTTTAGAGATTCAACTTCTAAAATACTGTGCCTTGCTCAACCTCTGTAATTTCTGTCCCTTTTTCACCAACCCTAAAAGTTCAGAGAGTCTCAGGATAAATTAGGACTGAAAGGGTCAGTTTAGGACTAAAGGGGGAGTGAGTCCAGATATCTGGGAGGATTGGTGCCAAGGGCTAGGGTTACTGTTATGTAGCAATGTTGTGCATTTAAAACCTGATATTTACTGTTTTGAAAACCTATTTGGAACATGTTTTAGATGTGAAATGTCTTCAAAATCCAAAGTAGAGATTGAGTCCTGCTCAGTGTGGCTCAGTTTGTTGGAGTGTCATCTTGTATACCAAAAGGTGGCGAGTTCAATCCTGGTCAGGGCATTGAAGCAGGTTGCTGGTTCAATCCTTGCTTGGGGCATGTGCAGGAGGCAACCATCGATGTTTCTCTCTCTCTCTCCCTTCCTATAAAATAATGCACCACCCATTCATGATTTTTTTTAAAAACGTTTAAAAAATTCCAAAGAATAGATTGAAAATAAACTTTTGGGCAGAGAACTAGAGTTTAAAATAGAATTTCTGCCTAATTAAATCTCAAATAGCAGCGTTTTACCTTTGCTATAGATGCCAAAAGATTTGCCATTTTCAATGCTATGTTTCATGCATAGTCATAAAATTAGTTTATCATAGAAGCTCTAAAATGCCATTTGGAATGATTTCTCTTGCTGAATTGCTGCCCCTCCCCTTTGGTCACTTTATATTATTAAAGCTATAAAATTTATACATACTCGTAGGACGCGTACACTAACTGGAGTACCAGTACATAGCGGGCTTTTTGCCTTACATTATCCATGTCAAAACTCATGTGAAAGAGGAGGAGCAATGCCAAATAGAATACTGGTTATTTGTGCTAAATAGAATATCTGATTTAACCGTATAGACAATTCTGCGTGGTATCATTTCCACTGTTTTACACAGAGATGGAAGTTTAGGGATTTCAATAAATTTTACCGAAAGTCTAGCGGAGCCAGGAAATGTTCACCATGAGTGTCACGGATTCACATCTACCACTTCAAACATCAATGCTTTTCGAAACAAGGAACACCTAAAGGTGCTTGACTCTGGACACCTCCTTGTTCACGTTACCCAGTGGCTCTCACTGCGTTTAACAGCTTTATTAAAACACGGATTGCTGTGCGCCCCCCACCCGCACCCCCAGGCCCTTCTCTCTCCCCGTTACCCCCTATGTCTGATTCCGTAATCTGGAGTGGGATGGAGAATCAGCATTTCTAGCAAGTTCCCCGGCAATGCTGCTGCTGCTGCTAGTACAGGGACCACACTGTGAGAATCATTCGTTGTTGGAGGCTTTCATCTTAAATCCACTGGAAAAAGTGTTGGTCAGGGCAGAACGATGATAACTGCTAATGGTTTTCAGAAGCCTGGGCTCTGCTTTCCACAGGAACTCCGTGCCCACGTCGTGGGCGTGTCCTGAAGTCCTGGCCGTACCCCCGCCTAGGGTTGGGCTCCCGCTCCGCCGTCACCCCTCCGCAATCCACCGCTCTTTCCGCCAGCCCAGGCCTGGCCTTGACCACGCCCCCACCAGGCCCTGGCTCCGCCCCTCCCCGCCCCGCCAGGGATTAACCACGCCCCCACGTCCTGGATCTGCCCCGCCCCGCCAGGGCTTAACCACGCCCCCACATCCTGGACCTGCCCCGCCCCGCCAAGGTTTAACCACGCCCCCGCCAGCCCCTGGCCACGCCCCCGCTGCCCGTTCGCTTTCCTCAGGTCCGCCCTGGCCGAGGCGCGGCTGCGGGAGCTGGGGACCCGAGACGTGGCTCCGGGCGGAAGGCCATGTTGGACTTCGCGATCTTCGCCGTTACCTTCTTGCTGGCGCTGGTGGCAGCGGTGCTCTACCTCTACCCGGTAACCGCTCCTCGGCCTCCCGGGCTCCGGCCGCCGCCCCCGGCGCAGTGTGCCCCGCGTCCACATTACTCTGCCCGCGGTGGGCCTCGGGGGGCGGGCGCGGCGCGCGCAGCCGGACTGGGGAGCGCGGCGCGGGCCCGGCGAGTTCTCAGGCGCCGGGAAGAGCGGGCCCGGGCGCCGGGGAGCCGAGGGAGAGCCGCGTGGCCACGGGCGGCGCGGGTGTTGCGGGCTGGTCCTCGGGGCGGGCCTCCCCGCGCCTTGGTACCGGGCGGGTCTCAAGTACTTTGGGTGGCTCCTCGGCAGGGACTCTGTCAACCCCAAACTTCATTTCCCAGTTGTGTCTGGGAGGAAACTCCGGGTGCGCCACTCCCTGCTTTCCCGAGGATTCTTCCAGCGTGTGTGTGTTCGTGTGTTCGTGTGTTCTCCGCCTTTCCGTGTCTTTTGATGTGTTTGAGCTTGACTTGGGCACTGTCCTCCGCCTCGGGGTCTCCCGCCAGTCTTATTTCTCCGCTTGCCCTGTCAGCCTCGGAGGGTGGTTCTGAAGCCCAGGAGGACTCATTGAAACGTGCTCTGCAGACAAGGTGAAGGTGTGAGGTAGCTGCACAGCACCAAGTACATCACCGAGAGGGCGGGGACACCTCGGCACGTTCACATGGGCACATAGGCTGGAATATCGCAACTGCACAAGCTGGAATTTGCGGTGTATCTTTTTTAAAATACATTTTAAAAATTGATTTCAGAGAGGAAGGGACGGGGAGAGAGAGAGAGAAACAGCTGTGATGAGAGAGAACCATTGATGGGCTGGCTGCTCCGGCACGCCCCCTACTGGGGATCCAGCAGAAACCCGGGCGTGTGCCCTGACCGGGAATGGAACGTGACCTCCTGGTTCAGAGCGGACACTGAGCCCCGCTGCCTGGCTGCTCTTTATCCTGGTTTTCTCCTCTTTTTATTTCTTCACGTTCATTTTAATGAGATTTCAGGAGCAACAAATAATAGATGAGTGCTATCAATCCGTAATGTTTAAAGAGAAATCAGGAAACTTGCTTCAGTCATTAATAATTTTAGCCTCGCCCTAGCCGGTTTGGCTCAGTGGATAGAGCGTGGGACTGCGGACTGAAGGGTCCCAGGTGCCATTCTGGTCAAGGGCACATGCCGGGTTCCAGGCTCCATCCCCAGTAGGGGGCATGAAGGAGGCAGCCAATCCATGATTCTCTCTCATCATTGATGTTTCTATCTTCCTCTTCCTCTCCCTTCCTCTCTGAAATCAATAAAAACATATTTAAAAAGTAATAATTTCAGCCTAGAAAGTAAAAATAGGATTTTAAAAATATTATCACCAGAGGATATGTTATATATATATATATATATATAATTGATTTTTTACAGAGAGGAAAGGAGAGGGATAGAGAGTTAGAAACATCCATCAGCTGCCTCCTGCACACTCCCCACTGGGTATGTGGCCACAACCAAGGTACATGCCCTTGACCGGAATCTAACCAGGGACCCTTGAGTCCGCAGGCCGACACTCTATCCACTGAGCAAACCGGTCAGGGCGAGGATATGTTTTTTATTGATGCTAGAAAGAAGGGAAGGATGAGGGAGGGAGGGAGAGAGAGAGAGAGAGAGAGAGAGACGGAAGAAACATCTATCGTTACCTCCTGTAAATGCCTGGATGGGGGATCGGATCCACAACTTGGGTATGTGACCTGATTGGGAATCAAACCTGTGACCCTTCCCGGCACAGGACCCACCACACTCTAACCATCTGTGCCACACCGGCCAGGGCAATAATAAGATTTTTTTATATCACTGACTATCTTTTTCAAGTTACAGGGTTTCTTCCATCCTTTTTCCCACCATTTATAATAACCTTGAAAAATATTCATTATTGATGAGACTATTACAAAATTATACATTGTAGGTTTCATTGTTATCAGTTAAATGCAAGGTACAGACACTATTGTCTACATAGCATTCTTGTAGTAATCAGTAGAAACTATAAAACTCTTTAGTTAGTACCCTTCTGCCTAGTATTTCTCTTTTGGCATACATACCCCAAAGGAGGAAAAAATAAAGTTGTACAAAGATTTTCATAGCACTATTTGTAATAATGAGAAAACAAAAGAAAGAAAAGAGCCCAGATTATTTACAACAGTTGAGTAGGAAAATGATTAAGCAATTCTGGCTCCATGATGGAGCATAGTTTGCCTTTAAATGTTCAAGTAAGCCCTAACCAGTTTGGCTCAGTGGATAGAGCGTCGGCCTGCGGACTGAAGGGTCCCAGGTTCGATTCCGGTCAAGGGCATGTACCTTGGTTGCAGGCACATCCCCAGTAGGAGGTGTGCAGGAGGCAGCTGATCGATGTTTCTCTCTCATCGATGTTTCTAACTCTCTATCCCTCCCCTTCCTCTCTGTAAAAAATCAATAAAATATATTTAAATAAATAAATAAATGTTCAAATAAATAGATTCTTTTATTTACATAATATTAAGTAGAATATGCCAAATAAACTCTGACTAGTATTAGTAAAAATCATTGGCAACATTCAAAATTGATTCTGGAATTGAATATTTTAGATTATTTTTCTATAAATATTTAGTTTATTTAAAAATTATATTATAAAAGTCTTATTATAAAAGTGATATGTTTGTTGTAAAATCAGAAAAAAACACTGACCCCAAGCACAGCAACCATAAACCTGGTTCAAAATGAAAGAAAATTAAAATTCCCCAAACTTCTCCCCAGTTCATTTCTTAAAGTTTGTCCTTTGACCAATTGCTATGAATTATTTTGTTACTTATTTCTATACCAGACACCTCCCTGACTGTATGACCCTGATAATAATAACTATTAAAGCAAAAGATGAATATCATATTTTAGTAAATTCCTTGACTTTTTTAAGAACTCAACATTGTTTGTTTGTTTGTTTGTTTGTTAATCCTCACCCAAGGATATTTTTCCATTAATTATTTTTTTAATATATTGTATTGATTTTTTACAGAGAGGAAGGGAGAGGGAGAGAGAGTTAGAAACATCAATGAGAGAGAAACATCAATCAGCTGCCTCCTGCATGCCCCCCACTGGGGATGTGCCCACAACCAAGGCACAAGCCCCTGACTGGAATCGAACCTGGGACCCTTGAGTCCGCAGGCCGACGCTCTATCCACTGAGCCAAACCGGTTAGGGCTCCATTAATTTTTTTAGAGAGAGTGGAAGGGACAGGGAGAGACAGAGAGAGAGAAACATCAGTGTGAGAGAGACACTCCAATTGGTTGCCTGTGCACGTGCTCCCCAGCCAGCGCCAGGATATTGAGCCTGCCATTGAGGTATGTGCCACGCTCTATCCACTGAGCCAAACCAGTTACAAGCATGACATTGATTTAATTTTTAAGCCAAGCCAGTTGGGACCATATATAAAAACTGAACAAAGAAAAATGTGCTTGTTTATGTATCAATTTATGTAGAATGGATGTTAAATTCTTCAAACCCCTTAGATTAATTGGCACAAAGCATGAATATTAAGATACTCCTTTTAAATTACAAAGAACCCAGTTTTGTATTTAACATAGGAATAATTCCTGAGATTCAACCAAATTGGAAAGCCATTATTTAAGGTCCTGCAGATGTCTTAGCAAAACACATCTGACTTATGGGATGTATGAAAATTCATTATACTAAATAAACTATTTCAAAATTTTTCTTTAAGGCTTCCAGACAAGCTGCAGGAATTCCAGGGATTACTCCAACTGATGAAAAGTGAGTGATTATTTTTTTGGAATCAAGTAGAGTCAGTTCTTAATTTTTGGTATGGAAACTAAGTCAAATTTTTAGATTACTTAGCTCATTTAATTCCTTTATTTACTCTCTTTTTTTTTAAATCCTCACCTGAGCATTTTTTTTTTTTTGGCATTGATTTTTTTAGAGAGAATGGAAGGGAGGGAGAAGGGGGAGAGAGAGAGAGGAATATTGATGTGTGTCATTGGCTGCAGGTCGATTGGTTGCCTCATGCACAAGCCCCGACAAGCTGGGGATTGAACCTGCAACCCAGGTAATTGCCCTTGGCCTGGAATCGAGCCTGAGACCCTTTGGTCCGCAGGCTGATGCTCTAACCATAGGGCTCCTTTATTTACCTTTAACTTACCTCTTGGCATACAACCTAAATTTCATTAAGAACAGAAAGGAGGGCTGTATAAATAAAAACCTTCAATTTTTTTCATTTCCCCTAGCCAGAGAAAGTTGACAATAGAAAGACAGGATTAAGATAGAAGGAATGATGAAAAATTGCCATAGCTAATCTGATGTTTTTCATCAGCCTCTGATGATGTTCATTGCTGTCTCAGAAGGAGGTGCTGCAAAAATTGTTTTTTTTTCCAATTTCTAAATCAGATGTTTCTTGTATTCCCTTCTTATTTGGTTTGAAGTATTATGAACTCTAAAAATATCAGACAAATCTATGTCTAAATATATCTTTAGAAAGCAAGAAGTGAAATACAATTGAGTTTAGGGTTTTGTAGTATTTGAATTTCTTATGTCTTTGGTTTCATCTCTTGACATGGTTATTTTTCTGATTCTTACAAGTTAATTTGATTATTTTGTCCAATGTTGCTCTTTTCTCAGAGATGGTAATCTTCCAGATATTGTGAACAGTGGAAGTTTGCATGAGTTCCTGGTGAATTTGCATGAGAGATACGGGCCTGTGGTCTCCTTCTGGTTTGGCAGGCGCCCTGTGGTTAGCTTGGGCACTGTCGATGTGCTGAAGCAGCATATCAACCCCAATAAGACATGTAAGTTTAATTTTCTTTCTAATTAGCTGATCCTTATCTTTTAAGAATAATTGTCTGTAAATAAAGAGCTATACATTGTTTTTGAATAGGAATAGCTAACTTTTGTTGAATGCTTTATACTATGGGCCAAGCATTGTGCTGAAATTTTTATATTTATTATCTAATTTAAGACACGATATTATAAAGTGATTATTTTTTCACATATATTATTATATATTAATTATATGCCTCTCTATATAAATCCTATATAGTAAAAGCCTAATATGCTAAGTGTCCGGTCGTCCGTTCAACCAATCAAAGCGTAATATGCTAATGATATGCTAAGGCCACTCAACCGCTCGCTATGATGTGCACTGACCACGTGGGGGCAGACACTCCGACCGGTAGGTTAGCTTGCTGCTGGGGTCCGGCTGATCAGGACTGAGGGAGATGGGCCGGACATGCTCTGGAGCCCTCCTGCAGTCCCTCCCTGGCTGGCCAACCTCCCGCATCCCTCACCGGCCCTGATCATGTACCGGTGAGGTCCCTCAGCCTGGCCTGCACCCTCTTGCAATCTGGGACTCCTCAGGGGATGTTGGAGAGCCCGTTTCGGCCCAGTCCCGCTCAACACAGGAGCTGCCCCCTGGTGATCAGTGCACTCCCACAAGGGGGAGCACCGCTTAGCCAGAAGCCAGGCTCATGGCTGGTGAGTGCAGCAGTGGTGGCGGGAGCCTCTCCTGCCTCCGTGGCTGTGCTAAGGATGTCCGACTGCTGGCTTAGGCCTGCTCAGGGAGCGGGCCTAAGCCGTCAGTCGGACATTCCCCAAGGGTTCCCAGACTGCGAAAGGGAGCAGGCCGGGCTGAGGCCCTCACCCCCCCCAAGTGCACGAATTTCATGCACCGGGCCTCTGGTACATATGTAATTAAATCCCAATGTAAATTTTTGGGGGGAACCTGAAAAAATAGTTCCAGGGTACATCTGGAAGAATGGATGTATATGAGCAGCCAAGAAATAAAAATAGCATTTTATGATAAAGGGGAAAGCTAATAAATGATATTGGGAAAACGGGCTAGCTATTTGGGAGGAAAATCTGCATTATTCTTTATATCAAAGAAAATTTCAAATGATTAAAATGTGGAGTCATGAAAGTAATGGAAAAAATAGTTAAATATTAAATTTTGCGAGTGGTATTGATAAACATCCTTTTCTTACCATGACATGAGATCTAGGACCCATCAAACACAAATTGGATAAATCTGTCTACATAAAAATGAAAAATTTTATTATAATAGAAACCTTGAAAAAGGATGAAAAAGAAATGGGAAAATGCTGGCCACTTATTACTATACATAGTGTGTATTAATTGATGACTATCCTATATAATAAAAGGGTAATATGCAAATTGTCCCCTCCACCAGAGTTTGAACAGGGGCGGGGCTGGCCTGCCAACTGCCTGGGCCCCTCCCCCTGGCCAGCCTGCCTGATCGGCCCCCATCAGGGCAGGCCCGCCAGACCCCACCCATGCACGAATTTGTGCACCGGGCCTCTAGTATTTTTATAAAATTAAAAGGTATGAAAAAGTTTAAAAGAAATGGGAAAACTGTTTCCCACCCATATATTTATAAAGTAAATAAAAATGAATAAGAAAGCCTGGGTTGGTGGTTCAGTTGGTTGGAGCATCGACCTGTACTCTAAAAAGGTTGTGGGTTTGGTTCTGGTCAGGGCACATACCTAGGTTGTAGGGGCACATACTGGAGGCAACCGATTGATGCTTCTCTCTCAAACAAAAATGTTTCTCAAATCAATAAACATATCCTCGGGTGAGGATTAAAAAATAAATTATTAAAGTAAATAAAAAAATTTTTTAAAAAACCTAATAAAAAATGCAATTGTAGAAAAATAGGTGAAAACAAGGTAATTAAGAAAGAAGAAATATATGCCGAAACTGGTTTGGCTCAGTGGATAGAGCGTCGGTCTGCGGACTGAAAGGTCCCAGGTTCGATTCCGGTCAAGGACATGTACCTTGGTTGCGGGCACATCCCCGGTAGGGAGTGTGCAGGAGGCAGCTGGTCGATGTTTCTCTCTCATCAATGTTTCTAGCTCTCTATCCCTCTCTCTTCCTCTCTGTAAAAAAAAAATCAATAAAATACATAAAAAAAAGAAAGAAGAAATATAAATGGCCAATAAGCAAATTTCAACCTCACTGATAATCAGTAGTATGCAAATAAAAATCAGATTTTTCCTTCTCTAACTAAAGAGATGAAAAATATTGACAAACTCATTATTGATGAGGGAAAGGAGAAACATAGAGTATAAATGGTTTTATAAACCCTCTGGAGAGAAGGTTGGCAGTAACATTTGACTTAGCAATTATAATCTTTAAGAATTTATCATGAATTGATAATCACATAAATGAGAAAAGACATTAGCATTATTTATAATGAAAATTTGAAGCAAACATATACTTCCCAATGGCTGCATAAAAGAATACTTTTAATATTACTTTCAGGCCTTAATATAATGATACAGATGTATTTTATTTTGTTTACCAAATATTTGTATAGCAATTTCTATATGCCAGCAATATTATTCTAAACCTTTTATAAATGTTAAGTCACTTAATTCTCAGAACAACCTTATGAAATAGGTATTATGGTTATTTCCATTTAACAGAAAACAAAATTGATGTTAAGAGAAGTTAAATTATTTGCCCAAGGTCACACCACTAATTAGTGATGGAGCTGGGACTTGAAGCAAGACTGTCTGGCCTGAGTTCATGCCCTTAATCACTGAGCTTTCCACATCATAGGAAGATGGCTCTGCCAGGAAAACCAGTGCTGAGGAAAACCAGATGTGCTCTCTGTCCTGTGGAGATCATAGTTTAATGTTGGGGACTGGCGGGGAAATGATCACACTAATGAACTGAGACGTGTGCTCTGAAAGAAGGGACTGTAGTTCTTTGTGAAGTCTGACAGAATGTTCTCTCTCTTAAGAAATAGTAAAAGTTCTACAAAAGATCTCTAAAATGTTTAACTGGTATCTCTGTGGTGAGATTTAGATGTATTTTACTTTCTTTTTTAATTGTTTACCATGACAGTGTATTTTTGTATGTGTGTGAAAACAAAGTTATGAAAGAAACACTTCAAATAATGAATAAAGGAGAAAAGAAAAAAATTTTTTTAACTCAGCTAAACAATTTTAACTCAAACACTCGATGATTACACAGAATCATCAATTTTGCTTTAAAATCAGTGGCATGAGCTTTGTTGATTGGTTGCCTCCTGTACACACCCTGACCTGGGCGGGGGAAAGAATCTGCAACCCAGGTACGTGCCCTTGACTGGGAATTGAACCTGAGACCCTTTGGTCCACAGGTCGACACTAACCCCTGAGAACACCAGCCAGGGCATAAGGCTTTTTTTTTTTTTTTTAGAAGTCAAAGATATTGTTGTCATGAAGGTAGAAAGTGTATGCACGTATTAATGGTTTATGGTGGGATTCCCAGTCAGGATATTGTATTCTTGACAATTTTCATTGCCTCTTTAACTTTTCCTATTTAGGAAAGACTTAAGGGAGTTGTGGGGGAAAAAAATTGCCATGCTTTCAGTTACAATCCCATAATTCCCTGTTCTCTATGTCCTTTTGCTGGAGGGTTTTTTTTTTCTGGAGTGTGTGTGTGTGTTTGAGTGATTACTTTGACTTAGAAATGTTTAATTTGTCTATTTCAGTGGACCCTTTTGAAACCATGCTAAAGTCATTGTTAAGGTATCAATCTAGTGGTGGGAATGTGAGTGAAAACTACACAAGAAAAAAATTGTATGAAAATGGTGTGACTGATTCCCTGCAGAGTAATTTTGCTCTCCTGCTAAAGGTAAGGTGATAAGTAGTTTGGCCTGGAGTTCTGCAATTCAAATAATATATTTTTTAACTGTTGTGTGTCTTGTGCTTGCTGCTTTTTTCCTACCGGTCGTTCTAAGCTGATCTTTATTGTCCTAAAATTCTAAAACAAAACAAACAGAAAGAAAACAAAAAAACTTAACACCTAGACTCCCTGTGTAAATGGAAATTATGGGAGTGGAGAGAACCTGAAATTTTTTTCTATATCAATAGATTTGTCCTTTGTTTTCAGGCCAGAGTTTAAACCACTGTTTCCTAAAACATGGTCTGAATTTACCTGAAACACTCTCTCTTGTTAAATATGTAGATTACTTGGAATCTACTTGGATGAATTGAATCGCTGGGAAGGGATCTGACATTTTTTTTTTGCGGGGGAGGTGGATCTGACATTTTTAAGAAGCTCCACAAATGATTTACAGAGTGTGACAATAATACTTATTAATACCATTTCCTTTTTGTCTGTAAAGAACCTTGGTTGAAACCTGTTGCTTTCTGTTAGTTCTCTATGTCCTCATATTATTGTTCCAAACCTTCACCCTTAAAGTAGTATTGCTAGTCCTCCCCACCCTTTTTGTTTGCTAAGGATGTCCTTGCCTCCTGCTTTGCTGAGACAATAGAGTCCCTTTCATGTGATTGAAGAGTACTGCTGTCTCTATACCAATGGTTTTCTTTAAGAGAATAGCTGCTTACCTAGAGTTATCACCCCGAATTAGGTTGTGTATTTCATATTGACATACTAAACCTTCTGCCTTTTTATTTTTGAGGGTGGGGATCCAGATCTGAGTTCTGTTCTGAGTCTTCTCTAATCTTCACACACCTCATCCTGTGTGTTCTGACTCCTTCCTGCCCTGTCTCTGCTCCAAGGCTGAGTGTAAACTCCACTTTAATTCTGTGAGTGTAACTTCTCTCTTCTGTGTGCTTTAATCTAATATTATGCTGTGACTTTGAGTCTAAATTCTGACTTAACAAGTACTTCTGGATTTTAGAATTTATGACTACCCTTCTAATTGACAGCTTAGCAATAATATTAATAGCCAAAATTATTGAGTTCATTGGTTCAATAGCTTCATGAGCTCATTTAATCCTCACAAGAACTTCATAGGTATGTATTGTTATTTCCCTCTTTTTAGATGAAGAAACTGAAGCACAGAGTGGTTAAGTTACTTGTCCAAGGACATATAGCTAGTAAATAGTAGGACTAGGATTTGATCCCAGTCTGGCACATTGCTGCTCTATAGCTTGGTTCTGCTACCCTGGAATGTAGTTTTGCTTGGCTAGCGATTTTTTTTTCTTTTTAAAAACCTTTTTGATTATTGCAGTCACAGTAATATCTTAATGCAAGGTGGAATTAAAAAGATTCTGCTTTCTCTGAAATTCTAATATTTTTATAATTATTACTGACTAATTACCTAAAAACTTTTTTCCAAAAAAGCTTGTATTCTTTCAGAAAACTGATATATACTCTAAAATCTTATCTTTTGAATTGTAAGTCAGCTTCTAGGTAGACTGACTTGTTTTTTTCTAATATAATTTTATGTTACTTTAAATTAATATGGTATTTTAACGTGAATATTCTGAAGAAGTAAGTTATTGTGTATCACATGTCCTTATTCAGGATAAATGATAAAATCAATAGCATACTTTCTTTGGTCTTTACAGTTTATGTATCATATATATGTAATTTATTTATCATATAAATATAGCTGGTAAAAGGATATTCCAGCATAGACACATACTTGTGATTCAACCACAGGGTAGTACTGTTTTTCATGTAAATATACATATATCACACCTGGCAAAATTAGAAAGGATATTTTATTTTATTTTTTTGGGGGGGGAAGATGAGCCCTTTTTAAAAAATATATATATTTTATTGACTCTCTCACAGAGAGGAAGGGAGAAGGATAGAGAGTTAGAAATATCGATGAGAGAGAAACATCCATCAGCTGCCTCCTGCATATCCTCTATTGGGGATGTGCCCGCAACCAAGGTACATGCCCTTGACTGGAATCGAACCTGGGACCCTTCAGTCCACAGGCCGACACTCTATCCACTGAGCCAAACCGGCCAGGGCATAGAAAGGATATTTTTAAAAGAAGTCTATTATGAATGAAAGCATTTATCATAGATTTGGACATTTCTACCAATAATAAGTCAATATGTAACACTGATCTATCAAATGAAGCTCATCAACAGATTGTTAGAATTCCCAGCTAATATAAACTAGTCAAGATTCACATAATCCTCTAACAGAAGTACTAGATGTGTTTGCCTAGAGAAAAATCCTATATGAGTTATTTATAGTATTTGCATTGATTTAGAGAATATAGTGCAAAACAAGTGGATTAAGCCATGAGCAAATAAAAATTGAGTATGTGATACAAGTGACAGTATTGGTAACAAGATTTCTATGGTCATAGCTATTTTTAATTAGATACTAAGATTTTAGTCTCTTAATTTCCATTAGCCTTAAAATTTTACCAGCCTTTGAACTTTTAAAATATATATTTTGTTGTGGTGGTGGTGGTCCTGGTTCTGTTTTGATTTGCAAACCAACCCTTCGACAGAATCTGAATCTGAACTACTGAGGATGTAATTTTAGGTGGAGCCACTGTTAGCCCGACAGATTAACCAATCACCTGAATGCTCATTACAGAATTGAGCTCTGTGTTCTGTGAAATGAATCTACTTGCTGAATTTTTCAAAGATTTAGCAGGAGGGAACAATAAATCATGTGGGCTTCTGTTCTCTTTCAGCTTTCAGAGGAATTATTAAATAAATGGCTCTCCTACCCAGAGTCCCAGCACATACCCCTTTGCCAGCAGATGCTTGGTTTTGCTATGAAGTCTGTCACACAGATGGTGATGGGTCGTACATTTGAAGATGACCAGGAAGTCATTCGCTTCCAGAAGGATCATGGCACAGTAAGTCCAGGACCAAATTTAAAATTATTCTCTCATCAAATTAGATAGTTAAATAATGTAGATTTTGTCTCTCAAGAATAAGGTTTAGTCCTAGCCGGTTTGGCTCAGTGGATAGAGCGTCAGCCTGTGAACTGAAAGGTCCCAGGTTCGATGCCGGTCAAGGGCACATGCCCGGGTTGTAGGCTCCATCCCTAGTGGGGGGCTTGCAGGAGGCAGCCGATCAATGATTCTCTCTCATCATTTTTTTTTTTTTTATTTTTATTGATTCTCTCTCATCATTGATGTTTCTATCTCTCTCTCCCTCTTCCTTCCTCTCTGAAATCAATAAAAATATATTTTTAAAAAAAGAATAAGGTTTAAGGTTCTGTAGTATAGAATTTCACTGTTCGGGGTTAAAAACAACAATGTAAGCAAAGATAATTGTTGTCTCTTTAAAAAATTTAAGAATTACTTTTGAAATTTAAAAATTAGATAACTAAAGAAATTTTCTTTTAATACTTACCAAGTATATTATGAAATAATACTGAATTCTAGAATAAAGAAAAAAACTATATTTAATAGAACTAGCCTATGTCATGTGTAGAAAGGAGTTAAAGCTAATGAGCAATAAAATGCTAATGAGATGAATATGATCTAAAGAAAGGCTAATTCAGTTTAAAATTGATTTACTAGTGCCCTTTCTAGATTCACATATGGAATTGATTTTTCTCTATTTAAAAAAAAATACATATTTTTATTGATTTCGGAGAGGAAGGGAGAGGGAGAGAGAGAGAAAGAAACATCAATGATGAGAGAGAATCATTGATTGGCTGCCTCCTGCATGCCCTCCACTGGGCATGTGCCCTGATCAGGAATCGAACCGTGACCATCTGGTTCACAGGTTGATACTCAACCACTGAGCCACGTTGGCTGGGCAGAAATGTATATTTCTTAACATTAGTAGAAGTTGTCAGAGAAAAGTTTTCAGACTATAAATGTTGGAGGCAGTAGGAAGGCACCAGGTGTGTTAGACCAGTGGTGTCAGACCAGACCTGGGTTTTGCAATCTCAGTACTTGAGTGTAGCTAGGAAAGAATTCAGAGCCAAGACTCAAACTATAAGAGAACATTTATTTGGAAAATCACAGAGGTAGAAGTAATTCATAGAAGAAATGGGCTTAGGAAACAAGATATAGAGGTAAAGGAGGGGCTCTTAGAGCGTAGAAGTGAGGAAGATCAAGGTGATGCACCTGTGGGGAGGAAGAGTGGAGATGAGAGTGGGGGAGGGACAGGAGAGGGGGTTCTCGGGGAGGAGAGTGCACCGGATCCTCTATCTTAAGGGTTTTAAGGGTAGAGATTTCAGGGGCGATCCCAGGGGAAGATTTCAATAGAATATTCAGCAGCTTTCCAGGTTTGTCCTTTCAGGGTCCAGGTCTCTACTGATGGATTGGTCAGTGCCAGGGCAGGGAGTCATTATCCAGTGCAGCTTGTCCTGAGGTTAGCCTTGGTGTCACTTGTCTGATTTTGCTGCTTTTCTGGGCCTGGAGCTGAAATACAGCTGAGGCCTAGAAGTTATCTCTAGGGAGGAAAGGTCAGGGTATCCAAACCCCATGCATGAGCAGGGATAAGCTAGTGGAGAAAAGGTCACCCTGAGGGTGAGGTCCCAGCCTACATTTGTCCTTTGCTAGGCATCCGGGGCTTTTCACCCTGATGACCTTTTGTACCTAGCCTATTCTCCCTACTCTGGTCATATCTGTCTAACTGCCTACCACATAAACATGACTTGAAATCCTACCTCAAATGATCTTTTAATGTTTGAAACACCAAGGGATGTATGTCGCTGAGAATAATAACTGCGTTGTGAATGCAGAGGTAATAACTTCATCATGACTGCTTCGTGGCTGACAGCAGTTGGGAGCCGTCCTCAGTTGTAAGATGCATACCGATTGCGCAGACATCAAGCTGTGAAAAATGTACACCTCACATTCAGTCGCTGACTGTGTTTCTCCAGAAACATTGTCCCAATTATTTTCTCACTAACATTAGTGTGCTCTTTCCTTGTGCTTTTGACATTTAGAATTATTGGTCCTTTAAATATTTGCCTACTTAATTGTTCAAAAATGATATTTCATGATTAAAATATATCATTATTCTATTGTTTGTGAGGTTACACATTGTTTAATATTTTTGTTGAATACTTGTGTTTTTTTCTTTTGTGGGATGCTTTCTCATGTCCTTTGCCCATATTTCTTTCTTTCTTTTTTGTTATTAATCCTTACTGAAGGATATTTTTCCCATTGATTTTTAGAGAGAGTGACTGCATGGGAGAGACGGAGAGAGTGAGGGAGGAAAGAAGCACAAGAGAGAGTGAGAGAGAAGGAGAGAGAGAAAGATAGAAACATCGATTCTATCGATGGTTGCCTCCCACACACACCCCGACCGGGATTGTGCCCTGACCAGAATAGAACCAAACTGGCAAGCTTTGGGTGCACGGCACAGTGCTCAACCAACTGAGCCACACCGGCGAGGGCAGAAAAGGAACTTTTGACTTTTCAGTTATAATTAATTTGAAAGTCTCTTGACGGAAATTATTAAAATACTAGAGGCCCGATGCACGAAATTTGTGCAAGGGGCTCGGCCCTCACAGCTGCGGCCCTTGCAGCCCCAACTTCGTCTGGAAGGTTATCCGGAAGGTCCAGAAGGTCGTTTGGCTGTCTGGTCTAATTAGCATATTACATTTTTATTATTATAGATATTTGCTCTGTTCTCACAGACTATGGAGTAAATGATTATGTAGCTTATTTAAAAGTGAGAGCTTAATTGTAAGTTCTGTTCGTGAGGTAGGAGTTTTTCAATTATTAGCATAGATGGTTTTATTATTTAGAAAATCTACATATTAAATAGTAGGTATGTTTTCCTATTTTTAGGTTTGGTCTGAGATCGGAAAAGGCTTTCTAGATGGATCACTTGATAAAAGTACAACTCGGAAAAAACAATATGAAGATGGTAAGTTTTGCCACTCTTAATTTTTAGTGAGGACAAAAAGATATGTGCTTTATTTTAATAGGGCTATTTTGGAACAATGAAATTATAAATCATGGTGTTTTTTTCTCTGTTTTTTTTCCCCCCTACATTTCCCATAATGGAAGTTCTTAAACAAAAGAGAGGAAAAAGCAGTGAATTTGTAAATGAAATTCTAGCATTCACTGCAGAATGAGAATGCTGTAGAGTTGGTATAGCCTACAGGATTAATGGAGAATGTAAGGGTACCACCCTAGGAAAGCATTTTGATGACACATGTTAAGTTTAATAAATGATGGATTAAATTATCTAGTAGAAAAATATTTCTTGAATATTTCTGTCCCTGCTATTTCTGCAAGTAGAAAACCAGAAACAATCTAAATGTCCAACAATATAGGAACTGTTAAGGAAATCATATCAACATAATTAAATATTTTGGAATATTTGATGTAGCAACATAAAAATTATTGCCATTATAACATTGAGTAAAAATATTTTCAAGCCCTAGCTGGTTTGGCTCAGTATAGAGCGTTGGCCTGTGGACTCAAGGGTCCTGGGTTCGATTCCGATCAGGGGCACGTGCCCAGGTTGTGGGCTCGGTCCCCAGTGGGGGGGCGTGCAGGAGGCAGCCGATCAATGATTCCTTCTCATCATTGATGTTTCTGTCTCTCTCTTCCTCTCCCTTCCTCTCTGAAATAAATAAAAACACATTTAAAAAATATTTTCAAAATAGTTTGGCATTGGTTACAACTTAGTAAACTCAGAAAAATAGCAGTTTTAGTTTAAGATGGCTCCCCCAAGTTATTCTCCCCGTTTTTATTTTATTTTATATATTCTATCAATAACATAATGATTGTAATGCTTTAATATCTTTATTTCGAGCTGCTTCAATTCCTTTTTTGGAGGTAGGCTGGGGTCAATTAAAATACATAAACTGCATTGGAATAATGGATTATTTTCCATATGTAACAGTAATGCTCCTCAGGATTCTCTTCCTTTATTCTTTCAACAAATGTTGATTGAGGCCCATGTGTGCTGGGCCCTCTTCTTTGTATGGAAGACAACAATCCCTGTCCTCATGGGGCTGACCATTTCAGTGATTCCCTGATGTCCAACCTAAATCCAGAAAAGCCAATTTAATTGATACGTTTTCTGCTATCTGGTTTTTGTAACCATTCTGATTATCTTGATGGGTGCATTTAGAGTACTTCCCCTTAATAAAAAACGTATTTCTCAAACATTGGTTCAATTAAATAAATGAAAATGAATAATTTATAATTTTTTAGATTCTAAATAAAGTAGATTGTATAATAAAGCAAACAAAAATTCCTGTCTTTGTGGCAACACATTCTAGTGGAAAGAGGCAGACAATAATCTAAATAAATGAACGCAATAGTGTGTTAAAAAATGCAAAGTGCTATAGAGAAAATTAAATCAGGAAGGGGGATAGGGAGTGCTAGAGGTGAGGAGGTTACAATTTTAAATAAGGCTATTAGGAAAGGCCTCACCAAGTTAGGTGACCTTTGAGCAAACAGTTGTAAGAGGTAAGGTAACTGTCATGTGGACATCTTATGTCCAAGGGAAGAATATTCCATGTAGAGGAAAAGTAATTGCAAAGTCCTTGAGGTGGGATTCTCCATGGTGTATTTGAGGTATAACAGGGTAGGGCTGGGGTGAAGTGAGACAGAGAGGAATAGAAGGAGATGAGGCTAGAATGATTGGGGAGAGGGGCAGATTTTGTCTGGTTTGTAGATTATTGTGTGAATGGGTTCTTACTATGAGATAGGAAGCCACTGGAAGGTTTTGAGCAGAGTTATGATCTGAATTATGTTTTTAAAGGATCACTCTGGTTGCTATGATAGGTTGGAGGTACCCAGAGCAGAAGAGGGAAGACTACTTAGGGAACTATTGCAATGAACCAGGCAAGAGAAATAATGTGGTGTGGAATCAGTGGTAGGCAACAGAAAATAAAATAAGGGAGAATAATTCTGTATTTGGAAGATAGAACCACCAACATGGGCTGACAGATTAGATTTGGGGTATAAGAGAGAAGGAGGATACCCAGGTTCTAGGCCTAAGTAATTGGAAATTAAAGCTATTGGGAAATAAGATGGACAGACTAGGAAGATCAGCTTTGAGGGGAAAGATCAAGGTTCAGTTTTGGATATGGTATGTTTAATATGTTTCAGACAGCCAAGAGGAGATGCTGAGATGGTTATAAGATATATGAGTCTGGAGTTCAGGGGAAAGAGGTCCTGACTAGAAATATAAACTTGGGAGTGTTAAGTACATAGATTGTATTTAAAGCCTTGAGGCTGGTGATCACCAATCTAATTGGATGTAAATAGCAAAAGAGAAGAGTTCCAAAAACTGGTATGTGACCTTGGACATTCTACCATGAAAAAATTCTAGAGATGAGAAGGAATCAACAAAGGAGACTGAGAATAGGAAGATGGGAGAGTGGGAGGAAAGCTTGGAGTCTGGGAGAGTCTGAATCCTGGAAGCCAAATGACAAAGTGTTTCCTGCAAGCAAGTGGTCAACATCATCATATCCTGTGATAGGTCAAGTAAGATGGGAACTGAGAAATGATCTTTGGATAATTCTTCTGATTGTTGGATATCAGCTATTCTATATCTTTTAGGTTTTAGGAGTTTACTTTTTTAATATATAGATTTTTATTGATTTCAGAGAGGAAGGGAGAGGGACAGAAAGATAGAAACATCAATAATAAGAGAGAGTCATTGATAGGCTGCCTCCTGCACGCCCCTACCTGGGGATTGAGCCTGCATCCTGGGCCTGTGCCCCAACTGGGAATCCAACCATGACCTCCTGGTTCATAGGTCAACATTCAGCCATTGAGCCATGCTGGCTTGGGCTTTTTCTTGTTATTTCACATCTGTTTCTGTCCCTAAATGGGGTGATGCCTGATTTGAGAGAAGAACGAAGTTAAGAGGACAGAAATTAGAAGGGAGGTGGATAATATCAGGGAAGAGGTATATGTGTGTGGAGGCCTCTAAGGTGCTGGCATTATCCTACTTCTTGACCTGGGTGGCGATATTATGGGTGTTTGCTTTATAATTATTCCTTAGATGGTGCATATACCGGAAATACGGTATATCTTATGCACTTTTTTTATACATGTATAAAATTTAGTAAAGAGAAGGAAAAGAAAGTAGATGAATTTAAACATAAATTAGCTTTTTAAAAATAGTTGGTTACTACTTTACCTTTGAAAATTTTATTCTGTAGTAATAGCATTGCATAGAAATATTTTAAAGTTTAATCTTTACAAGTGCATATATTCTAAATTTTTTTTTTGTTTTTCTTCACTAAGCCCTTATGCAACTGGAATCTATTTTGAAGAAAATCATAAAAGAACGAAAAGGAAAGAACATTAGTCAATGTATTTTCATTGACTCCTTAGTACAGGGAAACCTTAATGACCAACAGGTAATGTAATT
Source organism: Eptesicus fuscus (assembly GCF_027574615.1). Lineage (NCBI taxonomy): Eukaryota > Metazoa > Chordata > Mammalia > Chiroptera > Vespertilionidae > Eptesicus > Eptesicus fuscus. The sequence goes on along the minus strand of NC_072483.1, from coordinate 83,520,822 downwards.
GTTAAACATTTTTCAAATAAAAGATAATCACACATGTATAGAGTGTGGTTTTTATTCATTTAATCCAGATGGCCTCCAAAATCCAATGGCTTTCTTTTCTTTTACTGGGCATCATCCATAAACAGTATTAGTATTTAGTTTCCTGTTATTTAGCTCTTTGAAGCAGCTGTTTATTATTTAATAACTAGAGGCCTGGTGAATGAAATTTGTAAACTCAGGGGGGTCCCTCAGCCTGGCCTGCCCTCTCCCATGGGGAGCGGGCCTAAGCTGTTAGTTGGACATCTCCCGAGGGGTCCTTAGCGCTGCCACGGAGGTGGGAGAGGCTCCCACCACCACCGCTGAGCTCGCCAGCCATGAGCCCGGCTTCTGGCTGAGCAGTGCTCCCCCTGTGGGAGCACACTGACCACCAGGAGGCAGCTCCTGCATTGAGCGTCTGCTCCCTGGTGGTCAATGCGCGTCATAGTGACCGGTTGTTGCGCCGTTCGGTCAATTTGCATATTAGCCTTTTATTGTATAGGATTGGGAAACAAATATTGAGCCAAAAATCTCTGATCATAAAATAGGAGGGCCCGTATAAGCCTTTATCGACTAAGCTGCTCTGCCTGCGTGACCAGATGTGCCGCGTGACTTGTTCCAGTGTGTGTCTGTTACCCCCAGCACACCTGTGGTGTTGTCAGGCAAAGGACAGGCGTGAAACCATTTTGCCACACCCTTTTATTGTAGGAATCCTCAGCCCCATCTGCACATGCAAGTCCTCATAGACAGAAGTGGCTTTTGGTGTGTGCGTGAGTGCAGGAATTGAATCAGGCACCAAGGACGGTGAGCGGCAGGCTTTCCGCGGTTCCTGAGGCTTCATTGCTGCACCAGGCCAAGCCAGAAAGGGAGGACTGAGCCAGTTTATTTGCAAACATTATCATGAGACAGTAATATAGATAAACGTTTACTGCATGGACAAAGGCAATACGATATTTAGATTGGTTCTTATATAGATTTTTTAAGTGAAACATAAAGAAATATACACTTTTCCCCTTACCTTGACCCCAATTCTGTGCTCTAGGTTATTTTAGTTGGGCCTGATACAGGCCACCTTGCATTTCATACTTTCTAAACTTCATTTTGTTTTCTAGATCCTAGAAGACAGTATGATATTTTCTCTGGCAAGTTGCATAATAACTGCAAAATGTAAGTATTCCTTGATTCCTTCTTGAGATAGAGTATAAAATATACACGGGTAAAGCTATTCTAAAATAAAGGAAACACTCTATAATTTTCCCCCCTCTTCTTTTTTATTCTTATTTTGCAAGGCTTGATTCACACAGGTACCTTTTTAAAAACCCCAGGTGTTCTGTGCCACCTTTGAACATTGCCATAAAATTTTTGTCACCATTTATGGATTGTGAATTCTAGTTAGTGCTTTTAAAATGAACTGCTATTGACACCTTTCCAACCAGGCAGTGAGCTTTTCAGTTTCCTGCTGAGGCATTTCACTTTGACGCTGTTCGGTCTGCTGTTATTCAGGCCTACCAGCAGAAGAGATGGCCACAGGAATCATGATTCAGAAGCACTCTTTTGTCCGAGCGAAGGTGCTTTTTCTTTCAAAATCTAAAATGTGTGTGATATGTTTCTAAGTTTCCTGACTGAATTTTAGTTTAGCAGAGTACCATTCATTCATACAGTATTTATAAAAGTTTGTGTATATCTATAAAAACATACTAACATAAAATGTTAAAGAAAGTATTAAAATATTAGTTTAAAATCCAAAAAATTCATGTTCACCTGAAGGATTCATTTACAACTCTTTCCGTTGAAGGAACTTTTCTTAAAAACAAAGACTACAAATACAAACTCCCATCAGTTTTTCTTGCTGTAAAATTTTCAACATTAAAAGATGTCCAGATATTATAAATTAAATGGAATTAAGGTAAGCTTGTGTAAATATGATGTATTGAACCTTTTTAAAAAAATCCTCACCTGAATATATATTTTTATTGATTTTTCATTTTGAGAGAGAGACAGACAGACAGAGACAGACATCAGTTGCCTCCTGACAGACAGACAGACAAAGACAGACATCAGTTGCCTCCTGTGTGAGCCCCAACTGGGGATCCTGAAACCTAGGTATGTGCCCTGACCGGGAATTGAACCCCAAACCTTTTGGTGTAGGAGACGATGCTCTAACCAACTGAGTCACCCAGCCAGGGCTGTATTGGATCTTTTTAAAAAATGCTTAACTTGTTTTAAAATTTTATTGAATTAAAATATGTTTTTGCTAAAGTCCTTAAAATAAATCTGAATCAGTTGTCCTCTAGATATCACAAAAAGTGATCATTTACAGGTTGAGTTAATATTTCAATCTGATTTGCTGTTTTTAGGGGAAGTTTTCAGAGGATTATTTCTTTGCATTGGGCTGGTTGTTTTTAAGTCACTTCTGAAGTTTTTGAGAGGCAAGATAAGCAGAAAACCATCAAGTTCCTCCTCTGCTGCTTACTTAACCTTGAACAAATGTACTTACCTATGCATTTTCTCTTTTTCTAAAATAAGGAGTTAGCGGTAGATGACCTCCAACTACCTTCCAAGGATAAAATTGTGTCTTGGTTTAGTAGTATAATTAAAGAATGTTCAGTGACTTAAAATCACACTTTTAAGCTATCCCTAGTCATACTTTATTTTTAGTAGAGCTCTGCAAAAGAACCAATGTTTGAAATTATTAAGCTTGTACAGTTATATTAATTTTTAAATGACCATTTAGTTGAGCTGGGTGTACGTGTGCCTACTATATTCAAATTTTTGTGCTAAATCTTTCAGAATTATATTTTACTATGCAATTTTGTAAAATTGCATACATATACATATTGTACACTATCTGCACTAGTTTTCATGTCACTTGTCTTTTTTTCCATCTTAAAATCATTTTTATTTTTCAATTACAGTTGACATACATTATTATGTTAGTTTCAGGTGCACACCCCAGTGATTAGACATTACATAAGTTACTAATTTTAGTTTAGCAGAGTACCATTCATTCATACAGTAATTGATAAATCTTGCACCCATCTGATACCATACATAGTTATTAGAATATTATTGACTGCATTCCCTATGCTGTGCTTTACATCCCCATGACTATTCTGTAACAACCAATTTGTTCTTGTTAATTTCTTCACCTTTTTCACCATACCCTCAACCCCCTCCCATCTGGCAACTGTCAAAATGTTCTCTGTATCTGTGAGTCTGTTTTTGTTCTGCTTGTTCATTTATTTTGTGAAACAGAAATTCTGCAGTTCACTCAAAAGCCATAATAAGGAAGCATATGTAGGAAAAAGTTAAGGACAGGCAGTTACTCATCATGTGCCATTTTTGAACTCTAGATGTGAGTAATTATCAAAATAATTGAGGACCAGATAGCTATTGATTTTATTAATAACATTTAGTACAGAAAGTGAATTATGTCTTTTCTAGGCATGGGAATTGATTGGATAATATGTGAGTTAAAATTTAAATTTGAGACAAATTTATAGTGGCCCTTACTAGCTCAGGAAAGAAATATTAAGTAGAGGTACAAATTAGTAAATGTATTTTAAAAAGTACTTGACATAGAAAAAGTAGAGCTGAGCCAAACATAATCTAGGGAAAGAAGTATTATATAATGTGGATGGTTTAATTCTTTGAATCGTTGTAATCCTAGTGGATTACTAAACGAAATCTACTTTATTTTCTCTGTTTTATGTTCATCATGTAATTTTCTTACCTTTTCATTTCCACAGTGAATATAATCCATAAACCATTTTAACCAAAGTAAGCCATAAGCTAGTGATTTTCCAGTTTTGGTGTTCATGAAAATAATTGTGGTATTTGTTAGAAGTGCAGATGCTTTGGTTCTACTCTAAACCTACTAAATCAGAATCTGTGGATGTGAGGGGATTTTTGAGAACCACTGTCCTAAGCAATAATAACCAGTCCCAGTTCTTAAGCCAGTGTATGTACTATTACAAGTGAAAATTTAGAATATTGATTTGTAGGTAAAGCTCCTGCTACTTTGATTTGTATGAGTCATCTCATTAAGGCTCCTGAGTGAACTGATAAATCAGTATTTTATTTTACAAGGTTGAGTGAACCAGACAATCTATCAAAGGTATCAGCATTTAACATTCCCCCAGATGTGAAATTTATTAATTATCATTACTATTTTACCTCTGGTGACATTGACAACAGTGTGGTGATTGCAGGGGATGGGGGTGGAGGTGGAAGAGGGCATAGAGGGGATAAATGGTGATTGAAAAAATAAAATAGTTTAAGAAGTGGCTTTAACTGTTTGCCAGTTTAAGAAAGAAATCTTCCAGATTGCCTTATTTCTTTTGGGGAGTAATCTATAAATATTTATGTTTTGTTCAGTGAAGTACAGATCCTGTGAACAGTCTTGTTTTACTTTTTTGTTTTTGGTAGCATTTATTTATCTTCTGTATTAGGAAAAGAAAAAAAAAAAGGAAAATACAAAAAAAAAAAAGTTTTTTTTCTTATTCTGCACCCAAACTATGAGGTATCTATTTTCATTGTTATTAATGTAAATCTTCACTTAGTGTGCACCTGGGCAATCTGTTTTTTAACCACCTCTGAAGAAGTGCAGAAAAAACTATATGAAGAGATAGACCAAGTTTTTGGAAAGGGTCCTATTACTCCAGAGAAAATTGAGCAGCTCAGGTAAGAACACAATGAAAGGAAGAGGAGGTCATTAAAAGGTAAATTTGAGCAGTTTGACTATCTCATTTAAAGCTAATGGCTAATATCTTGGAAAGCTATATATCTTTATAGGACTTAAAATATTTACATAAGATTTTAATAAATTAACTTACTTTCGCCCTAACCGGTTTGGCTCAGTGGATAGAGCATCGGCCTGCGGACTAACGGGTCCCAGGTTCGATTCCGGTCAAGGGCATGTACCTTGGTTGCATGCATATCCCCAGTAGGGGGTATGCGAGAGGCAGCTGATCGATGTTTCTCTCTTATCGATGTTTCTCTCTCTCCCTCTCCCTTCCTCTCTGTAAAAAATCAATAAAATATATTTTAGAAAACATTAATTTACTTTCTAAAACCATATGGTAGTTCTGGGAAGGCTTTACATTAGCCTGTATAAAATAGTATTAGTGATGTCAATCAAGTAAGTGGAACATTCAGACCTTGGTGGTGGGAATGGAAAATGGAACAGTCCTGTAGGAAAACAGTGTGGCAGGATCTTAGAAAGTTAAACATATGCTCACCATTTGACCCAGCATTCTTTTCCTAGGCATTCACCAAGAGAAATAAAAATAAGTGGCCACACAAACTTGCTTGCAAATGTTCACAGCAATATTATTTATAATAGCAAAAAACTGGAAGCAGTCCAAATGTTCGTGAACTGGTGAATAAACAAATTGTATTATATTTGTACTATGGAATATTACCAAGTAATAAAGAGTAACAGTAATTTAAAAGGAAGTCTAAATTTTTCACTGGTCAAACATCTAATTATTAAAGCAGAGAAATTGATTGTTGGAACACTTTAACCACTGTCTTAGGAGTGATGGGAGGGGCAGATAAAATATAAACTAGGGTTACTTTTTCATGTTAATGTTGGACAGTTGGAAAAGCGGATTTCATCAGCTCAAGAACAACCTTACAGATACTATATTGGAAGCGTCTACTTGGAATAAACTTTTGTCCTCCTGGGGATACGGCATTGAAGTTAAACCTCCCACTTTTCACTAACGGGATGTCTTAGGCATTGAGGTGGCCACACTGTCCTGGGCTGGCCTCTGTACAGATGATTCTCACCCTCTGCACACTTCATTGAACTGCATTTCTTCAGGGTTTTATTACTTTGAAGAAAAACTTTATTTCTACCACATAATTTGACACTAAAAATTATTTAAAGGGATTTAACAAAACCAAAGCCACTATGAAAAACCAATGTGTTGTGGTATGTATCATTTTTATGTCTGGGACCGGTTTTATTATTTTTGGAACTATTACAAGACTTCTGTAAAACATGTTGAGTGTTAAGAGGAAACAGACTCTTGGCAAATATGGGAAACCAGTTACAGAGATGGCCTCTGCTAGAGCCTCCAGAACACCAGGGAGGCACAGAAGCTTGTCCTCCCTCTAACTCCGAAAACAGGAGGAGCTGCCGTGAAGAAAAATAGGACAGTTACCCTGTTGTCTTTATTGTTATATTTATAGGAAAAAGACCATGAAATTATATTTCTCAGTTAAATCTACTTATAATGTAGTAGAATTCAACATAGAATTACTTCTCTTAAGACAAATCTGATGTAAGGAAAGTGATATTTTTAAAATAAAAAGTAATGCAATATCAATACACACATAATGGAAATCTCATTATGCTAAGTGAAAGAAGTCAAGCACAAAGATTGGCTACAGTATGATTTCACTTAGGTGAAATTATAGAAAAGGCAAAGCTAGTGTGATAGAAAGCAGATCAGTGCTTGTCTGGGGCAAGGAATGTGGATGGGATGAGCTATGAAGGGGCGGAATTAAAGGTTTTAGGGTGAGGGAAGTGTTCTTGTTCTGTGTTTTGCTTGTAGTTTTGGTTACACAATTGTGTAAACTCATCAAATTATACAACTAAAATAAATGAAAAGTATTTTAGATTCCACATATAAGTGAAATAAGAAAGTAATAACATGTCAATTGTAATTGAAAAATAAAAATTATTTTAAAAAAGATGAACTCTTTACATGTAAGTAATAATTTAAAAGATTTAAAAATATATATTTTTTATTGATTTTTTACAGAGAGGAAGGGAGAGGGAGAAGGATAGAGAGTTAGAAACATAGATGAGAGAGAAACATCGATCAGCTGCCTCCTGCACACCTCCCTACTGGGGATGTGCCCGCAACCAAGGTACATGCCCTTGACCTGGAATCGAACCTGGGACCCTTCAGTCTGCAGGTCGATGCTCTATCCACTGGGCCAAACCGGTTAGGGCTAAAAGATTTTTTAAAATAGTGGCTGTGACTGCTTAGGAATGGATTGGAGGTGTGAGTCTGGGTAACAGACAGCCCTGTCTAGGAGCATCTTTCAACTCTAGAAACGAAGATAGGGAGACAGCCATTGGAAAAAACTCGAAGCCATGGGTTTCTCAGGGAGGCTTCTGTTACAGCAGCGGTTCTAAACCTGTGGGTCGCGACCCCTTTGGGGGTCGAATGACACTTTCACAGGGTCGCCTAAGACCATCGGAAAACACAGATATTTACATTACGATTCATAACAGTAGCAAAATTACTGTTATGAAGTAGCAACGAAAATAATTTTATGGTTGGGGGTCACCACAACATGAGGAACTGTATTAAAGGGTCGCGGCATTAGGAAGGTTGAGAACCACTGTGTTACAGAGTCTTCAAAATGGTGGAGGTTTTATCTATTATTACATTGAATATAGCTATCTTTAATTTTAAGAGTAATACATGCTTGTCTTTTGAAGTTTTTATAATACTGAAGTGTATGAAGTAGAAGATGTAGAAGGTACATTCTTTATAAATGTACCTTTAGGGATAAAAATTGTTAACCATTTTACTATTTTTTTCAGATTTTTCTATGCACATATACATATTAAAACAAAAAATGTAAAAACATTAAAAAATACATAACATATAAGTTCTGTAAATTCCATTTTTTTCTCTAAATATTTTGTGGACAGTATTCTTAATTATAGTAACTCCTAACACAACCAATCAGTGATCAAGTTTTATTGACTCTGCTTTCCAAACAACTTTAGTAGGAAGTTTAGTTTTAGTTCTTGTCTGGTACATTTCAAGAGTCTTAGATCTTGCTCTCCTCCAGTTCATTCTTCAAATTACTGGAGCCTGTGACTGTAATCACCTCAGGTGCTTTAAAAATACAGATAACCTGGGAACAATCCCAAGACAACAATCTGTCACTGGTGGTTTTAAAAAGCTTCTCAGATTATCGTAGTGTGTAGCCAAAGTGGAGAGTCACTGAGCTCGTGATCTTTATATGTTTGGGGAGTCACATCTGATTAGATGACTCCCCACTTTAAAATCCTTCTGTGACTTCTGGTTGCCGTTAAGATAAATTTAAACTCATGAGGCATTTCAGGAGCTTAGCTTTGCATTCCTCTTCTACCTTATCGCTTACTACTTGTGCCTCTTCATACTCTTGGATTCAACTGTAAATTCTTTTGTTTCCTCAGAGATACAGCACTCTTTCATATCTTCTGGGTTTTGCGACTATTTCTTTGTCTAGATTCTTTCTTTCCCTCTCTTCTAGCTACCTCCTGTTTTTTCCTGAAAGTCTCAGCCCGAGTGTTTACTTTTCTGCATAGTCCTCTCTCCAGTTAGAAGCTCCTGCCATGTGTTCCCTAATCCCCTGAATATTCTTTATCATAACAGTTACTGTGCTTTTGTAATTGTTCATCCTTGATGTCCCTACTTTTCTCCCTTCCCCTGTTTACTAGACTTTGAGTTCCTTTGGAGGTATCTGTCCTGTTCACTGCTTTAGCTGAGTATCTAACACAGAGCTTCTAATGTAGTATGTACCCAATAAATATTTGTTCAAAGAGGAAAGGAAGGATGTTTCCTCTTTTGTTGTTTTTAAATATTATAAACAAAATTAGCATCCCTATGTTTACATCTTTGCTAATATTTCTAATTGTTTCTATTAATAAATAATGAAATTAGTATTTAAGGATATATGCAATACTATAGTACCTCATTAAAATATTTTTTAATCTGTAAAATTAAAATAATAATGGGATCCTTGAGGTTCTTACAAGGATTGAAAGAGATACTGCATAGCCCTTGCCGGTTTGCCTCAGTGGATAGAGTGTTAGCCCATGGACTGAAGGGTCCCGGGTTCGATTCCAGTCAAGGCCATGTACCTGGGTTTCAGGTTCCCCGGCCTTGGTCAGGGTGCATGCAGGAAGCAACCAATCTATGTGTCTCTCTCACATCGATGTTTCTCTCTGTCTCTACCTCTCCCTTCCACTCTAAAAATCAATGGAAAAATATCCTTGGGTGAGGATTAACAACAACAAAAAAGAGATACTGCATAGAAACTATTTAACAGAACTGGTTCATGTCAAGATTTCAATACATTTTCTTCTCATTGTGATGCACACTTAATATTCTTATACTGTATGTTGCCAAATTATCCTTCAGAAAGGTTATACCAATTTATATTTCCACCAATTGACTATCAATGTCTTTCCCCCATTTTTATTAGTATTGCCTATTGTTATTCTTTTTCATCTTGGCATATCTGCCAAGTAAAAAAAAGTGCTCTGATTGGCTATCTTTCCATTGTTGATGAGATTATCATTTCATGTGTTTTTGGGCCATTTATATTTACTTTAATTGATTTTTTGTATTCTCTGTCCACATATCTATTGGGGTGTTTGATTATTTTAATTATGAAGTTTTAAAAAGCTTTGATACATTAACCCTTTGCACTCGCTTGCTTTTTTCTCGATTCCTTTATTCTACTCGGGATTTCATTTTTTAAATACCCCAGATTTTACAAAGCGTGACAGTAGAATAAAAAACTGGAGTTTCTTTTCATACAAACTTATTTATTTGGATTTTTTTATATTTCAAATTATTGATACATTCAAAGAGTATAAAAAGAGCTGCTACCGATGCTAACCATGTCGAGTCACACTCGACATCTGAGTGCAAAAGGTTAAAGATATATTTACTGTCAATATTTTTCTAGTTGTCTTTTTAAATTTTTTTCTAGTTGTGTTTTAATTTTATGTATGATGATTGTTAACATATAAAAAATTTCATAATCAGATTATATGTATTTTTTGTTATGGTTTCTGTCATTGTGTCAATATTTATATAATTTTTTATTAGCAAAGTCTTTTATTAAAAATATAGGATTTTTCTACTCAAAAATTATAAAAATACTCCTTTGAATTTTCTTTGGTACTTTTAAAGATGTTATTATTTGTTTAAATCTTTACCCACCTGGACTTTATATATTTACTAGAGGCCCAGTGCACAAAATTCATGCGCAGGTAGGGTCCCTAGTCCTGGCTGGCCATCAGGGCTGATCAGGGCCTTCCGGTTGCTGGCCAGGGCCTCCCTTCATTCGCCGCCACCCCCTGGTGGTCAGCTCATGTCATAGTGAGCAATCGAACTCCCGGTCTCCTGGTTGAACTCCCGAGGAAACACTTTGCATATTAGCTTTTTATATATATAATACATACTAGAGGACGAATTTTGTGCACTGGGTGTGGGGGGGAGATTCCCCTCAGCCCAACCTGTGCCCTCTCGCAGTCCAGGACCTCTTGGGGGATGTCCGCCTAAGCCAGCAATCAGACATCCCTCTCACAGTCCAGGGCTCTTGCAGTCTGGGACCCCTCGCTCCTTACCGCCCGCCTGCAGCAGAAGCAGGAGAGGCTCCCGCCATTGCTGCTATGCTTGCCAGCCGTGAGGCCGGCTTCTGGCTGAGCGGTGCTCCCCTTGTGGGAGCGCACTGACCACCAGGGGACAGCTTCTGCATTGAGCGTCTGCCCCCTGGTGGTCAGTGTGCATCATAGCGACCAGTCATTCTGCTGGTTATTCCACCATTCGGTCGATTTGCATATTAGGGTTTTATTATATAGGATAAGACATCTTCAAGCAACAAAGAATTATATGCGACTGTTTCAAATTAGGAAAGTTATGAAAGTTATTGAATGACATTTTGAAATATTTCTACATTTCAAACTGCCTCTCTCATAATAAAAATCTTTAAAAAATATTTATTTAAACAGATATTGTCGACAAGTGCTTTGTGAGACTGTTCGGACTGCCAAACTGACCCCAGTTTCTGCCCGGCTTCAAGATATTGAAGGAAAGATCGACAAATTCATTATTCCTAGAGAGGTAGGAAACATTTAGTATACTTAACTCATTCAGTTATTCTTTTCAACTCTTTTAGTGTGTATTTTTAAATTTTATTGTTTAAAGTGTCCAATAAATGCTACCTATTATTAAATCAAAGACACAGTCATTTAAAATGACAAAATAATATATGCCTGTTCTAAAGTTCAAACTATCCGGTATAAAGAAAAGCTCTCTTCCCCAGGGGTACTACTGTTAATAGTTTATTGTGTATTTTTTTCTTTATTTTATTTTTTTCCATCACCATTTCCCCCCCATGCCCTCCTCTACTTCCACCAACCACCACCCCCTGCAGTCACCATACTACTGTCCATGTCCATGAGTTCTTTCTCTTTAGTGTATATTTTTTATAGATCTTTTTCTGTGTGTATATTATTCTATGTATGTATATACACATACATATGTGTATATATTTTAAAAACTGAATTTATATGTGAAAGGTTACTCTTTATATATTCTTTAATTTTCTTTTATTGAGTGTATCATGACTACTAGTACAACTGGCACTTGATACAGATCCAACTCATTATTATTATTTTTAAAATATATCTTTATTGATTTTAGAGAGGAAGGGAGAGAGAGAGAGAGATAGAAATATCAATGATCAGAGAGAATCATTGATCGGCTGCCTCCTGTATGCCCCAACTGGGGATCAAGCCTGCAACCCGGGCATGTACCCTTGACAGGAATCAAACCCGGGGCCCTTCAGTCTGCAGGCCAACACTCTATCCACACTGGCTAGGGCCAACTCATTTTTAATGGGTGCATAGTATTCCATGTACTGTGATTTATTTAAGCAGTTCTCATAGATGGAATTTAGATCTTTTTTTTATTATTATAAATTATATGCTTGGACAGATATTAGATAGAGCTGTAGAAATGGAGTTTTTTTGGGTCAAAGTGCATATGTATGTTGAATTTTAATTGTTATCTAAAAGGCAATTTATATTGTTAGCAATAATCTGTGAAAAAGCTTTTTGTCTCCATATCCTCACCACATATGGATTTATAAATCGTATATATTTTGTGAATTTTATATGAAAAACTGTCTCATGCTTTTAATTTGCTTTTCCCTAATCATTGGAGAGATTGAGCAGCTTTTCATATATAAAGTTTGTATTTCTTCTCTTGTGAATTATATGCTTATAACTCACTGTTCTTTCTAGTGAGCTCATATGTCTTTTTGTATATTATACATGCTATTGGGTAGATAGCAAGTATTTTTTCTTTCTATTTGATATGGTATGGTATGATTTTTGTTTTGACAGGATGCAATTTTTAAAATTTTTTTATAGTTAAATCTGTTATTACTTTATGGCTTTTGTGACAGGCTTAGAAATGCCTTCCTCACTGTAAGATTACCAAAATCATGGCCTCTGTTTTCTTCTGTTGTTTTATCTTTTTATTTTGTATTCATTATCTACATTAAAAGAGCATTTAGAATGAGTTGGCTTTCTGGGTGTCGCTTTGTCTTTGTTAGGCCTTGACTAACTAGAAGACATTTTATTTTTGTTTGCAGACCCTTGTTCTTTATGCCCTTGGTGTAGTACTTCAAGATCCCAGTACTTGGCCATCACCATACAAGTATGAAATATTGGTCACTGTCATTGTGATTATTGATTTTTATGTGTTTTCATGTGTTGCATTACTTTTCTAATTTTTGAGGAGAAAATTTAGTATGTGACAATGATACATTTATATCTTCCCTTTATATTGTCTGCTCACTCACTACTTTTTCTTTCATGAATCTGCTGTCTGCTACTCTTTGTCTCTCCTGTTACCACTTCTATCCTAAGATCTGTGTAATGACCCGATCTCTACAACTATCTTTTAATTTCAGTCAAATTTTGGAATTCTTTTTTTTGGTTAAGTGGTCTCAGTTATTAAGTGCTTTAGTCAAATTCAGGAAATAGGTTTTGTGTGTATACGTGTTGTATGTGAGAATGGTGAGGGAGGGAAAGGCTGAAGAACAGAGCTGCTTTTGTTTGCCTCTTAAATAGGCAGCTAATAAAATCCTAAGGAAATGGATTAGGATTTACTGTCCCAGAAGAAGGTTATATATGGAGTTGATTGAGAGTAAAACAGTTGTGTGAAAATCAGTGGCAGGGTTGGTGGCATGGTTGAAATACTAGGAAACCTTATTTTGGAGGATAAGGATGGGACATATTAAGTGTTTCTATCATTTTGGCTTTTAATATTATGATATTAAAGGAAATCTATTAATAAATGAAATAGCAATCCTTCAAAATATGCTATAAGTAAAAATTAAGTATATTTTTATATTCCAAGTGGCTTTTATAGGAAAAGTAAAGATATGCATTGGTAGATTAGAAAATCTAGGTTGCAAATTGAAAAACAGAGAAAGGAATATATGCTAAAATGTGGAAATCATTTTTAGGATTCAAATGTAATGAAATTTAGGAAATGTTAGTAATGCTGTTGTATGCTAAGGAAAAGCTTTCTGAAGTTTGACACCTCCTTACCCATCCCTTTTGGAAAATCCAGATTCATTCTTTTTAAAAATATATATATTTTTATTGATTTCAGAGAGGAAGGGAGAGGGAGAGAGAGCTAGAAACATCAATGATGAGAGAGAATCATTGATCAGTTGCCTCCTGCACTCCCCCCACTGGGGAGCTAGCCCAAGACCCAGGCATATGCCCTGACCAGGAGTTGAACCTTGATCTCCTGATTTATAGGTCAACCCTCAACCACTGAGCCATGCCTGCTGGGCCATTCGTGGATGTTTAGCCAATCATGCACCCCAGAAATGAATTCCACTTGATCATGGTGTGTGATCTTTTTAATGAATTGCTCAATTCGTTTGCTAATACTTTGTTGAGGATTTTAGCATCTATGTTCATTAGAGATACTGGTCTATAATTTTCTTTCTTTGTAGTGTCTTTATCTGTTTTTGGAATTAGGATAATGCTGACCTCATAAAATGAGCATGGGAGTCTTCCCTCCTCTTGAATTTTTTGGATAGCTGTTAGTTTTTAAATGTTTATGGACCCTAAAATTCACCCATGAAGCCATCCGGTCTAGGACTTGTTTGTTGGGAGTGTTTAGGTTACTGCTTCTATTTCTTTTGCTGTAATTGATCTGTTCAGGTTTTGTTTCTTCTTGATTCAGTCTTGAAATATTGTATGTTTCTAGAAATTTATCTATTTTTTTCAGATTGCCCAATATGTTGGCATATAATTGTTCATAATACTGTTTTATAATCCTTTGTATTTCTGTGGTGTCAGTTGTTACTTCTCTCCTTCATTCCTAATTTTATTTATTAGGGTCCTCTCTCTTTTTCCTTTTTGAGTCTGGTTAAGTGTTTATCAATTTTGCTGATCTTTTCCAAGAAACATTTGTTTTTAAGACAAAATTTTATGATCCATAATGGGTGATTTATTTGTTTTGTTTTAATATATCCATTTTCCCTGCAAGTTTTTACAGAGTGAAATTGTGTACAATAAAAAACCTTAGCCTTCTTATTTCCTTCAGTTATTAGTAAGTCTGGGTGTAACATAATTGATGAATATAAGTTTTTAAGTCTGATGTCTCCAATTTTAAGCAATAAATTTAATTGAAAAGGCAATGTAGAATACCTTCCACATTGATCAGATGGTCTCATGTAACAGATATGTTGAACACACTTAAATGTAAATATTTACTATGTGATTTTGTTTGATTTATCTTTATATCTCATATACTGATGTAAACTTGTGTCAAAATCTTATTCATTATTGGTTCCAGAGAAATGTATTTTGCATCTATTATTTTAGTAGGAACGGGGAACCTTTTTTCTGCCAAGGGCCATTTGGATATTTATAACATCATTCACAGACATGCAAAATGATCAACTTAAAAATCAGCCTGCTATATTTGGTCAAACATTTAATTAACTCACCTCGAATGTTTTGGCAGGGCCAGACCAAATGATCTCCCAGGTTTTATACAGCTGCAGGCCAGATGTTCTCCACCCCTGGCATAGAATAATAAAATAAGCAGAAAGAGACAAAAAATATATGTTGAATAATTTGGGAACATAATAATAGGTGAAATTTAAATATAACGTGACAGCAGTTTTTATTTTCAGTAGTTTTTAAAACATTATTATATCTGTGTTCTTACAGTGTAAATATGTAAAAGGCCAATGGCATTCTATTGTGATTAGCCCCCAAACGTCTTTTTTTTTTTTAATTAAATATACTGGGATGACTTTTTAAAAATTAAATACCAATCTTCTTTTTAGGTTTGATCCAGACCGGTTTAATGATGAATCAGTAATGAAAACTTTCTCCTTGCTTGGATTCTCAGGCACACAGGAATGCCCAGAGTTAAGGTGAGATGATCAAGTGAAAGGAAAGGTGTCAGGTATAATTAAAATGTAATTGTTAATAGTAACCAGTCAACTTTCTTCCTGACTAGGTTTGCGTATATGGTGACCACAGTCCTTCTGAGTGTATTGGTGAGGAGACTGCACCTGCTGCCTGTGGAGGGTCAAGTTATTGAAACTAAATACGAACTGGTAACATCCTTCAAGGAAGAAGCTTGGATCACTGTCTCAAAGAGATAGTAAAAATTTTTACGTTACACTTTGGTGAAGAAAATGCCCACTTAGAAAATTTATATGGAATTCTTTTACAAACTAAGTAACATTGTGGAAAATAATACAGTTTTTTTTAATGCATTTTGAAGTTTCCCTTCTAAGTGACAAACTAAAATTGAAAATTGTTTGTCCTTCTGTTTTGCTGAATTCTTTTTAAAAAATATATACTTTTATTTATTTTAAAGAGGAAAGGAGAGGGAGAGAGAGAGATAGAAACATCAATGATGAGAGAGAATCATTGATTGGCTGCCCTGCATGATTGGGGATCGAGCTGGCAACCTGGGTATGTGCCCTCACTGGGAATTGAACTGTGACCTTCTGGTTCATAGGTCAAAGCTCAATCACTGAGGCACCATGGCCGGGCTGGAATTCTTATTAGCACTAAATTACTCTATTAATTCTCAATTGTGGAAAAAACAGAATTTCTAAATTTATTTATTATGTCATATACTTAACATAATGAGTTTATTATTAAGAAATGAGAGAGCACTAACCAAAAACCAAACCAAATTAAGAAGAAAACAAAGATGGGTGAAAATAATTGCAAAATATATGACAGAAAAGGATAATAACCATATAGAGCTCATATAGATTGGTAAGAAAACATACAATGGATAAATGGATAAAAAAACATGAATAGCAACTTTTATAGGAAAAAATAGCTAATAAGCTTTTAGAAAAATGGTCAATCTCACTAAGCAAAGAAATAGTGGAGCTTTTTCAAAAACATTTTAAGTATCTTTTAACAACACTTTAGTACTGATAAGTTTTATATTTAATACTTTTTATTGATAGCATTGTATTTAATCCATTTTTTTTGTTTATGCTGTTCATAAACACTTTTTAAAAACACATCTTCCTTCAGTCAACTGAAGGAAATGTGCCAAGTACAGATAGTGAGAAAGGAAGAAAAATGAAAAATGTTGCAGGTGAGCTTATTTTTGACACTTCTGAATTTCATTTGTAAATTTAGTTTCAAGAATGTACCCTAGTTATTATTATTTTATGCTGTGTTTATGGTTAAATAGCTAACATTTTAGACCTAGTTATGAGTGATTAACGTAGAATTTAATTAGATGCAGGCTTTATTTCTGACAAAACATTTAACTTCTAGACTAATTTAAAGTTTAAAACTTTAAGTCAAATTTTAAAACTTTAAGTATTCATAGCTCCTAGCATCATGTTTATAAAAAAATAAATTGTTAAATTTATTCCCACCCCACCTATCATTTTCCATGGTTTTGTGTAGGTAGCACATCTTTCTTTGTTGTCCAAGTGCCTTAATTGGTTTGGAAACTGGCAGTAAAAGGTAAGAGTGGGCAATTGATATGTAAACCAAATGTCAGTAAAATTAGATAAGATAAATGTAATATTTTTTAATCTTCACTGGAGGATATTTTTCCATTGATTTTTTAGAGATCATGGTAGAGAGAGGGGAAAGACAGAGAGAAATATCGATGTGAGAGAAACACATTGATTGGTTTCCTCTTGCACGTGCCCTTGACCAGAATCAAACCCGGGACCCTTGGGTCCGCCTGCAGGCCAACACTATCTGCTGAGCTAAATCGGTAGCCGATAAGTGGAAATTGAAAGTAAGTGAGACCTGATCATCAGTGATCAAGGCAAAAACAAAGCAGCTGATCTAGAGTCAGGGAGTTGGCATATACCCTAAAAATGAGGACCTACAATTACTAATAATGATTGAAATCAAGGGAAATAGAGGCCAGAAGAATCAGCTAAGTACATGTTATTCATAGTTACATGACTAACTTAAAACATTAAAAAATCATCTTCAAGAGGATTAAAAAAATAAAAATTATGTTAATCATGTATAAAATAAGTTGTCCATTAACTGTTGTTCTTATTTTGCCCTTTATCAAATGACTGAAATCTTAGTAGCCACAGTGTCATTGATGGCTCATTAGCATAACTCTAGCAGGCCTCTTAAGTTTTGTAGTTTTTTGTTTTTTTAAAACTATTTGTTCACTGATTGTGATCTGCATTCTTTTTTTTTCCGCATTTTTTTTTATAGTTCAGAAATGTATTGTTCAAAACAGTAGCGCTGCCCACTCACTGGCCCCACCGCTGCCACTGGTCGCCTCCTTCTGCGGGGTGACCGGCAGGGCGATCTGGGGGCCCCCACTGGCTGGCCTGCGGCCTGTGGGCTGGGGGCAGCTCCTGCATTGAGCACCTGCCCCCTGGTGGTCAGTGTGTGTCATAGCAACCAGTCGTTCTGCTGGTCATTCTGTTTGGTCAATTTGCATATTAGACTTTTATTATATAGGACTAGAGGCCTGATGCACAAAATTCGTGCAAGAGTAGGCCTTCCTTCCCCCGGCTGTCGGCACTGGCTTCCCTTTGGCACCCGGAACCCGGGTTTCGCTCCGGCCGCAGGCAGGCACCTGGGACCCAGACTTCCCTTGCAGCCCTGGCTTTGTCCAGAAGGATGTCCGATCTACTAGTAATTAGCATATTACCCTTTTATTATTATAGATTATTTCTGTTTGTTGTAGAAAAATCTAGGAAATACAGAAACAAAAAAATAGCAAACTCACTCTGATAGTGCTACCACTTGAATTTAGCCAGTGTTAAGTTTATGAGATAGATCCTTCTATTCTTTTTTGTATCCACATATTTCTACAGACATATCTACTGTTCTCTTCATTTAGTATATTGTGAACAATAGCATTTCCAACAATTGGAATATTAGTATTCTTTTCACACAGAATGTAAGCACAGATTTTTGGCATGCTTACTTTTCTCGCTTTCCCTTCTCAGATATTCTTTTTTTTCTTTTCAATTTTAAAAATATTCTCCATCCATTCTAACACAACAGTTATATATTTGTACATCTAAGTTGCGAAAGTCATAGAACCATATAAAATGAACAGTTGTTGGCCCTAGCTGGTTTTGCTCAGTGGTTAGATTGTCGACCCGCAGACCAAAGGGTCACAGATTTCATTCCTGATCAAGGGCATGTACCTCGGTCGCAGGATCCTCAGCCCTGGTAGGGGTGCAGGTGGGAGGCAACCAGTCGATATCTCTCTCTTGCAATGATGTTCCTCTCTCTCTATAAATGTTCCTCCCTTCCACTCTCTCTATAAATCAATGGAAAAAATATTCTCAGGTGAGGATTTTAAAAAAAATGAACAGTTATTTAAAAAAATGAAATTACTCTGTTGTCCTAAGGAAAAGCTTTTAAGAGGAAATCTTAAGCATCTTTGTTATTGTTTTCGGACTCGGGCAAACAGATTAAGATTCTTCTCCGAAGACATCTTTATTTTTTCCCCCCAGATCCATAAAAAGCACTGTTAACCTATAACATTTTTTAACATGAGATTATGTTGACAGATTGAAAACTGCTTAAAAACACAATTCTATCATGTACGAAACTGAGGACATGACCAGTAGCTGTGAGAAGATAGCTGTGAGAAATAGACGTTATTTTCAAGGGCAGGTTTTTATAATGTCAACAAATTGATACCAGTGGCCTCCTTTTTCTTTCTTCTTAGCTAGCCCTCTGCCTGTTTCCTAAGTTACTAATCAGTGAATGATTAAGGTAGAAGGGGAGGAGTTGGGAGGGAGGATATGACAACAAAGCAGGTACTGTTACTACAGAAGTCAGAGGAAGTCTACACAGCCAAAAGCCTTCATACAATGTTGCTTTGAAAGGTTGGGAGTGACCTGCAGTGATAAAAAGGGGTGAGACTGAAACTTGGAGTAATAGTTAAGCTGAAAGTAGAACAGGGGACTGGAAGGCATTTGTTACAAACCAAATACGTTATATACCTATCTCATTTAGTCCTTAGGGCATAACAGTCAGTTCAGTTACAAACTAAAATAGTTTTTCATTCCTGCTAGAAGAAATACTATAAAGGAAGACAGGGAAAAACTAGCTAAAAAATGAAGTAAGAGATCTAAACTTCATCTTATCTTAATATCTTCAGTGTATTTGTTATTATTTAAAAGGGAATCAAGGAGTAGTTTTAAATATTGTGCTATTCGTAATAACTAAAGAAAATGATTAAGCCCTGGCAGGGTAGCTCAGTTGGTTAGAGCATCGTCTCAAAGCCAGTGTTGTGGGTTGAATACCAGTCAGGGCACATACAAGAAGCAACCAATGATTGCATAAATAAGTGGAACAACAAATCTCTCTCTCTCTCTCTCTCTCTCTCTTTCTCTCTCTCTCTCTCTTCCCCTCCCTCCTTCCCTCCTTCCCTCCCTCCCTTTCTCCTTCTCTCTCCCCCCCTTCTTTTGCTCTAGAATCAATAATTTTTAAAAAAATTTAGGAGAAAATGATTAAAAGAGTACTGTAACAGCAGTATTAAAATAAATCATTTTTAAAAAGCTAATGCTGCCCTAGCTGGTTTGGCTTGGTGGATAGAGCATCACCCTGTGGACTGAAGGGTCCCTGGTTCAATTCCAGTCAATGGCATATGCCTGGGTTGTGGGCTCAATCCCCAGTAGGGGGCATGCAAGAGGCAGCCAATCAATGATTCTCTCTCATTGTTGTTTCTATCTCTCTCTCCCTCTCTGTTCCTCTCTGAAATCAATGAAAAAATATATTTTTTAAAAAAACTAATGCTGCAAACTCAACCAACCATACAACTGTTTAAATTTTTTCCTGTTTACACATACAGATTTTTACCTATTGCAATGATAACAATATGGTTTACTTTTCACTTAATGAATTTTAAACATTTTCCTTTGTTACTTTTTTGCAAGGGCTTCAGGGAATAGATAGATTTTTTTTTGGGGGGGGTGAATAGACTTTTAAAATAGAAATCAAGTTAGTGTTTGATTTATAGAATTTTATGACTGAATGAATGGATAATTGTAAAATTTGAGTTGGGAACCATTTTGTAAAACATTCAGGCAATAAACAAAAGGCAGGAAATGACATTCCTTCTCCCAGTAGCATTCCCCAGTTAATTGGTTTACAGTTTTGTGGCCATTTTTCTAGAGATTGGGAATGGATCTTGTTAGAACCTCTGATAAAATGCCATGAGCAAATAAGTCACAAATATATCCTGTTGAGTAATTTTAAAAGACACATTTATTTACATCTAAAATACTTCAAATTCTTGTTTTAATTTTTAACAAATGATAGTAGTGAGTGAAACTGTGCTATCTCACCACTGTAACTACTTCATAGATAAAGCTGTAAAGTGCCTGTCTACAAAAAAACAATAAATATTTTTCAATAAATGAATGAAATATTCACTGAGGTTTTCTGTGCATGTAGAATAAAGTAATTTTTTAAAAAAATTATTTTATTGACTTGAGAGAGAAACATCAATTTGTTGTTCCACTTATTTACCAGGTATACTGGTTAATAATGCGGATTTTGTAATAAAAGAAAACAGGATAACTTCAAGAGAAACATCAAAAGTGCTTTATTCAAAGTACCAGGTGTACCGGTTAATGATGTGGATTTTGTAATAAAAGAGAACACAATTTCAAGAGAAACATCAAAAGTGCTTTATTCAAAGTAATGTCCATCGCCAGCTACACATTTCCCCCATCTTTGAGGTAATTTGTGGATACCGTCCCAATAGAACTTTTCTTGTTTTGAGGCAGACTATTCAGAGACCCAATTTTCCACTTCTTTGTATGTTTTGAAGTGCTGCTCAGAAAGTGCGTGCGCCATTGATCGGAACAAGTGGTGATCTGAAGGAGCAAGGTCTGGTGAATACGGCGGGTGGGTTAATACTTACCAGGCAAGATTTTTTAACGTGTTTTTAACTGGTTTGAAGTGTGTGATGGTGCATTATCATGAAGCAAAATTACTTTGCCATGTCTTCTGGCCCATTTTGGTTTTACGATCAAAGCGTGGTTCAAATTGATTATTTGTTGTCAGTAGTGATCAGTATTAAGGGTTTCACCTGGTTTTAGAAGCTCATAATACACCACACCTTCCTGATCCCACCAAACGCAGAGCATTGTCTTCTTTCCTAAGCGATTTGACCTTGCAGTTGATGTTGATGGTTGACCTGGATCAACCCATGATTTTGTGCATTTGGGATTCTCAAAATAAATCCACTTTTCATTGCCAGTCACAATTCGATGCAAAAAATACTTTCTTTCGTGCCGTTGAAGCAACATTTTACTGATGACCTTTTGGTTTTCCATTTGTCTTTCATTGAGTTGATATGGCACCCATTTTCCTTCCTTTAAAATCTTTCCCCTTGCTTGTAAATGATTGGAAATTGTTTGCTGAGCAACATTTAATCTTTCTGCAAGTTGTTTTTGAGTTTGACACGCATCTTCATCCAATAATGCTTGTAATTGTTGGTCTTCAAACTTTCTGGGTTGACTTGGACGTTCTTTGTCTTTCACATATAAATCATCCCTCTTAAAGCGTTTAAACCAGCGTTCACAAGTATCTTGAGATGGAGCATGTTCACCATAAGCTTCCCAAAGTATACGGTAACTTTCAGCAGCACTTTTCTTCAAAGTAAAGTAATGAATTAAAACTTCCCGCAAATGCTCTTTTTATGGCATGAAATTCGACATTTTTAAACGTAAAAATATATATGATGTTAACACCTTCAACAAATTTGACATATGAAGTTTTGAAACTTGCTGTCAATACAACAAAATAGTGTACATATCAAATCACACATATATCAACATATGTGTAACTCCATCTATTGAAAAAAATCCACATTATTAACCGGTACACCTGGTATGTATTCCTTGGTTGATTTGTGTATGTGCCCTGACCATGGATTGAACCCACAACCTTGGCATATCGGGACAACACTCTAACCAATTGAGCTACCTGGCCAGGGGAAATTATTGAAGTTACTAAATAGTTGAAAGTTTTCCAGATAGCCAAACTACCTCTACTGCTAATAGTACTTTGTAATATGCTAAGTATCTCATTACTGGATGCATTTAAGATGTTGTGTGGACACCATTCAGTGATGCCTGTATTAGGTCTGACTATATATAAAAGGCTAATATGCTAAGTGTCCGACCGTCCGACCAGTCGCTATGATGTGCACTGACCACCAGGGGCAGACACTCAACACAGGAGCTGCCGTGACGCACACTGGCCATTTACAGAGAAATGGCACCGCAGACTTGGCGCCGACAAAGCAACACTCGGCTTCCCCCAGGTGGTACACAGGCCCTGCCACCACTCTGGAGCGACACTCCACCAAATCGCAGCCAACACTGCTGAGACCCCATGGCACAAAATGCGGCCCACAGCCCAGCCCAGCCCTGCCTGGAAACAGTGGCTGTGGGTGTCGGGTAAGACGTCATTAGCAACACCCAGCTTCCTCTCCCTAGCACTAGCCTCCTTGCAGTTTCTTCAGCCCAGGAATACCACTTGCTTTATAGCCAGGTGCAAACATTTACAGTTTAACCAAATGTCTGTGAAGCATTTTCCTGTGCCTCATCTCATTTGATCCTCACAGAAGTCCTGGAATAGGTAGATAGGAGACTCAGTGGAATCCTGTTTTCATCAGCCAGAAAACGGAGATTTAGAAAGTTTAGAAACTTGACCCGACTGAAAAGAAGTAAGAAATGGTGGAATTTGAAAATGACTTCAGGTTTTCTCACTGCGCAGAATATGGTCAAACACTGTTAGAGTTAAATATTTCACCCTTTGTTGTTCTTCCTGTGTGATGTACAATAAAAATCTGCTTCGTGTTGATATTCACTGGTATGTTGCTGTCAATTACCTGAAAGAGAAGTTGGGGTGCTTCACTGGGATGGAAAAGTTAGCTAAATCAGAAAGCAGTTCTAATTAAGCAAGTTTATCTATATGTATAAAGCTCTCGCTGGCGCCAATTATACACGTGTGTTTCCATCTGTCATTGTCAATCGTGAATTTGGTTGACACTTATAGAGAAAGGGCGAATAGCGATATTAAAATATTTCTTCTAATTAATTTCCTTTCAATGTGCATGAATTAGTGCACCGGTCCTCTAGTAGGTTTATAATGGGTGGTAGTTATTAAAAATATCAACCAAAACAGTAAGTACTTCTTTGTTACTTCTATATCATCAGATCATCATTAAACCAGGAAATGTTTAAGGATAAGAGTTTTATTTTATTTTTTTCAGTTTATCTATATTGTTGAGAGTATTACAGATGTCCCCCATTACCTGCCTTCCCCTGGCTCCGAGAGAGCATTATTTCCCAAAGTGTGTCTCATGGAACACTATCCTGTGAGACACTGAGAAAAAGATTCCTGGATCATATTCATTCTTACTAAGTTCTTTCTCAGATGTGTGTGTGTGTGTGTGTGTGTGTGTTACATCTTAATATATTGGTAGTACTAAGAAGTTCTTGTGTAAAGAAACGTATTTTAGTGCTTGGTTTAACACTTAATGTTCCAAGTGTATTTGATGAAGATACCCCCTTTTTCAGGCATACCTATTACTCTATAAAACCAATGTTTCATAGATGTAGTATTTTATAGCAGTGATTTTCAACCAGTGTGCTGCACAAATTTTTAAAATGTTCAATACCTGACTATTTATTTAGGAGCACTGACCTGTTTTCCTTAGATTGTCAAATAAAATGACAACAGCCAACACAACAATAGCCATCCAGTGTGACTGAATCAAAATTATACCTTACTTTTTGTCATATTGGCAAAAGTATAATTTTTGGTGTGATGTAGAATTTTAGTAATTCATGTGTGCCATGAGAAGAAAAAGATTGAAAAATCACTGTTCTAGGGAACAGAACTCATTTTGTCAGTGATCTAGAGACAAATAAGAATCTCAAGGAGCATCTGTCCTAGCTAGTTCCTCCAACTATACATGGTCCAGAGATTCTCTAGACTAGGGAGTGACCATAGTCTTAGAACCAACCACCTGAATTCCGTGTTCTCTCCCTCCCTCCCCTCCACCTGTTTTCTCTGCCAGAGCACAGCATCCTGTAGCACTGACTCTCTCCTCTACCCCTGTCCTGACTTCCAAAGAAATGGGACCTATTTAGTCCAGCAGCAGGGTTTTTTGTTTTTGTTTTCTTATTGAGCACCTAATGCGAGTCAGCTCTTATGCTAGGCACTGGGGATATAGCAGTGAACAAAACAGACGTGATATTATTATGGTGTTCTCTCTCCTCTGTGCCTCACGAGGAGGGAGAACCCAAAATTCTTATGTCCCAAAGCTTCATAGCACTCAGAGCTCTCGAGGTCCAGGGTTTGGGGTTTGGAAGCACCTCGAGGACCCTTTAGGTTAGTGCTCAAAAAGGAAGTAACTTGTAGTTAACTATATGACAAAGAACACAAAGACTTCTGTTATGGGCTGTAGTGGGGGAAGAAGCAGAAGTAACGGTTGGGAATCAAACCATTATTTTTAGTGTATGAGCAAGATAATTAAACTAGATATCTTATCCAGGAAAACTTATCATCGATGCTAAATAGGAATATTGGAGAACTTTCAGTCGGAGAACAAATAAAGCCAAGAATTGGTTTGACTAGGTTAAAGAGCAATACTTATTACAATCATTTGCATGAGTTGTTTATTTTTATTAATCCTCTCCTGAGGATAATTTTCCATTGATGTTTAGAGAGAGTGGAAGACAGAGAGAAATATCGATGTGAGAGAAACACGTTGATTGGTTGCCTCCTGCACGCCCCTGACTAGGGCCCTGGCCGGGGAGGATCCTACAACCCAGGCATGTGCCCTTGACCAGAATTGAACCCGGGACCCTTTGGTCCAAAGGCTGACACTCTATCCACTGAGTCAAACCGGCTAGGGCTGAATTGTTTAAGTATATAGTGGCACTTGGTGTGTTCAACACTCACGATTTGTTGCTTGCATTGGCAAGGTCATCAGTTAATAGATAACTGATTTTTTGAAAGGATCTTGTAAAGATTATATGGCATAGCCTGCTCACAATCTAAAAATTTAGAGGGAGAAGCTTAGGACTTCGGGAAGTAGTAACATTATTAGGCTTTCGCTTTGGATTTTTCTCATATCCTTTTGAAAATATGTGCTTCAGTCTATGCTGCTACTATATTTATAGAATTTTGTTAAGTGTTCAAGAAGGTGTCGATTCAGAAGGAATTGGGGAATTTAAAAAAATGTATGTTCTTGATACAGAACCTTTGAGGAAGATGCAAATGTGTTTTGAATGTTTAATTTACTTAGATTTAAAAATACATATCTTCAAGCAAAGTTGCCATGACAACCTTTCTTAATGTGTGTATATATTTTATGTCTGTCTCAGGTTTTCATCTTTCCCAATACATGGTTTAATCACAAGAATTGGGCACTGTGGTATATTTCTATCTGCATGGTGCCCTGTTGGAATTATATAATTTTGGAAAATGCAAATCAAGCAATAGGGCAATATAGCACAGTGATTCCAACAAGATAAATGTCAACTTATCTTTCCATGATCAGAGACTGATCTGGTTTCAAATCCAAGATGAAATTTTAGATAGAAGTAGAACCATGAGTTTGTTCTGAGTTTCTTTTCTTTTTTTTCTTATTCAGAGGACTTATAGGAGAGTCCTAGGAAATTTGGGAAATTCTGGATTAAATCTCTTAGCCCCAAAACTGATCCAGCCTCCCTGGGATCATCTAACACACTAAAAATCTCATCATAGACCCCTTTTCACTGAGGGAACTCTTACTTTCCTGAATTTTAATCTTAATTGCTGAAGATTTTTCTGCTGGAAGGTAAAATGGTATTTTCCCCTGAAATACCATCATAAAATCCTATGAAATATTTCAGTGATATGAGTCATTCACTTATTCATCTGGGTAGACATTTAGATAATAGAAGTAGCTAACAGAAGTCTGTGAGAAATATATTGTTAATTCCTGTGGAGGAGGAAGGAAGAAATCCTACTGATGTATTTTTAAGTGTAGTTAAATTCAGCGTTCCCTGTCATTTTAAAATATCAAAATTATTCTGTTTTGCTCCTTTCTTTCCAAGAGGCTACATAAAATTCCTTTGACAAAATAATGTATCTTTTTTTTTCTGTTAACCTCTTTTACATTTCGTTTTATGAACACAGCAAAGAATAGCCTTATTCTTATCAACCTTGTCCTCACTACACAAGTAAAACTTATTACCATGCATGCACTATGGTGTTTAGTTAGCAATCTTGTCCAAGTGTAACCTTTTTGCAGTATTACAGAAACTGACAAGAAACAGATGGTTATAAAAAAAAGTGGCAGCTGTGGAAATCATACATGCTGTAGGTAAGTTAGCGTTCAGCATACAAGTTCTAATGGTATTCATGTCCAATCAGAAAAACTGGTACATTCCAAACTCTTTGCAATTCATATTAAGTAAAAGGAAAGTTTGCTTGCTCTAATATGTTTTATTTGCTTGATTATTCTTAAGTGTCTCATTCCCTGAAGCAAGTTTATGTGCTATTTAAGTCACTGCTACCCCATTCCATCACTGCTGCTCTCTAATGAATCTCTGGAGAGTGACCCTAGGGCTTTCATTTTTAAACAAAACCAGATAAGCAACAACAAGCCACGGCTGACCTCGGACCAGCTGCACTGACTTAATGACCCAGCCCTGGTGCCTACGAAGCAATCGGTGGAGACCCAGAGCCTGGGAGGCCACACCTGGAAAGCTGCTGCATATTCTACTGAGGTCTTCCCCTGGGTCCTCCCCTAAACCCCTCCGAAGGGTTTGCATGCTCTCTCTCCTGGGAGCAGTCCTGCCTTTCCCTTCCCCCTTCCCCTCTCCCCAG
This sequence comes from Eptesicus fuscus, assembly GCF_027574615.1. Classification (NCBI taxonomy): domain Eukaryota; kingdom Metazoa; phylum Chordata; class Mammalia; order Chiroptera; family Vespertilionidae; genus Eptesicus; species Eptesicus fuscus. The sequence continues at coordinate 83,493,626 of NC_072483.1, read as the reverse complement.
ACTTGTGGCCTTGACCTTGGTCACGTAGAAGCTCTAAGGGCCCTTCCTTGGCCTCTATAATTTATCTCCCAAGCCCGTTTCTTCTATGAATTTCTTCCTCTACGACTCTGTGACTTTATAAATGTTCTTTTATGGCTCTAAAATTTTTCCCTATTTGGATTCAAATACTGAGGCTGCTGACCCCAGGCCTGGTCTGACCCCACTAGACTAACCCCTGGTGCCCTTCTCAAGGCCCCCCGACAAGTCAAGGAAGGAAGGTGGAGAGACCCCGAGGAGGGACAGGATAAGCGTCGGAGAGGAAGCGAGTCCGGGCAAGCACCAAAGGCTGAGGTCCGGGGACGGCACACCGCTCCAGCGACGGAGCGCGAAAACGCCGGCGCGCAGGACATCTGGGATTGGGAAGCGGGATGTGGTGATGCATCCCAAAGAGGAGGGATGAGGTCAAAGATGAAGAGACAAATGTAGTCAGGCGGCACTTAAAGCCGCAGGCAAGTTTTGTGGGCGGACACCCCTCAGGCCAATGGCCGCGGCTGCCGGCGCCGGGCGGAGGGTCAGCGCGGCGTCGCGGAGGCCGCCGGCGGGCAGGCTGCGGGCCCGGGACCGCGTCCACGCCGGACCCACCAAGGCCGCCGGCGCCGCTCCCGATCCACGCCACCCGCGGCGGCCCAAGGGTTAACCGCGCTCGCCTCCCGCCAGCATCCCGGCCCCCACTCGGCCGTCGCTAGGAGACGCCGGAAGTGGGGGAGGGGCGAGGTGGGAAATCCTCGCCCGGCGGAGGGAGGAGCGCGCGTGCGCGCGCCCGGCCGGCAGTCGCCCGGGTGACCGTCCGCGGAGTCCGTGGGCTCGCGGCTCGCGCCCCGCCCCCGCCCCTGCCGCCCCCTCCCCTGCGGCTCCCGCCGGGTGTCCTCGCTCCTCCCGAGCTGCCGCCCCGGCCGCCGCTCCCCCGCTCCCAGGCTTGGGCTCCCCGGGCGCTGCGGCCGCCGCTGCCTCCGCGGTCTGCACGGCGAGGAGGAGGAGGATGTGAAGATGGCGGAGCTGCAGATGCTGCTGGAAGAGGAAATCCCGGGGGGCCGCCGGGCCCTCTTCGACAGCTACACGAACCTGGAGCGGGTGGCCGACTACTGCGAGAACAACTACATCCAGGTGAGCGGCGCCGCGGCCCGGGCACGCGGGCGGGCGGGCCTCGCGGGGGCGGGCGGCGCTGGGGCCCGGGCTGGGGGCCCCGGGGCCGGGGGCGCAGGGCGCTCGGGGCCGAGGCCGGGCGGGGACGCGGCCCAGCCGAGCCCGCGGTGGGGTGGGGGAGGGTGGCCGCTGGGGCTGGGGGACGGGTGGGAATCCTCCGGTCGGGAGGGAAGTGTCGCTTTAACACGCGTTTAAAAGCCACGAATTAGGGGTGTGTGGTGTCCCCGCCTCTGCGCTTCTCTGCCCTCGGCCGCCCCCGCCCTCGGTGCCGGTCAGCGTTCTGGGTGGCGGAGGCAGGAGGCGGGCTGTGGCCGTTTCTGTGTGACAGAACCATGCTCCCCGAGGTGGCAGGGGTGTCGGGGGGTTGATGGGTCACCCCCAAGTTCTGGAGGATTTTTTAAAAGGAGCGATGCTGCTGCCAAGTGAAGTGCCTCCGTTTCCTATTGATGTGAATGCCTCAGGAGACTGTGTGTGTGTGTGTATGTATGTATGTGTATGTATATATGTATGTGTGTGTGTGTGTGTGTTTTTTTTGGGGGTGCTTGTGTTGTAGCTTCTCATCGCGCGTGCAGGGAAGAGCAGTTGTCTCTTGTGGGAAGTTGCTGCTGCTTCCCTCCCTGCGGAGAACGCGAGGCTGCGGGGTAGCCTCCCCTGCCCCCATCCCGTCAGGATGGGGAATTGATTTTCCTGTGGGAAAAGCATGGTGACCGTTTCTCGGGGCGCATTAGGAAACGATCTTCGTGGTGTAATGTCCCCCGTGACGGTGGGTTCGGCATAGGGACCCATCGTGGCAGCGCTGTGTGCATGGGCATGGAGGCGAGGGCTGTTGAGTGAGATGAGATTCAGCTGCGCCTGGGTGAAGGCAAAGATTCTGTGGATTAAAAAAAAAAATCCTTTAAAAAGTATTTGAAAGAATAGGTTAAAACGCACAGTTTGAAAATTCAGCATCTTTTGTTTTCTTGATGGCTGCTTCTGAATCACAGGCTCTACCTCCATTTCCCCCCCCCCCCCCCCTTCCCACTTAAACTCACGTGGGATCAAGGTGGAAATGGAAGGAGTATGTTAAATTGTTCCTACACTAGGGCCTTTTCTCCCCTGCCCGCATCTCCATTCCTCCAGGCGTCCTTTTCAACATCAGATACTGGGAAGCATTCTCAAGGCTTAGTTTAAATTTGTAAAAAAGGTGTTAAGATGTATAGGTTCATAAATTTTGTAAGGACCACGTGGTTCATCAAGGACGGTCTTGTGAGATTTTACCTGCTGTGCACTGAACTCTGTATTATCTTGTAGGGAATATGTTTATTACAGAATGATCCAGGCACAATCCAAGCTCTTTTCTCCAAAGAGGCAGTTGAAAGTATGGCTAGTGCTCTGACCCAAGAACCTTTCCTGGGTCAGAGATTCATACAAAAAATACAGTTGTCCACGTTTGTAGGGTGCTTTTCTGATACTGAGTGGGGTAGGAGAGATTCAAAGGTTCAGCTGCTCAGTTTTCCACTAAATGTAGTCAGAAGTGTTCTATGGCCTGGCCCTGTGTCAGGGGTTGATAGGCATCTAGTGTCTACAGAATTTCATAGTGCAATTAGTAGGAGAAGCTGCTCTGTGAGCTAATGAATACTGTATGCGGTGTCAGCTGATCCTCTCCAATGGACTTCAGGTGGGAAGAAGGATTGGAAGAGGCTGTGCTATCTCAGGGAATTCACATTCCCCAGGAGAGGCTACTGGAAAGAGGTAAAAGTCGGAGAGAAATTGAGGGTGGGCAACTGTTTGTGTTGCGCTTAATTATCAGTGAGTAAAGAGAAGAAACAGATTTGTCTCTCTTTGGAAGATAATTTTTATTGTAATTTCAAGGTATAGTTCCTCTTAGGTTACAGCTGTTACATAAAGGTGAAAGTACCTGGATTAGTAAAGCTGAGAGGTTAAAGAGATCAGTGATGGTTGTCTTTTTATACCTATACACTTTGTCTCAGCATTGGGACTCAAAAGTTAGTGGTGGCATTTTGAAATTCAAAGTATAAATATTGATTAATAGAAGTGGATTTGGATTTTAAAATATTTGTTCAATTTAGCATCTAAAAAAGATTTTACATTTTCACTTTAGATTATCATCTGTTGTAGGGTCCAGTGGGTGTATTACTGGTGTTCTCTCCAGATGACAGCTCTTACATGAACTGTTTGTAGGGAAGTTGATAAATAGGACATGATGATAGTGATTTGTGCTGACCTAGCTGCACATTTGGCCGGCTCTCCTTGCAATCCAAAGAATTGACCAGCAGGGGTTTTGATGCTGCCTCTGACCCTGCAATAGATGAAAGTTAATTGGTAGGATCAGTGACCAAGTGGTTAATTTAGCCTTATGATAGCATCATGCCCTAACCACCAGTTTAAGTTAAGTAACCCGACACTGATTTTATTTTGTGGAAATGTAATTTTTGCTTGTAAAGCAGAAAAAGGACAGATCTGTTGATCATATGTAACAAAAGGTAAGGTTTTTTGCTCAGTGTTCTTAACACATTGCGGGCGGATCACAGGCATTCTCGTGTTTTCATATTACACAGTGTTTTACATAAATGTCAAAGGCACACCTTAAAATTAAATACCCATTGCATTTTAAAGTTATTTATTACATGTTCTTACAAGCTAATATCTTTTTAAAGTATGATACTTTGTAAAATGTTTTTTGTACTCGTTCAGTAGAAACTTATCTGGCCACTGGGTAAAGCTAGCAATAAAACTACTGGTGCACAATGAGTTAAGTAGCTGGTTTTATGCAAAGGGGTATCCAAACTTTAAGAAAAATAAGAATGTTCTAAATGTGGATTATATTGTGTGAAATTGACAAAGGAGGGAAATGATTGTGCAGTCTTTCTGAAAACCATTGTACTCTTTAAATTGTTTCTGAGTTATAAAAATATCCGTCAGATACATTATCAGCATTAGAAGTGAACAGATATTGACTATGAACACACAACATCGACAGGTAAAGCAGAGCAGGATTGTAAGTAGTAGTTGTCCATGTTACTAATGTGGTTAACAGAAACTTAAAAATCATCTGTAGTAAAAAAAAATCATCTGTAGTAAAATTTTAGATTTTTGTTTTATTCAATCTCTAGAAAAAAATTTTTCTAAAATGTGATAGAAAGTTATGACTACAATTTGCTGATACCCAATTATAAAAAAGAACTTAGTAATCGTTAAAGATTTTTTTTTGAGATACATGTAAGACCAATGTTTCTTTTCTTCATTTATTAATGTAAACATCTATGCCTGATCTAGGAAGTGTCCAGAAATTTAAAAAACCACACATTTTTGATTAACTTGGAATCTACAGCTTTACAAATAGAAGAATTTTATTTTTTAATTTATTTATTGTTTCTTAGAGAGAGAAACATCAATTCAAACATCCATTCGTTGTTCCCTTGGCTGATTCTTATGCCCTGTCTGGGGATCAAATCTACAAAATGGGATGACACTCCAATTTTGCAAATTTGGATGACATTCTGACCAACTGAGCTACCCACTAGGGCGAAGAATTTTATATTTGCTTTAATATTTTGGTAGATGAAATAAATTTATAGTTGTTACTTTCCTTAAGTCTGAAAAACCATCTTGTTTGTATTTACATTTTTTCCTATTTTTAGATAAAAGAAAGTTACTGATTTTTGTGAGTGATAATTCACATACATAGTAAAATTCCATTGCTCATTATTTGGATATGGAGCAAAGTTATCCAATAACATGGATTTGTTCAGAACGGAAATTACCTTAATACTTTATCTGAATTATTTCTCTTTTGAATACCAGGAGAACTATCATTAATGGCTTCCTTTTTTTCTTTTTATCAACAAAGATATTCCAGAATTCATTAAAAATTGCATTGAGATGTTTATAAGGAGATAATAGAGTCATGGCTTATTCCCAGCTAGTTTCATAAAAATGTAATCACTGAAATTATATTAAGATTTAAAATTCTTATTTAATAGCCATAGAATACATGCACATTGTTGAAAGATTATTAGAAAATACAAAGAAACTTAAAGTTGCCTAATGATTTTGATTATATATCTGGTATTTATACTTTCAAACCTTTTTGATATATACAACATTCAGTACATATCTTTTTTATTAACTTTTTTTAGAGAGAGAGAGAGGAGGGAGAGCCAGACATTGATTTGTTGTTCCACTTATTTATGCTTTCATTGGTTGATTTTTGTATGTGCCCTGCCTGGGAATTGAACCCTCAACCTTGGTGCATCAGGATGATGCTCTAACCAACTGAGCTACTGGCCAGGGCTAAAAATCTAAATCAGATGATGTCTTCTGTTCATATTGCCTACAGGCTACAAGTGATCTAGATTCTACTTCTTTCCTCTCCCATACTCACTCTACTGCAGCCACTTTAACCTTTTTTTCTTAAACATACCAGGCATACTTCTGCCTCAGGACCGTGTTACTTTGCATTGACGATGCCTTCTGCCAGAAGTACTTGTGACTTTGCATTGACTATGCAGAAGTACTCATTCCCAGATAGTAGTTGTATGACTGGATCTTTTACCCCCTTCAGGCTTTTTCTCAAATGTCACCGTCTTGATGACCCCTTTTTGATCTATGTAAAATAATAACATACTCCTGCCCTTTGTTCACTCTCTTCTTTGCTTGTACTTTTATTTAACATGACATTTATTTCTGTTCCTATCTCCTTCCCCTGGTATATGAGCTCCATGAGGGCAGGGAGTTTTTGTCTCTTCATTGCTAGTACCTGGAACAGTGCCTGGGACAAAACAGGCATTCAGTAAATATTTGTTAAATGAATAAATTAAGTACATTTTAGTAAGCAGTAGAAAATATCTATTTGAAAACCATGAAGTAGTTTTCCAAATTTGAAGAGTTTGTGGATTTATGTACAGGTAAATGAAGTAGTTCACTGCTTTTCATTTGTTCAGTATATTTAATGTAGATGCTACTGACAATTGACAGTACTGTTTCACACATGGCAGATCAGTTACTTTCACTTAGTCAGGATGCTCATCAATTGCCTTAGCTGATCTACAGCTTCTTAGGAAGTGAGCAAGAGAGATTTCCTCTTTAAAAAAAATCAGGTAAGAGCTCTTCCGGGGATGGTGTGGTCAGGCATTCACAGTGGTCCAGCATTTGACATATCGCCCAAGGCTGTCCTACAGTACAACCTTTAACAAAAACTAGGCTGTCCTGAAACCCTGCTTAATAGAATTGTTTACCTTTATACCAGGAAGGTTGGGAGAGCACCAAAATCTGCATGTGGCCTGTGCCCAGGCTGAATTCGAGGAATTCCTGCTGTGAGACCTGAAGTTCTAATGCGGTTGTCTAAAATGAAAAAAACATGTCAGCAGGGCCTGTGGTGATCCACTGTGCTAAATGTGTCTCTGACAGGATCAAGCATGCTTTCCGCATTGAGGGGCAGAAAATTGTTGAAAGTATGGAAGGCACAAGCTCAGAGTCAGAAAGCTAAATTTATAAAAAATGAGGCTCTTTTGAGTAAAAACAAAAGCTTACCTTTGACTCTGCTAAACTAAAATTCTGTTCAAATAGGAATAGTGTTCGTTTTTCCCCCTGTGTCCCCTGTGTTTTGTTGAGTAAAACGATTGAATTTATGACACAGCATTTAAAAGTTTTTATTATATGTATTTTGCTTGCTCAAATATTTTTGAATGTTTGTCTATGCTAGGAAATAAGTGATAAGTAATTAACTCATGGATTTGACAGTCTAGTTGTGTTACCATTTGATTGCTATGAAGAGCATTTTTGTAAATTGTGAATTAGTGGAGTTTGAACTAAATGTAACATGGGACTGTTTTTTCTTTTGTCATTTTTGCTGACCATTATTTGGCTTTGTCTATTTACCCACTGACAACTTTGAATAGAAGTAAGTAGATGTATTGTTAGGAACTTCCAGAATCTACAAAGCAAGATTAAATAGGGGAAGCCAATAAGGATGCCAGCCTTTTGCAATATTTAGTACCACAAGACTTTAGTAGAAGATAGATTTTGAATAATAATTCTTTCTCTTCGCCCTTAAAAGATTTTATTCTAAATACTAGTGACCTGGTGCACAGATTCGTGCACATTGAAAGGAAATTAATTAGAAGGTGGCCGGCAGGGAGGGGCTGGGTGAGATGGCTGGACACACCGTGGAGCCAACCTCCCACCGGCTGCACCTGGGGTGGCGCCAGGGCTCGAAGGGTGTCCACGGAGTGAGCGAGGTCCCTCCGGCAGGTGGGGTCCCTCGGCCTGGCCTGCGGGGATTGGGCCGAAAACGGCTCTCCAACATGCCCTGAGGGGGTCCCGGAGTATGAGAGGGCACTCTTCAAAGTTGCTGTGGTACAGGGTGTGGAACGCAAATGCAAGTGTGCAGTAAACCAGATTTGGGGCCCACAGTGCCCCAGCAACAACATAAACCACGGCCGAAGGTGGAATCTCGCGGCCTTGTGAGGAATCGGGCTCCCTCCTCTCTGGTTTCTGGGTGCGTCACCCAAGAACTGCTGCCAAGTCACTGCAGCTCGGCAGCTCCTGAGCTGTCTGCCCCCTGGTGGTCAGTGCGCGTCATAGCTACTGGTTGACGGACACTTAGCATATTAGCCTTTTATATAGATCAGTGATGGGCAATCTTTTGAGCTTGGTGTGTCAGACTTCGCCAAAAAACTGAGCATAACTCGGGTAGTGTATCACTTTGAGGAAAAAACTAACTCCAAGACTCTAGTCGCAAATGTTTCATCCTCAGGAGCAGCAAATGTTTCATCCTCGGCATGCGGCCGCGTGTCATCAGAAATGACTACGCGTGTCAGTGCTGACACGCGTGTCATAGGTTCGCCATCACTGATATAGATAGACAGAAGTCCAGGCTAGGTTCACAGAAAGACTTTGAATTAGTTAGCTTGATAAATGGCACTGCTTTTGAGAGAAAGTTTAAATTTATTGACATTAAGTTTACATTGTTTCTAGGCTTTTATCATTTATACATTTGTTTATAATATATGTATAATGTTAGTATGTATAGTTATGAATTTTACTCATGTGTAAGTAAAATGCACACATAATATACCTTTAATGTCAGCAGTTTTGTTTTAAACATTATGTACATACTAGTGTCCTGGTGCACCAATTCATGCACATTGAAAGGAAATTAATTAGAAGAAATATTTTAATTTCGCTATTCGCCCTTTCTCTATAATAGAAGTGTCAACCAAATTCATGATCGACAATGACAGATTGAAACACACGTGTGCGATTGGTGGTTGGACATCCCTCTCGCAATTTGGGACCTCTGGCTCCTAACCGCTCACCTGCCTGCCTGGTCCCCCTAACTGACCTCCCCTGCCAGCCTGATCCCCCTAACTGACCTCCCCTGCCAGCCTGATCCCCCTAACTGCCCTCCCCTGCTGGCCTGGTCGCCCCTATTAACTTCTTT